>NC_066849.1:374010-682782 GCF_001640805.2 Lates calcarifer | reverse complement strand
ACAAAAACATTCCACACAAATATTTGACAGGTTTTCTGAGGTATACTAATCAGAGTAACCTTATAAGGCAATGACTACCATCTGTCAATAATTTAAAATAAAGTGGTCCAGCTGTAAATCTGTCTTGAGCAGGTTGCCCTGAGCAACACGTGAGTCTGTTTAAAAAGGACTCAGAGGTCAGCTGATTGACACAATTTGTCTCTGAAAGAGAATAAATTGGTTTATGTTTAAATGACAGGAGTGTGCAATACCTTAATATCTTAATGGTATGTCTGTCTGTGTTACAGTATGAGCTGTAAGACATGCATCATCGTAGGGAACGGAGGAATCCTCGCCAACAAGTCTCTAGGACAGAGGATAGATCAGTTTGATGTGGTGGTCAGGTATGTTATCACACAGAGGTGCTCCTGAGGATAAAGCACATACAAAAGTGATCTCACAATCATTCAAGCTTTTCTATTTGGTAATTTGACAATATTGCACACTTGCAATTTCAAATCAAATCTTTGTTTAGATTTTTCTCAACAGTGCACTTGATAGTGATAGATTGATTCTGCAGCTGTGTGTTGCAGTTAAATGAAGCCCCAGTGAAAGGCTTTGAGAAAGACGTTGGTTCTAAGACCACTATGAGGATCACCTATCCAGAGGGAGCCATCCAGAAGATAGAACGCTACGAGGCTCAGTCTCTGTTTGTCCTCTCTGCCTTTAAAGCTCTGGACTTCAATTGGCTTCGACACATGGTCTTCAACCAGGCTGGTAAGGCTGCTGAACTCTGTTTGTTTTGCCACTGCACCAGCAAATGCAGCTGTAGCCACCACAGTTGGTGTAATAATAATAATAATGATAAACTTTATCTATTCAGAACTTTTCAAAACAAAGTTATTAAGTGCTTTACATGGTTGAACCAGGACTGAAAAACATTTCAGGACTGCAATGAAAAATAAAATAAATAAAATAAAAATAATACAAAAATAAAATAGAATAAAATACATACAGTAGGTAGAGTAATGTAAGATAAAACAATAAAACCAATAAAAAATCTGATAGATATAAAACTGTGATTTAAAAGCTGTGGTGACAGCCAGGAGCACTAACAAACCATGTGACATCAGTGGCCTTGATTACTAGCCCACAGAGGTTTAATACCTGGGACTCCCCACCTGTCATTCAGGACTGAGGACCTCTTGGATGAGAGGTGAAATGTCTTCAAGTATCTACAACCAAGCCGAGTTTCCCTTGACTCAACCCTTCTTGGATAAAAGAAGTACACTATCACACAGTTAGGTTGAATCAACAGTACTGGTGTTGAAGGACTGTGAAGCTGATCGAACTGGCTTCATTTACAAAAACACATCAGGAGCTCAAATTCCTTCCCTATGTTCTACTTTATTAAATTATTGCAGTGGAAAGGGACTATAAATGAATGAGTAGGATGCTGTAACAGCTCTAGAATAAATGGTGTGTGTAAACATATTCACTCATACAGTTATCAAAGGAATGTGAGAACTGCTTGTCATTTGATCCAGTCTGCTGTGTGCAGATGTGTTTTCCACAGACTGTTGTGTCCTCCCAGTACTGCCAGCAAAGGTGTTGGGTTTCAAGCTCCAATGGAAGAGCAAAATGGCTTCAGTCAGACAGGATTACCAACTGATCCGTCAGTGAGCAGCTTACAGGGTAACAGTACTATGCTAGTAAGCTAATAGCTCATATTATTGCTGTTTGGTTTCTCCCTGCCCCCTAATCCAACATACCTAAGCAAACTCAGAGGCAGGTATCCCAGTAACTGTTCATAACGAGCTATCAGGACTGGGCAGGCTGCTAGTAATTAGTGTAATGGCCCCAGGTATACTGATACAGGGCTTCTTTCTGTGGCTGGTTTTGTTTGCTCCTCTTGTTTTTCATCAGTGTTTAATGGTGCTGAACTCTCCTCCCAGGCTTCTGCTCAGGGTATTGTTTTCACAGGGCTGCTTAAACACCATCATATTTTCCACTCCTCTCCACTTTGCAAACCATTCACTGTGTGAAAATAGTAAGAGTTTCTCAATATTTACAGTGTCAGTACTGATGGTAGATATTCACCATTAACACACACACACACACACACGATGATGGAGGCTTCAAAGCTCTGTGAATGACAGCTTTAACATTACATACAGTCATTATCATTAAAAGTAAACATAAATAAAGTAAATTAAAATAAAAATATTGACTGATGCAGCTTTAAACTACTGCTCTTGAAATGAAATCACATCAGTAAGGGAACAAGACAGTATCTGATAGTTTTGCTGACAAGCCTACAAACTTGGCAGTGTTTCTTTTTTTGTTCAGTTTGAGGATCATACTCACGACACAGGTTTAATTTCCTCACTCTTGTCTCTCAGCAGAGCACTGATGGCTTCTGGAAGTCGGTGGCCAGACGTGTTCCGCGGGAGCCCAGCGACATGCGTATCCTGAACCCATACTTCATCCAGGAGGCCTCCTTCAAGCTGATTGGCTTACCTTACAACAATGGACAGATGGGCAGAGGGTGAGAGATCTGTTGTCTGCCCCAGCAGTCAGTTTCTGTTCAGTTGAGGTAGTGGGAATAGCAAGCTGTTTCACACACCAGTGTTGAGTTAGTGGTCAGGACTGGAGCTATGGGAGCTGACTCTCTACTCTGTCTGTTGTGCATTATGAAGGCTTCTTTGAACACAATAGCAGATGCTGCAGGGAGCCGAGCACCTACACAGAGCATGAAAACAGTCTGAAAACAAACAGCATTGCTATTAGGCTATAACAAATCCAACCATGCTTCAGATTTCACATCTGTAAGATATCCACATAATAACCACACAGTGTATAGAAGCCTCCTCTACATACTATATGGGATACAGATCATGGCTTGGTCACTTATTTCATACAGACTCTTACATTTATGTTTTTCAGAATATCCCAACGCTGGGGACAGTTGCCATAACGATGGCCCTTCATAACTGTGATGAAGTAGCTGTTGCTGGATTTGGCTACAACATGAGCACTCCCCATGCTCCTTTGCACTACTATGAGAAGATCAGGATGTCAGCCATCAAAGAGGTACCGAAAGACCTGATTTGTTAAGATGCCAGATTTGGTTCTAAAACTGATGCTAGACATTGCACTTCTTTCTCTAGCTCAGGATAAGACTGAAGTCTAACAGTTCTTTAAGCTACTTTGACATGTATCCCACCCTATCTTTTGAAACATCAGGGATTCTACTTGTCCTGAAAAGCATTTACAAAGGTCTTGCACAAGTAAAAGCCCCCACCTTCCTATACATGACCCCAAGACTGAAAGAGATGTGAAATGACAACAGTCTCTTTGTGGTGTTTTTGTGTTGTTGGGGATAGATTTTAACTTTTTACTGCTAGAAGCACTGACAAAAATGTGATGTCCATAAAGTGGTGTACTTAATGAACAATTGTCATTCTTTGTGGTGAGTAACTTCATAGTTTGCCAACCATAACACATAAAACATAAGAGCAGAAGGGAAGGTGACTGCAACAAACATGTAAAGGGACATAGAAGAGCCACCAGCAACCATTTAGCATGTAACCTGGCTTGTACTCAACAGACTACCAGCCCCATTAAGCTTAATACACTTACTACAAGACATCAGCAACAATTTACAACGTAGTGCCTTATTAACAGAGCTAAGCTACGTACTGTCAGCCATCAGACTGTATTTTCTGCTGTGCTAAAAGATGATGTGGATCGTAGCAGTAGTGGCACATAGTCACATGTTGGGTAACTCACTAACTGCCTGGGAGTTGTCCAGTGGGCAAACATTTTTGGCACTGACTGATACACTGACTGTATCAGTACTGTAATATCACATCAAGTGGTAATTGGTGTTAACAGCAAACCATAAAATTTATGTACTGTAAGTTAGCAAGCTATGCTAACTAGCTTCCACTTTCTGAGTGCGATACAAGCTTGACAACATGAAGAGTCCTCCCAGTTACTGATTTCTGTAAAGGGACAGACAGATTAAATCACTAATGGTTGATAGCTAATGCCATGTAGACTTTTTTAAAAAGGGGAAAAGTCATCATGTATCAGTGTTTGTTGGATATATAGTGTGATGTTATCCAGTCAGTGGTAAACCACAGAGGTTGACGGCTTGCCTCCTAGCAACACCTAATCTCAGCTGTCATTCAACTGACATGGGAAACTCTTGAGACTTAGACACTATTTTCACAAATATGCCTGAAAAGATTTTATCCTCTTATGAACAAATGAAATATGCACAACAGATGCATCTAGACCTTATAACTCTGAGCATAGTTTAGGCTGATGATTCATCCTCTCCAGCCACAGGTGTGTGACCCTCTATTTCCTGCATTTGTTAGCATTTTGACCATTCCTTGTTGTTAGTTTTCCAGGTTTATGCTGCACTGGAACAGTTTACTGTGACCTTTCTCTCATTTAAAATCCCTCTCAGGAATCTAGAGGGGATTTATTCAGCGTACTGAGTAGCGAGCTGGGATGTGTATGAAATCTCAAGTGTAGGAATGTTACTGGGCACTGGTTTTTGAGAGCGGGACAGTCAAACCACACTACATATAATGTCTAAGTTGTCATTCTCCCCACTTCACAGTTTATAGCCTGGTCATAAATCACTCTTAGTCAAGGTTATTGAAACAGATATGCAATCTTCTGCACGTTATTTCCGCAGACTGCACAGACTTATGTTTCAGTTAAACACCACCAGTTTTGGGTTGTGCTCTAAAGTAGTGATCACTAGGATCACTTCACCTCATTCAGAGAGATGCTGACAGGTATTTCTGTAGTTGCTGATCTGGTTTATAGAGTTGTGACTCTGGCCTGATAGGCAACTTCATTTGCTCAGATTCTACCCATTGCTATACATCTTGTTCCACCACTCTTACCCACTTAACTGGGTTTTATCCCAGCTGACATTGGGCAAGAGTCGTGGTACACCCTGTATGGATCGGCAGTCCATCACAGGGCCAACACATACAGACAAACAACCATTCACATTCACATTCACTCCTAGGGGCAGTTTAGAGTCACCAGTTAACCTGCATGTGTTTGGACTGTGGGAGGAAGCTGGAGAACCCAGAGAGAACCCACACAGGAACAGGGAGAACATGGAAACTCCACACAGAAAAGCAACAACAAAGTAACAAGTCATAATTTTCCATATGACCATCTAACATTATGTGAACCAACAACCAGCTAACAACATGTCAATCTATCCAACATGTTGGTGTCATCTGCAGCATACTGCTCAACCCTTTCTCTCATCTTTCTACTGTTAGTTTTTTCTGTCTCGTCAGGCTTCAGAAAAGGAACCAACTCTGTCTGTGATACTGCAAATAAATGATAGAAGAGAAGATAATGATTTACTTGAAGAGCCAACAGTGTCAGTTAGATGTCAGAAAGATTTGGGGCAATATTAAAGGTTAAATCCACCTCAAAATCACTTACTAAATGTTAGTATTTGTGCTTCATATTTCTTCATTTGTCTGACTAACTGTCCAAGACCCAAATATATTCACTGACCGGTGATATGAGTTAAGTTTAAAATGATTTACTTCACAACCTCTCATTCATATCAGTGACTACAAAGACAAACACATATAGACAGAACAACAGAACATAGCCTGGACATGTCAGTAGATGATTTATAAGATAATAAATGAATGGGGTTCAGAACCTTGGTGAGACCAAGAGATGTTGACATGGGATCAAACTAGTGTTGGCAAGGCTCTGATTACCTGGAGCCTACCTGGGGGCTGGAGCCTATCCCAATTGTCAGTGGGTAAGAGGCAGGGTACACCCTGTACAGATCACCAGTCCATCACAGGGCCAAAACATATAGAACCAAACAACCATTCACACCTACAGGCAGTTTAGAGTCACCAGTTAACCTGCATGTGTTTGGACTGTGGGAGGAAGCTGGAGAACCCAGAGAGAACCCACACAGGAACAGGGAGAACATGGAAACTCCACACAGAGAGGCCCCGGGAACCAAGGCTCGAACCCAGAAGGCGACAGTGCTAACCACTGCATCACCGTGCCGCCAAGTCATGAAATCATTACCTAAAATCATCTCATTACCAGTGTCACTGCATATGTGTGTGTGTGTGTGTGCGTGTGTGTTGGTGGGTGAAGTGAATGATCTTGTTATTATAAAATCTTTCCTCGATACTGTGATTCTCTGATTATGTCAACGAACCGTAGCAGCTGACTCCGCTGAAGCATGGTCCAGGTGACTAGAGAATTATACTAACTATACTAACAGACTGTAGTTCAGTGTGGTTCTTCCCCAGACATCATCTGACCAGCAGCTGCTGGGTGGTCACACCACGTTAAACAGAACTAGTCAGATTCACATGAGAACCCAGCTGTTGAGTGTACTGTTCTGTCTACACTAAACCTCCTGTCCTGTGTCTCTGTCCCTTCCACAGTCCTGGACTCACAATATATCTAAAGAGAAGGAGTTCCTGGTGAAGCTGGTGAAGGCTGGGGTTATCCAGGACTGGACCAATGGGATCTGTGGTGCAGGATGTTGATGGTCTGCACTCAGCCTTGTAGCTCCTTGCCTGCAACACTGTGCTCACACCCACCTGCTCCAGCACCTGAAGAGGGAAACTCAAGGGTCTGTCGGCCATGTTCCCAACAGAGAGCAACATGGTCACTGCAGAGACACTGTGTGCATATGAGGCTTTCTGACCAGGACACACTGCCGCAGTGTTGCATTTTGACATATTGCAATTGGCCTCTGCATTGTTTCGCAGTATTTAGCTCATCCTAGTTGCAGGTTAGTGTATATAAACATGGATTTGGTGCCCTGGCTCAGGTGTATGTCAGTAGTGTTGGGGATTAAACCAGTACGTGGACCAGGCTTCCCTCTTACCAGAACTGTTGCAGTCTGTAGAGACGAGGAGAGTCTGGAGCTGCTGGGTTTAAACATTGAGCCTTTGCCAAGAATACCTCTACAAGTGTCCTTCTGCTCACACATCTGAATGTAATCTGCATCAAACCTATAGTCACCGATTTCTATCTTCTATTTTCTGTGTTAAACAGGGTGCACATTACATGGCACGAGTCAGCCGTCCTGAGTCAGTTTCTGACATCTGAGAGTAGACCCTCCCATCAGAGCTTGTTTTGTCGAGTGGGTCATAGTTAATATGAAGCCAGAGAGCTGGGGAATACGAGCTAAAGGATAGTACACTCAAATTAAGCTCACACACAGTTGCAGAAGAGACACATTACGTTTGTTCTTGTGAGGCAGCAACATACCATGATCCCTCAAGACTTCATGTCCACTGGATGTGGAGTCTCATTTCACCTCCAGTACAACTCACATCTCTCAAGCATGAAATTCACTTGTTAATGTACAGTATATATATGACAGTTGACCTAAAATTAGCATTTTATGATACATTTCATTTGTTGCAGACTCTGAAGCTAATTTTTAAGCAGATGAAGGAATTCCCTCTGTTCACATTTACTGTTCAAATAATACAGATAGAAAATAGAAATAAGACAGCATGTAGTGCAATAATTAAACCACTGAAGTATAGCCACAGTATGTGTTACTAATCATAAACAAACTGCAAATAAGTTTTCAATATTCTGTAAAACAAAACATGTCAGCAAACAACTTAAAACAGTATTGAAATGTATCTATTTAACGGCTGAACATCTGGACAGAGATGTGACAAAGCTCTGGTGCGACCAGAATGAGACACAGCAACATCCAGTGGGCATGACGAGGTACCTCACTGAGTCTTAAACGTCCATTTTTTAATGTGTGACCTGCGTCTTGGGTCATAGTGTGGAGTGTCACTGTGACGAGTTAGTAAAGGAGTCAAACTGGTTGTAATGAAGCAGTACAGGCTCTGGTATCGCTGTGTATCAAAAACATCTCTGTATTAGTACAGTTTGATAGGCATGTCTGTCAATTTCCTGTAGTTTTTCTTCCTATCTTCAGTTAGTCCAGTGGACATGGCCCTTTTAGACAAACATCTCCTCATCTGACAGTGATTTTACTAAGAATGTGGAGTAATGGAGAGCGTATATACCACACTCCAAACACCTTGAAATCACAAATAGCTTGTTATCTTCAACGTCTTTCTGTCTGACATTTGAAACTATTTGTTTGCATGACTGATTTGAATCATATCATACTGCAGTGTGTTCAGTCACACCTGGGCCCTGTTCTCCATACACAGATGATATTCTGTTTGATTAATTGTTGATGATTTGACACAAGTCTGGAATTTTAGCTTCTCAAAACTGGCTTAAAGTTTATCTGAGGCTGTTGTCATAGCAACAAGTCCTGCAGCGCAAACCTGCAGAAGTGCAGTTTATTCACAGTTGGCTGCATTATGATGATTAAGACTTTTCAAGGTGAAGCCCAAACATTAAGTCAGTTTCAGATACATGTAGGGTGTCATTAAGATCTGTTTAACTTTCACAACAAATAGTAAAATGTCTATACATGAGAAATAGGTTGTACAATAAAACAAAGTTAGTAAAATGTAATTGGGCCTGCAATGTGCACATTAAAGATATTCAACTAAACATTTCTGATTTAAGAGGAATCACAATAGCATAACATGGTCATTAATTATGGCATGTTGATGAGGAAGAGTCACTTAAACACTAAAACATATGAAATGTTGTTGAGTGAAATCCAAAATGGCTGAAGGATTGATTACTGAAGTGACTCCAGAAGATTAAGATTAATGTGCCTCATGAGAAACTTCATCAGGTTTCATTGCAGGCATGCTCCAGGTGGTTTCTCAGCTTCAAGTTAAATGTACAGCTACTGTCCTGTCTGCAGCCATGTCAGCCAGTCTTAAGTACAATCATATGATCAGCACTCGGCCAATCGTATGAAAGGTGATCGTGGTTTCAACTCTTGCTTGTGTTTTCAAAAATAAAGCACACTTTTGTTTAAGGTAGCTTCATCCAAGATGAACAAATCAAACCCCTAAAGCCAGGATCAGACTACACAACATCAGCCTGACGATGTCCTGAGCCAGCAGAGGAGCTGGTGAATGAAATGAAAGTTGACATTTTCTGACCTGTTTCACACACAACTGTGAACATGGAGAGCAGATATGAGAGCGAAATTGTGTAATCTGATTCTGGTACTGCAGTGTTCAGAGAGCCAAGGTAACTGAATGAAAATAAACAGGATCATTCAGTGATCAACACGTTCCTGCCAGTGGTTCCACACTATTCCACTGATCATGTGGTGGTAATGTGCCGAGATATGCAGGGAAGAAGAAGACTGTAAATGAACACAGATGTAAACAATGCAGGGTTCAAATACTCTCAAGATCCTCTTCACAAATGTTTTCTAAAATGTTATATGTGTTCTCCACAGTAAACCTCAAGGATAAATACAGTATGTTTTGGTGAGTAACTGTGAATGGAAACACAGCTGACTGCCGGTTAACCCGGATTAGTTAGGCTACATTTGAAGAACAGGGTCCAGGTCTGAGCTGCATTGTACTGAATCATGCTGCTACTTCAGGTGCATTGAATAACTGATATTGAATTCATGTGAATTGATAGTGTAGGCAGGGTTTTGCTGATGCTGGTTTTAAAGGCCCACACTTCCTTCTCATAACATGCTTTAAAAACTCACTCTGACCTTTTTCTTTTCTATTCAGAACAGTCAGAGCACCTCTCTGTGATTATTTGTATCTCAGTGAAATACCAAAACATTCCCCACCTCACTCAGCCCTGCAAAAGGCTGCCGTCTCAGGCCCCAGACATCAGTCATCAGTCATGATCAGTGTTACTATCAGACACATCAACTGAGCTTTAGGAATCTGTCTCACTTTATTTACCAGGGTCAACTGTATTGTAAAGTCTGTCTGTGTGTTTGTGTTGCTTTGCACACTCTGACGTGCACAGTTTGTGCTCACCTCACCGTAGGTGCTCATGGACTGGATGCTGTCAGATGCTCAAGCCAAAGTCTTCATATATTTATTTTAGGCTGTGCACAAGAATAGGTTAAAAAATAAAGATATAAAGATGCTGTATTTTTAACATGTCTGTTATTTTTTAACAAATTGTATTGAAAATCATCTCTTTCACACGCTGAAGTATTTTTCAGAAAAAGAAGAAACACAAAAAGGTAGAAAAATAGAAATATGTGCTGACAGTAACAGGTGTTTTGAAAATACCATCAGCTTATTCTTTTCTTTCCAGTTCTTGATGTGTCAGATTCAGGTCTCTCCCCTCATTTAAATAATTCAGTTTTTTATTTGTTTTTTTTTGTTTTGCAACATGTGTCTTATCCTGGCAGAGTTCTTGTCATTTTGTCAGTAATAAGAACACAGTTCTCAAAAAATCCCATAATTGCTAAAATTTAGTGACATCACTAAACATTGTGGAATTATACGTTTAAATCCTAAACTTGTTATGATAAATTGTGAGAAGCACATTCATGACATGTTGGAGAAATATCCAATGCGAAGGATCCTTTAATTTTAGCCCAGAGGAATTTATTCTATCAGCAAATGTATTTGTCTGTAGGTGTACAACAGTAACTGTTTGACTGCACTCTCTCTAAAGCTGACTCAGTGTTACAATTTTAGCCAATCTGCAAACTGGAGTAGATCATTTCTTATTTGCTATTTTGTCTCCGGTCCGTTATTGGTTTGTCCTTTATCTCAGTTTTTGAGCTATATTAAAAATGTACTGTTTAGTGTATGTTACGCCCTTAAGATTTAAATACAACACCATAACAAATAAGTCAGACAGGATGGAGACAAAGCATCAGTGTATCCAGATTATTTAGAACTGAAAGTGAGCACACCTGAAATGTCATTAATGATCCCTCATTATACAGGAACTGTGTGCACACAACCACAGTGAGTACTGTAGGTCAAAGTTGAACCAGGAAGTGATGAGTGTTTACAACAGACAGTTTAGGTCATCATTTTAGTGTTAGCCTTCATCTGCTGTTTCAAACAAGTTTGACTAAGATGATGTGTTTACATGTCTGTACTCAACACTGACTGACTTCTTTTTAATGATGTCTCCTTGTTCCCAGGACTCAGCAGTCAACATGTAGCTCTCTTCCAATGCAGGAACTTAACAAAACACAGTGCAGCATGGATCCATTTTCACTGGTTCTGCTCAGAGTTCCACTGCTCTCCGCCTTTGGGGATGAGTTCCTGGAACTAAATTTCAACACTGATCAGGAGGTGATGGTTCCAGGTACTTTTGGGGCTTGTTAGCTGCAGACTTCACTTCCATGGCTCCAACATTTGGATTATTCTGCTGCACAGAGACACTTTAGGAAAGTTCATTGTCTTCATTCTAACTCAGACTGTATTGGTACATTCACACTACTGAGCAATGTAATATATCCTGAGCTGACTGCTGCTACTTTGTGAGTGCAGCTTAAACAATTTGACAAATGTAAGCCACTTGTTAGCTGGTAGTCTTAGTCCTCTGTGAATGACTTCTGAGACACATCTACAGCTGCATCCAATCAAAAGCATCAACAAAGTAACAAAGGAAGTGACTGCATCATCACTCATTACATCAACACTTATAAAACAAGTGTTTTATATGTTATCAAAGGTATGTATTTACTGTGCTATAGTCTGTATGTACAGTATACGCAGAATGATTTAAGAACAATATGTGGGATTCAGCACTAATTAACATGCACATAGAAATAATGCTATCAAACTGGCACCAGTGTCACCAGTGGAAAGTGGATTGACATTGAACACTGAATACATTAATCCAATTTTTCATTCTTGTTTTGTTAATTTATTTGAAGACTTATTGTTCATACATTATACTGAGTGTGAGTCAATGTGTAAGTGTGTATATGCAGAGGACATAGAGGAAAAAAAAAACATGACTGGAATCATGTCTGATTCCAGAGGAGAAAAACCTGAAGCCCTGATGATTAAAGAATAGGATGCTGGAAGCTGAAGAGGTTCCTGCAGTATTGACACCACGAGCTGCAGTCACACATTATCTGAGCTCAGTATTCACAAGCTGTTGAATGAGCAGGGCAGTAGTCAGATGTTTATGAGTGAGTGGAGGTAAACTTGAAGGATGCAGTGATTAAAGGTCAGGGCTGCTTTAAAAGTCATGTGTGCTACACGCTGTGTAATTACTACTTAGTGAGGACAAACAGGAAAAGTGAAACCAGTTGCTGTTAGTATTTCTCACTGCAGAGCCCCCACTGACTACAAGAAAAAAACTAACTTATTTTCTTTTTCAAAAAACTGATAATCTTGGAAAACACAGAATTAAACAGTGTTCAAAGTCTTAAAATCCCATCCTCCTTAAAGCTATTAATAGTGAATCTGTGTAACAGATGCAGTCTACAGATTCACTCTTATCAATCAGATATTTAACTTGAGACAGATTACTGGTTTGTGTCATACACTTTTGAGTCAAAGTAAGATCACATCATAACTGCTGACCACATGGTACCGCCTCTAACGTTTCCTTAGATTCAAATAAAATCCCTCAGCTGTTAAAGGGAAGAGACATTGCTAAGATAAATAATAATAAGACAGTGGTTTATAAGACATGTTTTCTTTGAGTCTTTTGGTAAAAACTAAATACTCTAAATCTTCCCACAGATCTGTCTAAAACGTTTGATATGAAAGTGATTATTATTCCTGTTAATTCCCATGGAAAGTTTCCAACTTCCAACTCCACTAAGATATACTCGACTTTGAATGCCTCTACCAAAGAGCATATAACAAAAACGTGATGAGACATTCCACTGATTTCCAGCTTGAAAGTCATATTGACATCAGTGAGTAACAGCAGAAAAATGTTAGCAGAGGGGGATCATGGGTACTCAGACTGTGTGAACCGTCTCCAACTCCCACAACACTATTTATTTTCATTATATGTGTGCTGCAACTTGATCCAACATGTAGCTTTAATGATTGAGCTGCTCTGCTACAGGCAATATGTGTCTTCATACAGTAGCTGCGCTGCTAAAAGAAAAACTCCAATCACATTTACACTAGACTGAATGAGGAAAGTTGTTGAATATCCTCTCTATTACGCCTGTATCATTCTGTGGCAGTGGTGGGCAAAGACTCTGTGAGGGACCTGAATGAAAATGAAAGAGAGGTCAGAGTTCATTCCTGCCATAGACCAGAGTCACAGCTGGTGGGAGTCAAACTAACCAGAGAGACTTGATCCTCTCAGGCGTCTCTCTGATGGCACACTGAGCCAGTGAGCAATGGGTCCACATTAAGGCACAGACAGATCCTGTTTAATATGAATTTAATGGTTTTGTTTGTTTGTTAACTGCTTTGCTGGCACTGTTAACATATTTAGTGTTAACATAGCTAAACTCTCTCTACAGAAACACAGAGCAGACTTCTAATGAAAAATATTAAATACAAAGAAAATAATTAAGTATAAAACAAAACAGATATGACTGAAAGGATAGGATGAGATTGAGTTAATAGCAGCAGTAAATATACCACAACAAGTTATAACAAAATACACATGCAATAGATTCAATTTCTATATTTCAGTAGATTCAGTTTGAGGTTAAAGAGACTGAGAAGCCCCATGGCGCTGATCCCTTTTATATCATTACACATAATATTTGGTCCATTGTAATGATAACAATAACAATCAATAATACGGTGTGTCCAGGGAGTGGGTTAACTTTTTGCTAGTTTTATTGCTTGCTTTCTCAGATATGCTAAACAGCTTCCAGGTTTGGAAACACAGACGTTCATATTCATATTAGCCTTACATCGATTCTAAACTGAAGTAATGAACCTCCACCCTTACTTTCAGAAATAAAAATACTGAAAGTGAGATTATGTTGCTATTATGTGTTAAAGGGAAACAGTGTGAGATTGATGACTCCATAGCCACTGTGCAGTGTTAGCTTGACATAATCCAGGGTGGGGGGCCAGATGGTGTTGTGATCTGGCTTCTGGAAGTAGTTTTTCTGACATGGTCAAAAGTTCACTACAATATGCCAAAACCTGTCACTAGAATGATTTTCTGAGATGTGTCTACAGCTCTGTACACAATGAGGAAAACCTTAGCTCCACTGAAGAGGATACTCAGAGAAAGAACATCAGCTTCAGCTATCATCACCACCACCTATCTGAAAGGTGATGAACTACTATGTGATTACTCTTTTTACTCACATGCTCACAAAAGCTATTCTAGACTTGATCTCTTTCTTCCCCATGCTGGAAGAATCCAGCTTCTATCCTCATGTGAATATGTAACTATGACTCATTCAGGACATCCTCCTCTCATGCTCTCCTAAGCTCAAAAGAACATCACTAGTATTAACAGACTGTGGCAATTCCCCATACAAAGTGGTAAATAATTAGTTAAATGAAAGTTTATTCAATTAGTTAAGACTAATGATCAAGCTATCATAGTCCATAATCCCATTAAGAAAACCTTCAAAGACTTTTAGGTGGTCTAATATTCATCTTGGACTGTGGAGCCATGGGACAATCTAGAAGCTGATATTAGATGTTTAGATGCAGGACCAGATGGTTCCCATTGGGCTGCCCTCTTGGGCCCAATTTTGGGGAGTTGCCTGATGGGTGCTGGTCCCACTGGGGGCTGTGGGCCTCTGTATGGCTCTGTGATTCACTCAAAGTGTAGGTACATCATCAGAGGGTTGAATGGAACATTTTGTGAGAGAATAACACAGGTTTGTCTAAGCTTCATCCTGTTAGTATGTCTATATCCTGTGCAATTATTTTTTCTACTTCTAGACAGATGTAGATGTTGTACCTGTCACAGTCTGGAATACTGTTATTGTAATTATTGTTGTCTGACACCGTTTGTATTTATTGTATTTTGTGGAGAAAAAGAGGAAAATTTCACTAAATATATAATCCAAAAAAAGATGCCCAAAAACATAGGCAAAGTAGCATGACCAACAAAAAACCATCAACATATCCTATCAGCGTTTAAATATGCTAAATATGTGACAGCAGCACATTAACAGGGTGTGTTATTGCAGCCTTCATGGTTGTGTACTGTAGCACTGCAGTGAACAGAAAACAGATTTAGAAAGAATGGGATCACAGACAGCTTTGCTATGGACAGAAGAAGCAGGTGGCCACTATTAAAAGAGGATCCTTGACCTGGACGTGTTCTCACGCTGTGTGTTGGGGGGGTCACCGGGTGAGTGCACACAAACAGAAGCTCCTCACTACTATGTAGGTGGCCTCGGGATGACAACATGAGCTTGATGAGGACACAGAGGGACAGCGTCCACATACCAGCTACTATGGCCAGCTCGGCACCAGTTACAGATGAGGTTTTCATCTAGTTCGCTTCCTTTTCATCTGTGGAACCTGACCCCGGCCAATCCCAGACCATTACTTTGTTTTAATTAATCCTGGAGCTGGAGGAGGGCTGAGCTCTGTTATGCAGCAGAGTGTGGCTGTACAGGCTCAGGTTGCATTGTCCTTTATTCCCACTGACAGTGCATCTGCACTGGGTAAAGCCATGACAGTCATGAGAGTCCCCTCTGAAAACCTACACTCAGTACTGGTACATGTGGAGGCTCCTGCAGATAGAATCCATACATCTCTCTAAACTGTCAGCGAAGTCATCTCAGAGGGATTTTTCCTTGCTAATGTCACACTGAGGTGAATGACAGAGACTTTTGCTACAAACTGGAATGTAGCGCTGAAATTTTTGTTTGTTTTGGGAAGTGGTGCTGCAGTGGTTCTTAAAGTCACATCAATCAAAACCCATTTCTGTGTGTGAACCAGACTGTTCCATGTGGAGTTTTCATGTTCTCCCTGTCACTCTGTGGGAACTCCTGATTCTTACTCAAAGAAATGACAGTTGAGGTCAACTGGCTACTCTTAATTACACTGTAGGTGTAATTGTGTTTGGTTCTGTATCTATGATTAATATGATTGACTGGTGACCATGGTGTACAGGGCAGCAGTGCTCCTGCAACACTGCTCAGGGTAGGTGGGTATAGAAAATGGATGGACTTTCACAGACCTACAAGGAACCTGTAGGACTATGCAAAAAAGTCCCCTACTACCACTTTTGACATAGCTAAACTCTGACACTGTTTTCGTTTGCTGATTTCCAGCAGCGAGGCTTTAAGCTTCAGGATAGGAAATTCTTCTGACTGTTGTGTCACATTTTGTGAATGAAACTTGTCCACAGATGGAGCAGGACAAACATAATAACCAGTGGAGTGTGGTAAAATGCTTTTTAACATTATTTCACCAGGATAATCTCACAGGGTGGATTGTCTTATCCACCTGAGGCTGACGGCCACAAATGGAATGAAAAAAATTCTGCTTTGGCATCATAGCTTCCATCTATACAGCAGTCGTTTTTATATGATGTCTGATTCATTTCTTCAAAAACTCAGCCTCCCCACCTAACACCCAGAGTCATGACATTTTCAGCAGCATGTCTTTTTGTCTGTTCCAAGGTCTGAAGTTTTAGAAACAGCCTCTAGCACTGTATCTGCTTTCTACATTACTATAACACTGATAGACAAGAAACACACTAAAGGAAATTTACTGCTGAATGTCTCTCTCTCTCTCTCTCTCTCTCTCTCTCTCTCTCACACACACACACACACACTCATATGCATACAGTTCTCACACATAGATGGAGTCGAGAGGGGGCAGTTTACAGATGTGAAAGCAGATGTTTTCTATGTGTTTGAACTCCCAGTGCTAGTATAAATTACTCTCTGTATCTATGAAACTCCACAGTCCCATTTTCAAAGAAACATCAACTTTTCATTTAAAAAAAAAGGAATATGTAACACATCAGTGGATGTGATTTAAAGTGTTCTGTTGGTGACAGGCACACCAACAGTGCATTTATGACGGGGAGAAGGTCATTAGGACCACTAAGTCAAGATCAGGCCAAAACAAGGATTCAGACTTGAGCAGATTTGGGCTGACAGTGTACCTCAGTGGAAATGGACTCGTGGCTACGTTTTGCTTCTTATTTCCCAAAAAAAAAAAAAAAAAAAAAAAAAACCTGCACTGGGATTTAACAGTTTCTGCACAAAATCCCTCAGGTTGAACCATTCAGGCTACCTGGATTACTTACGCTGTAATCCTTTGAGCTGTGAGTTCAGATATTATCATTTTCAAATTAGAAAGTAAAAAACAACAAAAAACAAACAAACAAATGCAGCATTATTAAAGACCTCTTTAAGTTCCTAGAGCCACATCACATCACTATCCACAGCTTTTTTCCAGTTGTTGGGGCTCTTTAATTTCCCCTGAATTAGTGTATCCAAATCACACTCAAACATTATTATATATTATATATTATACCATTTTACTCTGCTTAGGTTCACTTGACAGGTTTACACAGTCAGTATCAGAGTTTACATTAGCCACATTAAGTCAGCCTTTTAGCTGGTATCATGTGTAGTGATGATGAAAATCTTCCGGTGGAAAACATGCCAAATTTACACTCTAATGATGTGTGACTTATGAAATATGTGAACAACCGAAATGATTACTGGTATTTTTGATCCTGGGCCTTATTTTCCCATAAACAGTCATTTTACTGAGCAAAACACAGGAGCTGCTGTGATACTGCTGCCTTGTGTGGTTATGTAAAGGATCTGAGTGCTGAAAGTCACACAATAACACAAACTAACTAACAGATCAAAGCAGCAGTATTCCAGCAGCTCCTGTGTTCTGCTCAGTGAAATCATTGTTTTTGTGAATGGGGTCTGGTAGTGATATATAGTGATGTTTCTGGTTAAACTAAAGGTCTTGCTGTGTAGGAATCTTATCCATAATGTTGTCAGACACTCAGTGACAAAAACAGGTACACTGTGGTTCAACAGTTTCCAAAGATGTTTTACACTCAACACATATCCCAGGTCCCCAGTTATCCTTCTTTACATATGAACTTTCTGCAGAAGACTGGTTTTGCCTCCATTGTTTCGACAGTGACAGATTCGCTGAGTGTTTGGTCATGTGACTCAGCTGGATATTAACATTTAGCAAGACTCTAACACGTCTAAGCAAACATTCCTCAAGGAGTTCAGAACATTTGAGAAAATGTTTTTTTGTGTGTGTGTGTGTTGTATTGTTTAAATGTCAGCTATTACATGGCTACTTAAAACATATGTCCAATAGTTATTGTACATGGCTGAAATTCTGGAATATTGACATAATGTCCATCAATTAAAGCTTAGCATAAACTCTGGTCAGCATATACTGAAGTAAACACCGCTCCAAATGTGAAACTAACACTGACTTATTTCTGTATGCATCAAAACATTGAAATCATCCGCCAGCAGAGGTTCAGTCAGGTGTGTGACAGAGACAAGTTTCACAGTGAGTTTGGACAGCACTTCTGTGTTGGAAAGAGGTGGATTGCTCACTCTGGGTTGGGGGTGTACTGCCACTCATCATCAGAATCTGGATCCTAACCTATGATCATGAGCTCTGGGATTCAACTGGCTGAAATGAGTTTCCTCCACAGGGCAGCTGGGCTCAGCCTTAGAGACAGGGTGAGGAGCTCAGAGTAGAGCTGCTGCTCCTTCACATCGAAAGAAGTCAGGCATCATATTGGAAAACCTCTTGGATGCTCTGCATTGGAGGCTTTCCAGGAATGTCCAGGAAACCCTGGCCTGGGATCACCTCAGGATCCACCAGGAGGATGGAAAACACTGTGGGGGGTGTCTGGAATACCCTGTTAACCCTGCTGCCACCATGACCCGACCCCGGATAAGCAGCACAAAATGGATAGATGGATGGAGTCTGAGCAGTGTGTTGAACCACTTTGTGATTTACCAGTTTGCTACACTATGTGTCCTGGTCTCCTTTATTTTTCTATAATTTTTAATACAGTCTTTCCAACAGCTGACTCTAACTCCCTCTGAATGAACAAACACTAATCAAAGTTTTTTTTCTTTGTCTAACAAGTGTTCTGCACTGTTCTTTACTCTAATGGTAGTTCTGGACTGTTTACTGTTGTTGTGTCAGTTATAGTTGTCCTTGCTGTAATGTGATGTCATGTTGCTTGACCTATCTGGATGAGCATCACTGCTGATAACCCCTGAGAGTACCTGGATTTACTATCAACACCTGAGCAGAGCCCAAATTTAGCTCCACACACTCATCCCCAATGTGAAGAAGAGAAAAACAACGGCAGAAACACTGGCTACATGTTGCATTAGTTTGTGAAGTCCCTGCAGTGGGAAGAGGTTTCAACATGTCATAAAAGCAGTGAGAAGACTGGAATCAAGTCTCAAAGCCAGTCTTTTAAGTCCTGTATATTCCAGAGATGTTTATTTGAGTCCATCATCCTCACTAACCTCAGGAGAGTGAACCTGAGCAGATGTCTCG
This sequence comes from Lates calcarifer, assembly GCF_001640805.2. Lineage (NCBI taxonomy): Eukaryota > Metazoa > Chordata > Actinopteri > Centropomidae > Lates > Lates calcarifer. Next base: position 663,421 of record NC_066849.1, on the reverse strand, counting down.
ACCACAGCCTGAATGCTGCCACCAGCAAGACACTGTTAGAAACATGCCTGACCACCCAGGATAACAGCGACACTATGTCACACCATATAGACTGGCTGAACCCTGGGGGGCCAACTGAGTCAGTGCCAAAAGGTCAGTTTGAACAAAGTGACATTAAAGTATCAGGTCCTCCAGGGCTATTGTGAGAGTCCTTGATAGCAGGAGCAGGAGCAGCAGGGTGCTCTGTGAGACAGAGAGAGTCCCACTGAGATCCTGGGAGGTAAGGCATGAGGAGTGGCAGGCCCTGACCTCAGGGTGTGTGCTGATTGCAGGGTAATGTTCTACTCTCAGTGCACGCGCTGATGATCAGGGTTATTTTGTCAGGATGCGTCTGTCTGTGCCTGCCCGCTCTCTAACATCAGCTGCCAGTTGTAATTGGCCATGACTGAAGATGCATGTGAGGTTTGGCAGTCGGCTCACATCACTCCGTCACTCACACTCTCCTCTGTAAAACATGTGTTGCTTTAGCAGCAGGTTACAAGCAAAACTACATAAAATGACAACTGATAGGAGGTCAAGTTGTGGTTTGTGCAGCCTCTCCTGAGATCCCATTTCCTCCACATTATTCATCCTGCACTAACACACTGTTTGTGCAGCTGATAACCATACAGTTGAAAATATATCATACTGACAGGGGCTAGATTGAGTTTAAATGAGTATTGAAATAAAATTATTTCAGTCATCAATTTCTTTCTGAAGGGTTAAGTCATCATTCTGCTGGCAAGGAGAAGTTAATTATATACCTCTGGGAAGTGTGGAGGAGAGGACTGATGATGTAGTGCTCTGTGTTAGGTCGAGATTTATGGAAAAATAATCAGGTGCAGCCAGTCAAACGTACTGTGAGATGAGAAGTGGATTTAGAAACCTGCAGGAATAAATGTGTTGTTTGAAAGTAACTGTGTTCTCAAGAATTTAAAGGTGCCTGAGGCGAGGTTTTAATGTAATTATCCACTCATCATGTCAGCATTAATCATGAAGAGCAGCCCATCCCCCCACACAGACGCTGTTCGCTTGGTTAAATTCTGCTGTCTGTGTGATCACCGAGGGGAAGCCCTCACCTTCACTCAATCACAACAATGGAAACTTGAACAAAATCAATTGAAACTAAGGGTAATTCTGATTGAGTTTAAAAGTTCAACAATCTCAACTCAAGGTCCAGTTACTAGCTTGTTGAAGTGTTATTACGTGTCGCACGGCCTTTGTATGTGAATGACATTTTCTTTTTTCTGTGCACTTGATTGGCTGTTATTTCATTGGCTGTCTGAGATGTCAGACACACGCTGTAAACAACCTGCCAGTAACTTATTTTAACACTAGCAGTAAAGTTCTGACCCAAACAGTCAGTGATAGATCTGCTGATCCACCACAGAAGCTTCCTGCTTCAACTTTGCCCTGTTATACTTACTGTAGTTTTGCACTGCATTTTCCTGTGCAATGATAGTTAGCAACATTCAGCAAATGCTCTCACTTTCAGTTTGACTTCCAAATAAAGTGGTTTAGACAGTTTGGACTTCTTGTGTTTCTTGACCCATCTGACTTTGTTTCAGTGTTGTCACCATCCCAGATCTCAGCTAATATTCTCTCTCAGCCTTCACAGTGCTCTGTCATGTTATAACACAGTTGGACTCACCAACATTTCTGTAGATGTTTTGTCTCACTCATCTGTCAGTATGAAGCATCAAGGTTTAGCTGGTAAACATGAGTGTGTGTTCCTATGATAAAGTGGTTTCAAACTTGGAGTCTGGGACATGTAAGTTGTAGATAACACTAACTGGACAAACAACTCAGCATCACATAGTCTTACAGTTTTTACACCAAGTAACCAACACATGTCTGTCTAATTCCAGATCATTTTATATTGTGTTTTAGGTTTTGTAATGAAGTTTAACATTGGTTGAGTTTGAGTGTGAAAACAGTTTATGAACTTTGAAAGATGTGATGACTGGATGCATTTTGTATCAGAGAAATGAACAGCAATCCACGCTTTAATCCACATTGACCACTGTTGTGTTGACTGTGTGAATAGTTTTGAAAAAGTGAACGCAGTATGGTGAAATGTGACTCCATTGAAAATCAGGTCAAACCATTGTTCTCACAGTCCAAACCACTGTGCAGCTGTTAATAAATGTAGCACTTCATTCGTTCAAAAAATATGTCTCTGAACATGATCCAGCCAGTGGATACATGTCCTACAATACATATTTGCTGTTGCAGTCTGATTTTTAGGAGATGAGAGTTCATCTGGATATTGAAGTCCAAAAAATTCAGGTCCGTCTGGCATCCATTTTAGGCTACCACGTTTTCATTTAGGGCTGTTTCATTTAGTTACCTGGTACACCTGGAACTCTCTCTCATCTACCCCTCTTTGAATAAAGATCAAACTGGCTTTGAAGTGATACAGAACAGCAGCACCTCCACCTCACTACATTATTTTGTAAAGTGTTGGACGTTTGAGCAGGTGGCTGATGTTTTACAGTGGCTGGGCAGATTGAGAATGGGACATCATGCTGGGGGACACGACCTGGGGCATGTGGAGGACTGGGGTACCTCTACCGATGCAGCTCAGGAATGGTTTCTTGAGCCCCTTTCATACTGGACAAAACTCACTAACATCTGGCTTTTGTCTTCCGTGGGAAAGAGTACAATTAATTCCTGGGTCAGACTACTCTGCAGTAGTTCTCCAGCTCCATTCAGCAGTGATAGAAACATGATGCCCAGGAACATTTATTGGTTTTTACAGACTATGGGAACTATGTGCAACAGCGATTTTGTTCTTTGTATGCAAAAAGAGAAAGGACACACATGTCAATGGGAAAGGAGTCCAGTTGCCTTTTTTTACAGCAGGTTTACCTGTGTTCAAAAATATACATGCTAATTTTGGTGTAAAAAGAGTATTGGAGAGTATGAGGAGTTGAATAGAGACTACAGCATAATATACAGAGTGTCAGAGTGTCTGCACAGTTTTCAGATACTGGTATTTTACACGAGTAGTTCCATTTTCTGTCACTTTATACTTCAACTTTACCACATTTCAAAGAAAAATATTGTACTTTTTACTCCACTACATTTATCTGACAGCTGGAGTTAACTTGGAGTTTGGGCTCTGTGCCACATTTCAGATGTACATATCTGCAGTTAAACCAAAGAGATGTTTCTCCTTTAAACTTCTTACATAGTTTCATATTAAAGATTTATGTTTTGGGACCCACTGACCTGCTCTGTGTGACACCTGCATTTCTTCATGCAAGTCTCCATTGTAGAATGAATGGAAATGAATATATGTAATATTAATGATGCTCTAAGAATGGTCAACTAAAACTATATGTGATTTACAGTACAGACAAAGTTGTGGTTGATGACCATAAAACCATCCAGCAGAGTGGTAAATACAGCAGCGTCCCAGCCAGAAGCCACAGTAGTGTCATCCTTACCGGCTGGTGGGGAACCAGCCTTTCCCAACCAGTCATATGTGAAGCAAATACCATCACTGGATACTTTCAGCACAAAGGTCACCACATCCCACAAATCTGTGCGCTGCATTAACACTTATCAAGTGACTGACTCCTGGAGATTCAAATACCAACATCACAAACCAGTACACCACTCTTACTGTAGGACTGAAAAAATATTTGAATAATCAGTTCCAATTATGATTTGATTAGAAACACTCCGGAGTTAAGACCATAAATAGGATTACAGATTGGTGTGAGGCTGATCTTTATTATATTCATTGTCACAATAAACACTGAATCCCCAGCTGCAAGAACTGACTGGACAGGACATGCCCCCCACCACACTGAGTCAGCTGTAACTCCCCGGGAATGTGTGAAAACTTGTTCTTAATTAAGGAGAGATTTTTTTTCAAGTGGATTCAAGTGATGGACAAATGGTTGAAATGCCCAGCTTCTACTAATCTTCTAATCCAACTGGTAGCACTATGAATGCAAACCTGACCAAATGTGTAGAATTAAACAAAAATAAACCAAACACAAACAGCTGGGATCAGAATATCTTGTGCACAGACCTTTAATACAGTGACATCAAGTTTAAAATGCACTGAAACAAACACCTCATGGCAACCTCAAGTTCATTTGATATGGCAAAGACAGACAGACAGACAGACAGACAGGTCTCCTGACCCTGTTTCTGATCCCATACTCAACATAAAAACACAAAAACATGATCAACATTATAGATATAACCAGATCATGTAAAAGTGAGGATGCTGGGGGGAGTGGAGAGAAGAGGAGTAGGTTGTGAACAGTGGAAGTTCAGATGTTAAGAGGTCTCCAGCATGTTTTAGGAATAGTATCTTTGGCTTACTTAGCAGTGGCAGGTGGCTCTTCCTGTGGAGCAGTCATAGCTCACTGAGCAGGTTTGTTTTGAATAAATGTTTGGCTAGAGAGGTGCGTCCCAGGTCACTCCTCAGTGCCCCTCTGAGCTGCTGTCTCCTGCCCCGTTGCCCCTGTCAGGCTTCCGCCACCATCCCCTCACCCTCATCCATCAGACAGTCTCTCAAGCTGAGAGGGGACCCTGGTCCGTGGAGGGTGGCAGGGTCAGGCTCCAGCAGTGATCAGCCAGGCGTCGCTGCCCATAGAAGGAGTTGCAGCCTTCAGAGGGTTTTAATCTTGTGTTTTTGGCTCAGGGCTGCTGGAGATGCTGTGTGGAGGAGGGGTGGAGAGGGGCTCCTGACTGGAGCAACAATCAGGAGACGGGTTTAAAAGGCTGGAGTGGAGTTTTACTTGAGCCCCAGCCAATCTTGATAAGTCACACAGGATTGAGGGTTGCACACCAGCGCTCGCTTGCAGGAACTGTGTTCCTGAAATCTGCATGTTCTTTTACTGCGCTCTCTGGGCAAACAGTTTGCTGTGTCAGAAGCAGTTTATCATTGGAAAGAACACTGCAGTGTTTTGAGTGACTTCAGAGGTAAAGGCACTGTGGTCAGATACTATCTCACTCCTGGTTTTTAACCTTTTTTAGTGGTAAAATCTTTTTTTGTTTTGCTTTGCTTTTTTCTTACAGGCACTGATTGGATGGCTGTTCATCCACACACACAGCTCACTTGGCTTCGGGATGTTAAACTGTCTAAACTTACAGGTGTGGACTGAAGAAACATTTACCCAGTGTTGTTTTCAAATGGAATTAGTCCTGATTGTTTCTTAATCTTCCAACAATCCGTTATTTGCCACCTGAGCTCTTTCTTAAAAATCCCTTTTAGCTGGAGCACCGAACAGTGTGATAGACAATATGATGGAAGCTTCTAGATCGACACAATCAACCAAGAGGGAAAACTGGTCCTGAAGGTTATTTTTCATCAAATATTGTTTTGTTTGCACAGCAGCCAAAAAAAGAAAATGCTATACATATATATATATATATATATATATATATATATATATTATGTCGGATTTGTGTTGTACATTCATACTTATCTATGTGGGCTATACATATTCATTCATTCATTCATTATCTATACTGCTTATTGGTTAAGGGTTGTGGGGGGGCTGGAACCTATCCCAGCTGTAGTTGGGTAAGAGGCAGGGTACACCTTGTATAGATCACCAGTCCATCACAGGGCCAACACATAGACAAACCATTCAGACTCACATTCACACCTACAGGCAGTTTAGAGTCACCAGTTAACCTGAATGTGTTTGGACTGTGGGAGGAAGCTGGAGAACCCAGAGAGAACCCACACAGGAACAGGGAGAACATGGAAACTCCACACAGAGAGGCCCCGGGTGAACTGGGTTATAACCTTCTTGCTGTGAGGCTACAGTGCTAACCACTGCACCACTGTGCCACCTGGACTGTACATACATGTCTGAAAAATTATTAAGATTTGACTGCAAAATAAACACACACACACACACATAACAACGAGACAATGAATAAGTATAAGCTGCTGCATAATTACATAACTGAGCCAGTATCTGTCTTAAGCATTAAAGAATAAAATACAAATAGGCACTAAAGCAATAACATTAGATCTGTCATATTCAATTCATTTCAGTTCAATGTTATTTATATAGCACTGAATCACAACAAAAGTCATCTCAAGGCACTTTTCATATAGAGTAGGTCTAGACCATACTCTTTAAAATAGGTATTTACAGAGAGAGACCCAACAGATCCACCATGAGCAGCACTAGGAGACAGTGGAGAGAAAAAACTTCCTTTAAGAGGCAGAAACCTCGAGCAGAACCAGACTCAGGTGGACGGCCATCTGCCTCGACCATGGAAATATTCAGTTGTTGGTGATACTACTTGTACTACTGATGGACATTTCTATCAATTAGTAGCATAAGTTTCTGAAAGAAAAATACAAAGTCAAAGTATGTCAGCACTCTGAAAAAACTACATTCAGTTTTAAAAATCTACTTGAAAATGTGACCACAAACAGGACACACACTATGAGTGATTTTTCTGCCATCAACTTCCTGGCAGAAAGGCACCTGGTTGTGAAAAGTGCAGTGCATCCTGGGAATTAATGTTGGCATAACATCCCCCACATGGCTCAACCAGTTTGAGTAATGTACAACTAATTTTTCAGCAAGAATGACTGTGATCATAATTAGAAGAAACTGAGATGAACTGTGTGCAGGAAACAGGAAGCAAACTCCCACATCATGTTGACCTACAGTAGCTTTACCCAGCTGCGTCCTCCTCTGATGGATAACTGTCATAATCACTTTGTCTCTTCACTTTGACGTATTTGCTGAAACATCTGATGCTGATGTTTCTCTTCAGGGTTCCCTGCATCTGAACCGGTTTAGGTGATTGGACTAGTTGCTAATTTAGGAGAATTTGCAGTGCTAAAGTACAGAACCTGTACCTGGTGGACAGTGTTGTACAGAGCCCAGAGTCAAACCTAGTTTAAAGAGGCGTGGTTAAGACGCATCATAGCCTCGGTATCCTTGGAGACCTTTCGTTCTCTCCATGTTTTCTGTCTGTATCTTCACTGTGAGTCTGTCCAATAAGGAGTAAAATGCCCCATCCTTGTGTATGTAACTGCATAAATCCGTCATGGATATTAGCAGCTTAGAAGACTGCTCACATTTCCTACTATCACACTGACAAGTTACAGGAGTGTGTAGTGAGTGTGTTCATTCTTTTATATCATCACATGTGCTCTGGCTTCCTTCAGTACTTTGTTTCCCACAGAATGAAGTTCTGTAAATATGTGGCCGGTGTTGATCTGATTTTAATGCCACAGCAAGCGGTCATGTGATGGAGGAGGGAATATAGCAGTGTAGACACACACACACACACACGCGCGCGCGCGCATCTGGAAATGAAGCACCCCTCGGCGCACACCTGCAGGACGCGCGGCACAGCACGGCAGCTCTGTGGGCTCATCAGCTGCTGATCTGACAGCAGCCAGCTCAGTCCCGCAGGATCAGCTCTGCGGTCAGTGCTGTCACTCTCTGACAGCGTCTCCAGCCATGAGGAGCACCGTGATCAGGACTGCGCCACTATGCCACAGGATATAACCGAGGAACCAGCGCAGAGCTCCGCTAAGAATACCCAAGTGTCAGTGGATTACTGCAGCACAGGGACGCCAGCAGCTTGCTCTTCACACTCACGTCCATGATTGCACGGGAAAACAAACTTGGCAAAGGTAAGGACTAATGACGACAAACGTGACATATTCCAACACTGTCAGAGTCAGAGCCCCGACCTCAGGTCAGTCTCAAAGTTTTTGAAGCTCTTCAACTTCAGCTTCCATTCCTTTATAATAGGCCTGCCAAAATACACAGCACATGTTATTATATGATAGGCAGTCAGAGTCATGTCTTATAATACTGGAGAGAATTGTTAACATTTGCTTTAGCCTACAATTCTCATGCCTTTAAATATATGTACGGAGAATAGCTGAGTACCTTAACTTAAGTTGCCAGCTCTGGGAATCCCTGTAACATGTCACTTTAAATGCATCTAATCAGTGATTCTTCTAAATTTAACCAGAGAAATGAGTAACTGGATGGAGACAAGTCATCAGCTTATTTCATTCCACTAATATTTTGCACATTCAGGTGAAATAGTTCATAGTTTTATTTAAGGAGGTCATATTCTGTGCCATATATGGGCATAAAAGTACAGGTTTATTTCCCAAAACAATTAGAAAGCATGTCTGTAGGCAAAGAATACAACTACGATATCTATCCTATGTATAAAATATTTATTTTTCCTTATTTCTATATGTTAATATTTTCTAATACGATACTTATTTGCTAAGAATAAAGTGATATCCCCACAGCGTCATTATTATTTAAAGGAACTACAACCCTAGTTTCACTGATAATCTTCTATCCTCCAATATCCTACTAATGTTATTATTTAAAGTATTTATACAGGGTGGAAAAAATATTACAAATATTCTACTTAGAAACCAAGTTTCCTTCTTCACTGAAATCACATAATAGAAGTCAATGGTACATCTCTAGAGGCCTGTTTGAACCTCTGTACTATCTTCACCTCTGCATCTTCCAGCATGGACACACCATACAAGTCTATAACAGCAGCTCTGTCTGTTCCTCATCACTTACATTCTGCTCCTATTTGTAAGAGAATATAAATAATAACTTATGTGTTGAGAGAGCAGATTCTGATGAAATGGAAGTTGACAGTCTGGGGACAACATTACAGACAATGGTTTGTTGGACTGAGCTTCAGCTCAGCAGTGACTTGCTTCCCTGTCCAAGCATCTATTTTAGGTACATCACTGTAACGTGTTGAGGCAATATTTAAAACCTCTCTCTGTGCTGTTCACAGAACCAGAATCTATTTGCCAAGATTATTACATGTAGGAGGAATTTCAGATGCTTTTACTTGATAAGCTTTTTTCTGGACAGGAGCAGAGAGCTTATAAAAGGGACAAGTGGACTGTCAGACCAGTGTTAGAGGTGATTCTCATAGTGTGTCATACTTTAATATCAATAAATCATTAAAGCTATTTTTATAATGTTTATTCTAAAATGCTGTGTGTAATGTGAGCTCCACAGCAGGATCTCCTTTAGTTCATTGTTTTGGTTTTATAGACTGCATACTGTATATCATGGTTTAGTGTCACCATTCAAGTCCCTCTCCAGCCACAGCTGTTGTCAGCAAACCAGCTGTAATAAACCAGATTATCTGGTGAACACAGTGGAGCATAGGAGCTAAAGAGCCAGGTATTTTTCTCTGGAGGTGGTGGTGACGAATCAGATCTAAAAAGCCCGTGTTGCACTTTCAATTGTCAGGTTCCAGATGAAGTTATTATTTAATAATACATTAGCCATGAACATAGGGATAGTGGCACTCAGGGATACTGCATGTGGTGGCTTTGCATCTGGTGGTCTGCTCTGTTTGGGTGCATGGACTGTGTATGTATCTCTATGTACAGAATTTGTAAAAGGGCTGGATGGGGTGGAACATAGATTGGAGGGTGTTATTATGAATCATTATCTCAGTCAGTCACAGTGGAGTATAACAACAGTGCAAGAAATAGGACAAGCTCTCCAGGAAATCATGTTGTTATGTAGATGGAGTTTTATGATGTGAACAAACAGTAGCACAAATCAGCAGCCATATGTTCAATTACTGTAAATTAGTTTTAATCAGCTATTAACATGAAGTCTACAGTGTACAGTACAATGTCCACTAATATACTGTACTAACAAATCTTTGCACTGCTCCATTTGAATGAACCTTACTGTTCTCATTGTGCTTTAATTCCCATCTGTGCACCATGTGGTCTGCACTGGGCAATGACAAAAAATACAGACAGGCAGAGAGAGTTTCAAGGTCAGGAAAATACCTAATGGCTGGAGTGCTGCTTACACTGATCCAACTCTGTCGCCTAGAAATGATGTTTTAATACCACTTAATTGCAACAGCAAATATGTTTTGTAGGAAATGCAGTCACTGGCTGGATTATATTCAGAGGCAACATACTTTGTGAATGAGTGAAGTTCCACATTTTTTAAGAGCAGCAGAGCCAGCAGGAGGGCACTGGGGTTGATGGAGGGTATACAAAGTGCAGGGCTTTCACACCAGAGACCAGGGACCACATCCTGTCTGTGGTTTAGGTAACTAAAGCACTTTGGTTAAGGTCAGCAAGTGATGGTGCTTTTTATTTAATCTAAACAAACAGGTTGTGTCTGAAGTCACAGAACGTTTTCTGTATTGTATCAGGATCTCTCACTAACCTTAACCAAGAGCTGTGAGAGTCTAAACACAACCAGACTTGCCAAATATGTAATTTAGTAACATCTCCATATTATGTTAATAGAAAATGTAATCGTAATAGATTGTAATAGATTTCCTACAAATTGTATTTGCTGTTGCAGTTGTATAGAAACATAATCTTTAGGAAACAAGCTGGTCCTGTTTTGTTAAATCAGTCAGCTGTTAGCTGCAGTAAGACACTATTGTCAAGTTTACTGAACTAACTTGTCAAGGTGCAGCTCAGACTGATATGGAATGGCCTGAAAATATCCAGACTTCAGGTATCAAACAGTCAAGTCATATCTGTAGGGAAGACAGCTAAGTTGCCTTGCAGTGTAACCAGGAAAGGGCACTGTTACTCCAAAGCAGGCAGAGCTAAAATATAGCAGATGGTTTACAGAGTCAAAGGCAGATGGGAAAATCACTTCCAAGATGTGGCTTAGAGGCAGGGGTCAGATCAACACGGCTGATTTCCACAGAATGGAAAATGTAGTCTTAATTTGGAACACACCAAAACCAACAACAGCCTGTCAGTGGTGAGACAGCTGCCAGTCATCCTGATCATAGGCTGAATTGTTTACAATTGAGAATAGTTTGAAAATACTATACATACTTTCAAGGCCAATGATCAGAGTAAAAGTTAGAGATAAGATGTTTCTGTGAGCCCATGCTGCAGCCTGTTCTGGGTCACTTGGTGTTTTTGTGCTGAGACACTAGAGGAAAGTCACAATATTTAGTCTCTCCTGGTGAAGTTCTCCAGAGCAGCATCTCTGGATCAGGTAGTGCTGTGTGGCTTTTTTAACTGATACAGGAAATAAACACCATCAACAACTGTTTTAAAATAGCTGTAGCAATAATACCATTTCAATACAACCTCTTACTCTAGTGTGAATAATAAAGGAGAAAATCTGGTGTTTGTAAACACCCCCTGAATCTTAGCAGGGCAGCGACGGCGCGGTGGCACTGACAAGAGTTATGGGCTGTGGGCAGAGACCAGCAGAATAGCAGTGGCCTGCTTTATTTCAAAATATGATACTGAGCAGCAAAGTTCCACAGGCGTAGAGATACCTCCACCCTTGTTTGAGTCACGGCTGCTGTGGTGTCCATAAAGGGCCCATTAATACAGGAACTTACACTTATCAGACAGTGATCGTTTAAGCATGAGGCTGCTGCCAGAGCGAGTCCTAGAATAGCCAGAGGAGCGAGCACTAACTTTTGTCACCAGGGGCAAAGGTGAGCATTTGATAGTGATGATAGTAAAATAGTAGGGACATGGAGGGCAAATCATTTTTGTCCACAGGCCTCAGTAGCACATGGATTTACCATTTAGTTCAGTATTTTCTAGTTAACTTTCTGTATTCTACAGATAATTTGTAATCACAGACACTTGTGTTTGACACTTTCCTCACCACCATGAAGGTCTGTTTTAAGAGCAGCCCCAGAGGTCTATGAAAAACCTAGACATAGGTTACACAGAAATAAAGTGTAACATATGTATTTCCTTTTGGTGTAAGTATTTACTGTGTCATAATTAAACCATATGTTAATGGACAGGTAGCTTTTTGTCCTAAATAACAGAATGAATTGTCCTATTAAACATATGTTTTTCATTTACTTATGACACAGTAAATGCAACATTATTATTAGTTCTTGGTCCAGTGAACTGTATGAAGCAAACAGTGTTTGCTGTCTACACTATTTTCTTACATGTTGAGCTTCAATACTCTAAATAAGTCATTCCTTTGTCATTGACATTGTCATTTGAGCCTGTGACCTGTTCCTCATGGAGCAGCTGGAAAATATAAATTACTGTCTTAAAGGGAAACAGTGTAGTGATGCAGTAATTAATAAGATTCTTGCTGGGGTTGAAAAATGTTTGTTGATGAAGTCAACTCTCAGCAAATATAATAACATGACAACATGGTGAGTTCAACATTATACCTGAAGTCACTCTATCTTACTTTATACATCATCAGAGGAATATGTTACACTACATTTTAACTTTAGAAATCTGCAAATTATTGGAGAATGAACTTTATGTTTCACTTAAAATAGGCAGATTCTCCCAAGCATTACTGATATTTTCTTTTATGCTGTCCCTGGACTTAGACAAATAGTTCTCCCCCATTATCTCAGAGTGTTAAAATAGTATTGGTGTATCTTGTTTCATCAGTAATAAAGGAGGCAAAACTGTGAGGAATTTATGGTTGTGTACTCCTGTTCAAACATTAATATCTGTCCAATGGAATAATTTCCCAAATAGAAAAATAGTAAAGCCAGCTTCTTGTGTATGAGAGAGCTGTGTGCTGTGTTTTCTCTAGGTGTCTTTTCAGTTCTGGAGGAACTGATGATACAGTGTGTGTTTAGGTCACCATTAATTGATTTAGAGACAGGGTTATTGTTTTCTGCACCTTTATGGACCAGTCCATGTCCTCACTATACAAAATTCAACCACACCACAACTACTACAACTGCAAAAGACGGTTTACATACAATATAAAAACTAGCCCTTTTTAAGTAAAAAAAAAAAAAGAAAGAAAGAAAGAAAGAAAGAAAGAAAGGAAGGAAGGAAGGAAGAAAAGATATGAAAAAATGTTTAACTGTTCCTACTTTTCTGACCCATCCTAAATGCAAAAGAACTGCAACATGGTGTGCAGTCATGTTACATAGGATTAACTTCAGTAGATGATAACTGTTCACTCTTCTAATTTGTGCTGTGACCTCGTAACTTCCAGTCTTCCAGTGTCTAGATACCTGCTGCTCTTGATCACCCTGCATCTGCATCACAGTTTAAAAAGTTTCATAATATAATGTACATAATATATAATGAAGCTTCATGCTGTACTTTGTCAGACTGCTGTGGAAGAAAGCCTCCACTGCATCCACTTTGCCACAATTCATTTGTTAGCATACAAAAAAACCTTGCTTACCAGTGAACTTCCCTATTCAGTTGAGCTGGTGACATTTAACCTGCAGTGGCTCAGGGATTATGGGAAATAGTATTCATTAAAAATAAATAAATTAATTAATTAATTAAACGAAAAAACAATAACATTAGTCCTTATCTAGACTAATGTAGTGAAGCAGACAACATAAGGACCATTTTGCAGGAAACTGAAAAAGGTCCCTGAAAACTTGAAACTAATGTCCCTGTTGTGCTTTTCCAGGCATGTTTCCACCACATCTGAAAACCCAGGTAGATATGAATAAAACCCATGAAGAATTAAAAAGGGACTATAGTGAAATGTAATATTAATAGATGAGGAAAAAGAAAAACAGAGTCATCCTGTTCTCTGTATTTACTCTTTACGCCTCTGAAGTTTGAGTTAGATTCAATGAATGAGTGAATGAAAAAGGAGAAATGCAGAGGAAGAAAACACTCCCGTCTCCATATCTGCAGTCATGTTGTCTGTGCTTCACCAGTCAGCGACTCTCAGTTACAACCCCACCCCCCATTAAGTTTCTGGGAGGTGAGGGTCTAAACCAAACTAAATTTAGACCCTGGTTCCTCTGGTGGAAATGCAGGGAGAGGAACCAAAGTGCTTAAAATGTTCCTGTTCCTCATAGGAAGTTCAAGAAGTATGGAAATGCAACTACAGTGTTAAATAAAGTTAGAGTAGAGTTAGAGTACAAGGCTGGATTTTTTGTTATTGTTTGTTATTACAAATGTTGTGCAGTGTTCAGAAACTCACCTCAGCTCTCTATTCTCTGTTGGCCAAAAAACATTTTCATCAATACCACCATTATAAAGAGACATCTGTATAACTGTTTACAAGACAACTTGTACTGCAAACAGGGTCAACACACTTTTTTGACAGCAGACATTTTTGGGCTCTATTTTAATAGTCAGAAACACAAGGAGCTAGAACATTTAAGGTGCATCCAAATGCTCTTTTACTACTTTAATGGCGGAAAAAAAAGGTTGCAGCTTCAAGCACATGGTTCAGAAGAGTTGTCCTTAGCGTAACATGTAGCCAATTAGAAATCAGAGTGCCGTCTTCCATTCCTTTTAAAACCCAGGTGTATTTGCACCTCAGTGGATTGCTATTATAATTGCAGATTCTTCCGCCAGCTGATCTCTCTTCACCTGCTGGTGAGTACAGCATCACTGAAGTACAGCATCATGCCTGAAGTGCAGCATCACATCTTCTAAAGTTAAAGCTAAAGTTGAATGTGTCCTCATTTACTGTACATCCAAGAGATATCCATGACACATGATAATGTTACGCAGCATACAACGTGCCTTTTTATTAGTGTGAATGCGTGCAGCACACTATAGTTCTACCTCCGTAAACTTTTGGACACTTTTTTCTTCCATACATTTTCGGTTGCTAACTAGTCTTACATACTTTGTGCTACAGAAACAATTCAGGTATCAAAATGTTCAGCTTTCTCTGGACATTTATGCTGTATACAACTTTTTTCTGCTATTCATGGGCAATTTTAGATAATTTTTATATCAATAAAAAATGAATGGGATCCTATGGGAGCTCAACTCAACTTTCTTTAGAAACACTCAATTTTGCAAGCTTACTAGTCTGGCATATGTGCACGCAAAGACTCCATTTTTGGCTGAAAATGTTCCCAAGACTTTGATCTTTTAATGTTGTATCTTTTCATGTGCTAAAATGTTTCGTTTAGGAGATTTGTGGCATTTTAGTGAGGGTTGTTACAGCTTCTTGGAGGATTTATCAGTATGTCATGTGACCAGCTAGAGTGGGGAGCTCTTTGCTGCTTTACAGTTCTTTAGCTAGCCTTATCTCCCATTGTGTTTGGAGTGTGGACATATGCTGTACATTTTCATGCTCAACTATTCAATCGCTTGGCGGCTGTGGCTCAGGAGGTAGAGCGGTTGCCCACCAAGCAGAAGGTCGAATTGCCCCCGATGTGTCATCCATGTATGAATTTGTGTGTTAGAGAGCACTTACTTGCATGTATAGAATAAGTGCTGTATGAATGTGTGTGTGAATGGATGAATGTGACATGTAGTATGAAGCACCTTGAGTGGTCAATAAGACTAGAAAAACAGTCCAGTCCAAGTACAGTCCATTTACTATTTATACTTTGTGCATTCACACTGCATTTTCTCATTTTTGATATTTTGTTTGTGTGCTATTGTGTGTCCCTGTATACACACCTTGTGCAACTGCCTATGTAGACGCATAATACTATCCCTTAAAATAACAACAACGCACCTGACCACACATCATTTAAGACTAACGTGGCCATGAGCACTCAGATGGGGGCAAGTGCGTTTGTTATTTAAATAGCGAGGGTGCCAGAGAGGAAAATGTCAGCTGCATCAGTCTGAAACTAGCAAATACACTTGCATCATGCTTGGTGCCGAGTGTAAGATAAAGCCATTTGACTTGTCACAGCAGGAAAAATGCAGATATTACACCTGTACTTTCCTGCTATCACGTATCAAAATGTGTATTATTACTCTTTGTATCATACATCTTTAAATCATAAAAGTTTGATATTTGGAAAACTTATCAAAAATCTATTTTTGTGTGTATAATGTCACCTCAATGTAAAGTCTGGGGGAAAGGCTGGCTGGAAGATAGACAACATCTTTGCCATATGAGCTGGGTGCGCAACTTAGAATGAACGGGCACCACCCTGGAGTCTAGTATTCCTCTCCGTACTTATACAGCCAGCATAGTGACACCAGCATTTTATGCAGAGCAGCAGCAACTTCAGTCCTTCATTTGTGTCTATGTATTCAGACACACCATTGTAGAGGTCACCCGTTTTATGGCAGCACTCAGATCCCAATACACACAGGAGTCACTCTAGTAAAACACTCTACAAACTGAAGAAAATAAGACCTGAAGCATTCAAAAATGCTTTGGGTCAAACATATATACATATAGCCTGAGTTAAATGCTGACAGATCTATGCCATTTATGGCTTTGAGAAATGTAAGTTTTTGTTGATACTGGTAAGTCCGCATGGTCTTGGTGTGGAGCAGTATTGTGCGTTCAACCACTACACTACTACAGGTTCTTCCTTTCACTGTCTGTCCTGAGGCCATGTTTTGGATCCATACTGAAGCTCTGTTTTTGAGAGATCTCAACAGTGGCCCTGCCTTCCCCATTTCCAGTCTCTGTGACTGTGGCTCAGTTGCATCTATCTCGTATCTTGAGTAGTGTAAAAGGTTGTGGTCATTCACTGTGATCAAGAGGTTGTTTTTTCTTCTCATATATACAAGTTGATTAGGATAACCCCTGAACACATACAGACAGTGCAACATAAAACAAAACCGCTGTAAAACTGAGCTATATATACCTATCAACAACTTATTCAGAGTAGAGCATAGGGGGATAGGGGCTGTTATTTGTCTGCACACTAACATTTTGTGTTGGAGCTGCACTACATCAGCTTGTGTGTGCTACTTCAGCTGTATAGAATGTGAAAGCAGGTAGTGATATCTGTTGTTATTTGTCTTTTGTTAAATAACGTAGAAGGCTTAACCTGGAAGCAGAGGCTATTCTTGAGGCTAGTTCAGTTCTACAAACACAAAACTGTGGGAATGATGGCTAAAGGTATATCTGTAAACAGAGCTCTCTCTCTCCCAGACCACCTTAGACACCTCCTGTATCAGACTCAAGCTTACAGTGTCAGGATAGTATAGTACCTAACACTGCCATTCACATTCAAAATTTTCCTTTTGAGTGAGCAGTAAGAAAAGAACAAGCTCCTGCCACATGCCTGTCTGCTGGGACATCTGCTCACACACTAGGAAATCCAAACAGCCAACTGTCTCTGTAGACACATAAATATAGTTAATATGAATTTTGTTCCAAAGTATATTTGTGATTGGAAGCCAGTGTTTATGCACAGTGATGGGAGAATTAAACAGAAATTATGAAATACTCCACCCATCTATCTTTTTAGTATCGCTGTTGGTTTGAAAGGTGGCTGTCAAGAGTTTATTCTTCACAACAAAATGTCTGTGGAAACCTAGCAAATCATTAAATAATCAAATAATCATCCAAGTGACAAACCAAGCCACCAAGGCCATCAAACCAAGGCAGTGTGAAAACCCAGCTGTCAGAGCCTGCTTTGTGGAACAGCCTCTCCTTGAAAGCAGCCATGGTGTTATACTTAGTTGTCCACATGAAGAGCAACAGAACCAGTTATGTGAGAACTGAAAAAAAGACTTAGGGCGTCAGATCACACCTCCTTTCACACCTGCTCACATTTAGCAGCTTCTCTGCAAATGTCCAGGAAGAAACAGGTAAAGTTGTATGACATGATGAAACAATAATCAACCTCTGTGATTATAATTATGGAAGGAAAAAAGTGTGGAGAAAAAAAAACAAAACAAACAGCTCATCACCCAAAGCCACCACCCCATTCGTTTAACATGGTGAATGCCAAGGCATATGAGGAGCATTCTGTGCTCAGATTCAGGAAAACCAAAGAACTTTTCAGTGTGAAGAGATGGAATATCCTTGACTGGTTGAGTCAATCACCTGATCTCAATCCATCTGAGTTGCAGTTGACCATACTAAAGACAGAGAGACATCATATATATCTGTCCAATCACTTTTGAACACAGAATCTTTGGTCACCATGTGTTCAGAGCTGAGACCTGGCATTTTGATAATACCCATTATCATATTTCAGATTGCTGTGGAATTCATTGAGGTCTTTGATGCTCTGTAGACTGGAGTTATAGTTATCATTCTTATTACATTGACGTTTCCTCTAATGTCAAATAGTGCAACAGTCATGCTTTCAAATCAATGAGCATTTTTTTCAGTGACCCCATTTTAGCTACTACCAGCCTTGCATTGTCAGCATGATGTTTTCCCTATCCAGTTCTTTGTATTCAGTGATCAGTATTGTGGGGTGTGATATCTATATCACGAGAACAACTGTGGGCTCTGATCTTAATGCTTTTCCTTTAAAGTTTCTGAAAGGTTTGTACATGGGTTGTATCACTAAACTTTGATTCAGAAAAGACTTTGATTTTCCCTTAGTGTGATGGTTGTGTGGGTTGGTCTACATGCACTCATCAGAATGCAGGAGAGACACCAGCATGAACAACAAGTCCTCCAACCTGAACGTCCATGTAGGTTGTTTGTCCCAAGCCTCTGACTAGAGTTTCCTGTGTACCGTTATGGTTACAATAATAAACAGGAAGTATGTACTAGCAGTTTTAAGCACAAAAAATACTTAGTGATGTTAGTGTTGGTTAAAATAGACATTTCTGGGTGGACCTGATGGCCGAATGGTCAGGTTGCATGCCACATAGCTCCAAAAGCCCAGAGCAGCAAGTCTCTTCTTCAATTCCTGATCAGACCACATACTGCATGGCACTCCCCTGCTCTCTCTTCTTCCTTCACCTCAACACTATTAAATAAAGGCATAACATTTGAAAATAAATGAATACTTCCTTAAGTTTAGAGGACCTTCATCTCCATGGTTATAAATAATATGGTTAAGGTTGTAACTGTGGGTGGTAATATGCTGCTTGCATAGATGACCTATGAGCTTGCTCTTTATAGGACCAAAGCCTCATATTTGTTTGCTAGCAGTTTGGTGACCCTTTGTTGCATTACTTTGCACATTATCACCACCAACTGTTCACCACTGAAAAATCTAATTCCTAGACAAAATACAGAACATGACCTCAGTGATAGTTATGGCCTTGGCGTTGGACACTCTTAAGGCTATCAACAGAAGCCCTTTCAACTCTAAAAAGTAACCTTTAAAAATGAAAAACTATGACAAAATACACAGTAGATTTACATACACATTTTTCATCAATTAATAAAAACTAAAAATTGATCATGTGAAAGACAAGCAGTTTTAATGCACGCTTTTATTAAACAATCTGCATCTGCAGAATCATACACTATAGCTACTGACAAGCAAAACGGTATCCTCCCATCCTGTCTCTATCAGAAATGTAATCTGACCTTACCTGTTCTTGGAAGAAACAAAGAGGTAATGTTAATGTCACTGTCAGTCAGCCATCTTTCCTGTTGCTATCTAAAGGAATGATAATGTTGGCGGTAACCCTCTAAATTGTCCTCATTCACTAAGGAAATATCACAGCTGATGTTATCCAAAGATCCTCTGAAACCGAACCATCCAGACGAAGTTTCTGAGTTACTCACTGCTTTACAGTGAAGAACTGCACTGGCTCAGATTAGAGAGACTGATTCAATTCAAACTCAGAGTTTGGAAATGCTAACTAGATTTACTGAGATGAGTCACATGGACACATGTGACCATGGTAACTGTACACAAAGATGGCAACAACTGTAGCCTAAAAATGCTTAAAGGACATAAAAATTTAAAATGCATGACTAAAATATTACTAACGTCAAGAAATCTAGTAAATGGACCCTGACTTTAAAACAAGTTGTCAAGCTTTTTTCATCCAGTACTTTCATATTGTGGGGTAAATTTAACATTTCGGTCTCAGGGGCCATTAGTAAGACTGCATTTTTAACAACTGCTGTCATTACAACAGATTATCTGTACTATAGACTACTAAAAAAAAGGTTTGTTTAAGCAAAATTTCACCTGTGTCATATGTATCCTTAGTCTGGTCTGTTCTACACTGCAGTAGCTGCAGGCACTACAGTGATATTAGTGTGTCATTGCAGGCTATCATTTACACACACAGTCAGTGTTGTGTAATCTGAGCCAAATCTCCCCTTGTTCCCTACTCTCCCTCCACGCCTGCTGTACTGAAGGAAGCAGACGCAGGCTGAGCTATTTTAAGAAACACAAAGACAGAGAAAAAGATCTATTCAAAGCACAACATAAACTTTACTTGTCCTATCTTGTTTTGCTATTTTTACATCCTGGTAGACTTTTAAGTGATTTATATGTTAGATTGGGTTTAAATTAGTTTTGGACCCCAGAGCAGACACAGACACGAGCATCAGTTAAAAGCAAAGATAAGTGATTCTTTGATGAATATTTTAAGAAATCAGACTGGGATGATGAGTGGAGAATGATGAGGGACTGGGAAGCCAGGAGACGCACGGCAGCCAGATGAGCATGGAGGCCTTGAAAAGGTGTGGAGCAGGTGAGTGACGCAGAAAAGGGAGGATGGAGCTTAGCTGCCAGGTTGCAGGTGAGGGGAGCGGAGACTGATTTGGTGTAGCAGGGGAACAGACAGGCAGTGGGGAGATGACAGAGGCTGAGGATGGATTGCAGGTGAGTGTCATGGTCACATGATGGCAATGAAGCAGGTGACTCAGCAGGAACACCAGAACAGGCAGGAACTAAGGTACAGAGGAAACGTGTGAGCAGAAGTACTAGAAGATTAGAATTAAGTCAGACACTGGATAAACTGAGTGGCCTGGAGTACGTTACCACAAAGCATGTGGGACAATGTGGTGATGAGTGAGGAACAGACAGGTAATTCTAGGAGAATGTTGATGCATCAGGTGGACTGTGACATTACAGACATCTTTGTTAGCAGGCTCCACTTACAGTGCAAAAACTTGACATTTCTTGCTTAACTCGAAGACCTCTTGGATGAATTGTTCTTTATGAGGCACAGAGCGAACTTGAACGCATATGTGTGATTTTATTATACGATAAAATGTACAAAAAAAAATATATTATTTTGGATTGGATCCCAGTTCTTTCCAAGAATGCAGCATGCTTTGCTCATTTTTATTTGTTCTATTTTAGGTTCATTAATGGGTTGTTTGTTAAGAAACCTTTGATGAAGTGAATCCTTCTCCAGTAGAGCCTGCAGTTTAAAACTTGTCCGATCTTTCCCATGATGCAAGAGCTGCATTCACTTGGGAGCAGAGACTCCTGTGAGTCATATCCAAGGTCAGAGACAAATGACAATTATGGTCACTTAGTTTGGAGGACGATCATTGTTGTGTCAGTCATGTCAATATTATTACTACAAACATGTGCTTTATTACCTTTATTACCTTTGTTTCTAAGCATAGTGATTGCTCCTTGAATGTAATGGTCCAATCATCCAGTCATGACCTCACATAAATCTTCATATACACCTTCTGTTATGTTAATGTATGACAGTGTCTTGATTGATGATAATTGATTGAACATAATTTGTCATTAATCCACTTTCTGAATTTTCAGCGTAAATCTGAATTTACCCAGCAAACAATATATGTGTAATGCAGTGGTCCCCAGTCTCTCTGAGTGTTGTTGCTGACCATGTTCGTGGCTCTTTATGGCCACAGGTTACCATCTCCTAATGGAAACTTCCAGCAGGATAATGCTCCATGTCACAAAGCTAAAGTCGTCTCAAACTGGTTTCATGAACATGACAGTGAGTTCAGTGAACTTCAGTGACCTCCCCAGTCACCAGATGTGAATCCAGGAGAACATCTTTGGGATGTGGTAGAGCAGGAGGTTGTTAGCATTAATGTGTAGCTGACAGATGCAGAAATGAGCCCCTCTGGCCCCCGCCTAGAGATACTGCAGGGAGATTGAGGACAGCAGCCTGCTCAGGTCCACTAAAATTATCAGGTCTATTTGGATCAAGTTGCCTGTCACCAAGTCCCTTTTGGATCTCTTTGTTGAAATTATTGTTATTATTTCACACACATCAGGTTCAGGTAGGTCTGTTTCAAATTATGTCCTGAAGCACATTCAAGCCTTGGACCAAACCCCACAGCCTCTGTAGTGGAGCTGTAATGTTGCCAGTGGTAGAAGCTTGTGGTAGTGCTGGACAGCTTCATGTAGAATTGGATACACGAATACTAAGCCAAGTCCAAGACAAGTTAAACTTTTGAGATTGATTGCAGACTGAGTCCAAATGGAGTCTTACCCATTAGCATTACCTGTGCTTGTAAAGGCAGAGGAGTGCAGACAGCTCACTGACAGCAGAGCAGCCTCTCCAGTCTGCTACGAGAACAGCCAGCGACACAGGAGAAACCAAAGACTGTAATAGGTGAGACTGCTGAACACTGAGACCAGTCAACTGTGACAAAACAGAAAAAAGTTCAGACACAAGACCAAAACCACACATGAGCATAACAGTCCTAGCTTCAACTGTGAATTTACAGATCTGACTGTGAAAGGGGGCAAATTGTTTTCTGTTTTTTTTTTTTTTTTTTTACCTTTGAGTCACTGGTTTGCTTATTTGAATTTCAGCAAAGGCTGGTGGGAGTTCTCACAGCTAAGGTGTGAAGAGAAAGTTAGGCTTTCGTAATAGCATTTACCTCTCCTTTATTATTCAGATGGGTCATGGTAAAACATTCCATCTAAACTTAGATAACTTCATCTCCATAAAGACCAGACGGCATTTGTACAAAATGTTGATTTGAAATGCTGTTGGAGTCAAATATGTTACCCTGTCTGAGTGAACTGAATCCACTCTCAGTGCCCATGGCACTGTGGTCAACAGTACAAATCATCAGAGAAACTCTTGATTGATAAAAATGTAATTAGCAAATGTTATTGTTATTAAAGTCAAAGAAAACCTGCCTGGAAACATTCTGCAAGGCATTTCTAATGAATGATAAGACACTCCTGAATGAAGAGTGCTTTTCTTTATTTGTGTTGGTATTCTTTTCTTTTTCAGATGGAAAAATCTGGTGGAGGCAGGAGCTGTCGACTACCCAGCATCACCTGAAGAACTGGAAGGTGAGCATGTTCACATAGGTTCAGGTTCAAGTTTCTCTATCCATAACTGTCCATTCCAGTACAGGTTAAGATCACACTTTGTTACAAACAAATTAGGCTGTACAGCGTGTCATCTAAGCACAACTTTAAGGACTATGTGATTCAGCCAACAGTAAGAGTTTGTAACTAAAGCTAATAACAAAAAATGTCAAAATTGCAGATAAAAACAAACTTTTAATTTCAGGCTTTCTGGGGGCCATCTACCCATGTTAGGATCCTGAGTACTCATTCCCTCGATTCCTCACACTGCTATGCCACCTGGCAACCACCCTATCATAGTCAATAACAGGAGCCGGGGGAGAGCACATAGCAGAGTATCTGTCTCTCATATATGTGATGGAACAGACTTCTAAAGATAGCCAGGGTAATGGCTTGTGTTTTAGTCATGCTGTACAGGTGTAAACATGGGACAAAGTATATTTACACTTCAAGTCTGTTTTCTGCATTTTACACATGTAACCACAGTGATTGTGCACTGGGCTCTGAGCGCTGCCAAACATCCAGGACCTGCAGGTCGATGCTCCGTCTGTGAGCTCCTGTGTAGACACAGACAGAGCATTAGAGCTGCTGCTGCTCATGCTACACCTCCTGTGTGGACAAACCTCACTTGAAGCATACTGAGGCCTATACCTTTGTCCTCATCAATGAATGAATGTCTGAGAATCAGAAGGAAAAGTAGGCCAGTAGGGTTTGCTGGCAGACTGTTGACATATATGTTTCACCGTCAGCCAGTTTCCACTACATTGCCCATTTGATCCTGCCAGACACAGCAGAGAAACTCATTTCATAAGTGATGTTAAAATATTAACCTTACCTGCATGGTGGGAAGGTGTTATGTGTCAATTAAGTAATTAAAGAGGTGCAAGTGTTGGCTGCAGGTATCCCAAAAGAGCGTGGAGAGAGGGCCTCTACAGGCTCAAAGCCAGACACAGGGAAACAGACACAATTTCCATGTCAAAGAGCGGATGGAACAGGATGGATCAGCTTACCCAAAGCAGCTTTGAGTTTCCACAATGTATGTAACACACTGTTTCACTAAATTAAATGCAAATACTAAAAATAAGTGACCACGTGTTTATCATGCTTACAAAGACAAGCAAAGTTTGGTACGCTTCTGTACGCGCCTCCTATATTATTATTGCTACCATGACTATCCAGGTCCAGTACACCTGCCACTCTATTCTCCTACGGCTCATATTATTGTTACCATGACAACAAAGGTCTATTACGCCTACCGCTTGTAGGTTCCCATGGGTTGTAACTAAACATAGAGCCAACATGGTCAATTAGGTTAGGGACTATAATATAACCTACATTACCAAAATGTGTTCTGCAAATTCAAATTACACTGTGTCTTTCAGGGGTGTCTGTGAAACGGACCATGCTGCATAATAACTACTTTTACTTTTGGTACTTTAAGTATAATGTTACTCAGGTAAATCTTTGAATGTAGGATACATCTGTTATTCTTTATCTATTGACTTCCTGCCACTGGCTCATCTGCCCATTCCCAAACCCTCAGAGCTCAGAGGAGAGAGTCGGGCCATATTATGCTCACACTCGATCCCTTGGTTGTGAAGCATACTACCAATCACCCTCTACTATTTCTGTCCATTTCCAGATTGTTTTTTGTACTAAATAGCTTAAGTGAGCACAAGAGGCCCTTGAACATCTTCCACTGCTGGTTTTGTGCAGAAGGAAAGTCAGTGAGGGCTTTTTAAACAGCACTTAATCAGGGTTTCTACAATGATGTATCAATGTTCTTGACCCTCCACAACTTGAGTAAAAAACATGTAACACACCAACCATGCGTGTCTTTGTGTGCAAATTCTCTTGCTTGATGATTTTTATGATGACGTGCAAGTCAGTCTCTGAATCTTCCAGCTTCCCTTACCAAACTGCAAGCAGGTTGACCAAAGTAACTGTGCGCTCCTTGATATTTTCAGTTGATGTTGTGGATGGTGGCGTCGTTACTGACACTGGTAGAAGATGTGTTTTCTGAGGAGGACAATAAAGAAGCTCAGTCAGACATCCAGCATGTCCTCAGGCAGTCCTCCTGGTCCCCTGCAGAGGCTCTGGAACAGGACAGTAGTGTCCACACACCCTGGCCTGATGCCTATGGTAAGTAATTCACCCTTATTTCATCAGCAAGGCATCAAGTGTCAGTTTTTTGTTTGTTTGTTTGTTTATTTATCTACTCAATTTACCATTAAGTTTAATTTGCTGTGATCAGAGTAAAGGAAAGGCTGTCTGCACAGACTACCTGTTTACCGTCATTGGTCACAGAGCCGGTAAGAATCATTCATTCTTTATTCTGTGTGGCTGGAAATAGAGTTTTTTTTGTCTGCATGATCATATGTCAGCTGGTCGAGGTGAAAAGAGAGCAAACAGAGGAGCAAAAATAAAGGGATTTGTGTGATTTTAATGAGGTTTATATTGGTGTGGCTTCACTGGATAAAGTGAAAATACAGTGGAACAAAAGTGCTCTGAGCAGTTGACCTGCTCTGAGCAGGTGAGTAGCAGACTCTGCAAAGCACGCTCATTCTTGGCACCAACATTGCTGTACGCTAGATTCATGTAGCCACACACTGCCATGCCTCTCCTCACACTACGGTGTGCAGCAGCTAACAGACACAGTCGAGGAAATACCCTCAGTGTGTCACCGGTGAATAGTTGGCCAGTGTGCCCCTGCGTTTTGCATTGTGTGCAGCATCAAAAGCCCATGATGCTGACTGGCAGTCTGTTTCTGTGATTGTATGTGATTCGAGATATATGAACTACCCTTCACAAAATGCATCATATCTGGTGTGAACACACAAAACAATGTGTATGTTGTGTTGGCTGGTTAGGGTCATGTTACACTGACTTTCCAGCAGGCATATACTGCTAGGCTTTAATAAGCTCGGAGGGCACTCTTCATTTTCATCTTTCATTGTAACATTACTCAGGCCAGTTTCTGTGCAGCTAAGACACTGAAAACAAAGCTTCATAAATCTGAGGTGGAGGTCATAAAAGAGCAGCACGTCACTCCTGGATGACTAATATAGCTGCTGGAAATTTGCCTGGTAGTTTTCAACACTGAGTATGACCTTGGCAATAGAGCAAGGCCCCCTGTGTACAACAGGATAAAAATAATCAATCCAATGTGCAGAGAAATAAGACGAATGGCTGTTGATTATGTGTCTGTTCATTCCACCAGTTAGTTTGGCATGTAGCCAAACCAAACTCTCTTTTATGATAATAAATAACATTTTTTAATAATACTTACATTCATAAACTAGAAAAAATGTATAAAAGAAGATTTGAAGTAAGCTGCCCTGTGACACTGAAGGTGTGCACTCTAAGCATCAGTCTGATTTAGCAGCTTCCAATCATTAATAATCTTTAAAAAAAAAACCAACTGAAAATAAATCAGAGTAAATTAGCTGTAACTTCTGGATCCTGTATAACCAGCATGCAGGTTAGCTGAAGTATCCAGTATACATGCTCAGTACCTGTGAACAGTCTCTGCACAGAATAGCTGAATAGTCACTTTAATGGTGACATATGATACAAACAAGGAAGGGTGACATTTTGGGGCACCACTATCAGTTGCTCATAATTAGGATTGTTGTACTATTGTGCATTTAGTGACTCTACAGTGGCATGTCAGAAACAACACCATCTAGAGTCCCACTGGTGCTAACCACTCATGTAGTAGCATGGACTACATGTCTTCTTCAGATTTAGGGAGAGCTCTGTTTACTGAAAGCAGTTCATACCACTGCAGACTCATATAAACAGTGTAGTATAAAACACCTGTTGCATTTTTGAGCCTTGAGCAAAGTTTCCATACTTAAATGCCTGTAAACATATGCAAATTATTTTTTTAAACAAAACAAGTAAAGCAAGTATTCTCTGTCATAAATCTCATTACAATCTACACTGAGACTGGAGCAGTGCTGGTCAACACTGTGTGATACTAAAGGGTCAAACTACACTAGGTTTGTCTTTCATGATTGTCACTATGTCATATTTAGCAATCATAAAGCCGAAAAATCTTGCTGTGTCTTGGTCTACAAGTTTAAGGGGAGAAGAGTCGAGAAATTATAAACAATTCGATTCAGTTTAATTTATATAGCACCAAATCACAACAGAAGTTATCTTATGGTTCTTTTAATATAGAGCAGGTCTAGAACGTATTCTTTTATATTAATGTCTTTACAGAGAGAGACCTAACAGTTCCCACCATGAGCAGCACTAGGCGACAGTGGCAAGAAAAACAGACACAATGACAAGCACTGACAAGAGCATGCCAAACCAACAAGCAGCAATGTGCCAGAGAGGGCTCTGTCATCCTATTGGCCAACATGAAGGAGCACATTATAGGAGATGTTACATCAGACAGGAGAGCGAAAAAAATTCTGACATGCTAGACTTTTTAGGAGTGTCATCCCAAACACCACAACAATGTGGCATCTGGGAGGCCTGTCTGGGATTATGTAACACTACAGGGCCCATTCGTTGTTCCAAATTTGTCAGCCATGACAGCATCATGTCACAATCAAGCTGAACTCATGTCATCTTAACTGAGCCTAAAGGGAAAAGGTTTGGCAAAATAACACAGAAAATATGTTTTAAAAAAAAAGACATAATACAAGAACATGTTGAATCTACTACATCACAAAAATTCAGTATCGTAAAACGACAATACAACACAATAATTTATACAATGAGTCAGAGGTGCAGAATTAATGAACAAAAACAAACAAAGGCTGTTCACTCTCTGGAGTGAAGCTAACGACAGCTTTATTTGACTCCAGTATCTGATGTCATGTCTTTTCTCCCAAGCCTATATCAACTCAGCCAACAGAGACACAAAAACCAGTTACCGCACAGTTACTCTAGTGCTTGATGCAGTTATTGACTATGAGTTTCTCGTGACTGCACTCTCACTAAAAACAATGTTTAGTGCAGTTAGACATAACTGCTTGAACATTGCCCAATTCAGTTGTAACATGGAATAGTTGTATAATTACATGAAATAATGTAAACCCATGTGGCATGTTTCAACACAGCTAATATGTACCTGAGCAGAGTCTGACTGAGAAGGTCCTGTGCTCTTTGCCTGAGGAATATTTCTATGCATTTTTCTCATCAGTTTTTTTCTCGTGATTACAACTTTTCTTTTCATAAACATTAAGGCATGAGCTGACATGCACTCATGCTGCTGTAAATTTGCACTCTACAGTGGTAATTACCACTCCATAAGGAAAGTACTGCATGGAGCCATTTAGAGAAAGTGCAGGGTAAAGCCATCCCCAGGTCAGGAAGTAAAAATCATTCAAAGACTGGAGTCAGGTCTGCACAGTGGATTATTCTGAAATGTTCCTGGCAACTAAGAAAGCGACTTCAGCTCCTGTTGGAATTCAGCCAGCAGCTCTCCTCCCCTACTGATAATGATGCTGCACAGTGGCAGTACATTTCGCACCACTCAGCTGATAACCAGAGGAATTTCACTCCCAGTTTCAACGGCCATGTCTGCTTTCAATTTAATTACACATGCTCTCCCCTGTTTGTTCATAAAACTCCATTTTAATCCAGTACATACACTGAAGTGTGAGGAGTTTTTCACCTCCCAGTGTTGATCTTTATTTACATGGGTTAAGGGTATCGTCATCTATTGATGGGGTAATTCTACATTTAGTACATATTCTAGTTGCTAGAGCTATGATCTGGCTAATAATTTGGTCTTTTGCCAAATATGCTGGTCCAGATGTGTATATTAATCAGGAGATCTGCTAGTTATGGTAGCACATATGGTAGCACATTACAATCATTTTCTTCATTAAGAGTGTAATTTTTTTACTACTTGCAATTAAAAGTAATGTTCTAGTGCCAGTGGTTACCATGGTGGGGTCAGTGATCTTGAAGAGCCACTGGCCCAGAGGGTCAACTTTATAAGGAGATAATATGTGCTTAGAGCTTGTTCTGCTGCTGCTAAGCAGCCAAAAAAAATCACCCGTGTTAGAGCCAGTAAAATTGTCATAGAGGTCGCCAGGCTGAGGTCAGTACTCACTTTTAGTGGCCGAAATTTGTGAATCTGCAGCCAATAAGGAACTGTGCTATTATTATTATTATTATTTATATATTTATTTATTATTTTATTTTTTATATTATTAATAATATCATCCTTCAGTACTTTTGTAGCTTGTACCTGAATCACATTCTTTGGAGTTTGGTTTCTTTTGGTTTTCTTTTGTTTCATTTCTCTGACAGTTTTAGCATCACTGTTTATAGACCCCTTCAGAGGAAACTAGTTGGCTCATAAAGATGAACTAGGAGTGAATAAGACCAGGCATGATCATTTTCTATAGGGACAGACCTGACGTGTCCTTGAGCTGTCTTGTCTTTCAGAGTCTGTTCATTCTTTAGACGTCCCAACTTGAAAACAAGTGCTGCGCCTCACAGTTTGAGAGTCCACCATTTTAAAATGCACTCGATTAGAAAAATGATTTGGTATACACAGAGATAACACTAGCTTACAGGTCAGTGTATTCATTCTCTCCTCTATGCTGCTGACACATGCAGTGAAAAGCTTCAGCCTGTAGTAAAAACTCCTGTCACTTTTGTTTATCAATGGTCTGACTGCTTACGTGATCCCCGTCCTGTTGAACTAATAATGCCAACTCAACATTTCCTGCTGCTGCTCCTTCACATTAATAGCATTCCCCAGTGGAGCTGTTGCACTGGAGAAACAGTTCAATGTAAGGAATGAGCAATCCTGAAATATAGTGCCAGGCCACTTTCTGGTTCTGCCATAGAATATTACTGCTGTATAAGCAGTAAGATTCAGTGCTGTTTAGTCCTTGTATGAAGTACTTTCAGACACCTAAGAAATGAGTTTATGTACTTAATGGAAAAGTGTCACTTCTGGGAATTGTGTGTTTTAAAAAGTTATTACAAAAAGCTCATAAATAAAGTCATTTTGGACAACCTCCGTTTCTGTCTGCTCTAGCAAATCAAACATGCCTACCACTCCACAACCCATACTACCATGACACTACCACAGAAGTCAGAAATGTTCCAGTAATATTTGCATGATTCAAATAATTGACTATCAAGGTATCTTGTGTGTGTTTCCTTTTCCTTGTAGAAGAGTGGTCACTGATGCAGGAAGAGGAAATCCAGCAGGGCAGATGGCGGCGTTCCCCTCGTGACCCAAACTTGCCCAGAACATCAAGGAGGAACCGCAAGAAGACCAAAAGCAGCCGTGACTGTCGCCTGGAGAGGAAGGAGATGCGGGTGCGGGATCTTGGCCTCGGCTATGACTCAGACGAGATAGTCCTCTTTAAGTACTGTGTTGGAACATGCCACACATCCCGCAAGAACTATGACCTGGCCCTCAAGACTCTGCTGGACAATGGGAGCATTTCTGGCAAAATGGTCAGCAGTCACCCCTGCTGTCGGCCTACCCGCTATGAGACTGTGTCCTTCATGGACACCCAGACTACCTGGCAGACAATTAAGTGGCTCTCAGCAGCCAACTGCAGCTGTGTGGGCTGACTATAAAGAGGAGTGTCTATCTGCAGTTAACAAACACAGAAAACAGAAAACTCTCGTGTGAAAGAGCAGGATATTGTGAGGCCTGGTGTCTACTTTGGGTGACTTAACCCGGGTTCATGTGGTCTATGACATGGGCCGAAGATGGGATCCACTGCGCTGTGGCCAGGGCTTTCCCTGTGCTGATAGCTTGGCTGTTGTTGATGGAGGTTCAGATACATTCAGACAGAGCCTGATGACACCAGCAAACCGTCTGGATGTCTGCCTCCAGCCTGGGGCCGTAGAAGGTTTGTTTAAATGCCACCAGCAATAAGCACAGAGGAGGAAACTATCAGTACTGTTCCAGTTCATAGTGTATACATATTTGTGTCCTTTATTCAGTCTCTTGAAGGCATCCAGGTGATGTAACAGCCCTCTGGCAGCCATGTTTAACATATACAGCTCTTTGGCAACAGAAGCCCAGAGTAACCAATTCAATTTCTAAGCAGCTTGGCTATTTCAGAACGGTTAACTTCTGTGTTATTTTTGACTGGGAGCTGTGTCCAGTTTTCTGATATGTTAGCTAGCTAGCTAGTGGAAGCTAGCATTTGAAGAGGCAAACAAAATTTGTGGCTGAAATATGCAGCAGATATGAAGGGTAATATTTGATTTAATTTGTGTTCACAAATGATCAGTTTGAGCCATTTAATTAACAGAATGGAAACATTATTATTCATCATACTGTGAACTGTAAGAGATGTCAGAGATAAGACAAACTTTGTCTTAGCCTGAAAGACAAAATCCAAAGGCTGGGAACATCTCAGTCCAAAATAAAAAATAGAACACCACGCAACTTTTACTGGTCATTACAGTGAACATAGAGTGCTGAAACACTATCAGCATCAGTACAGTAGCTTTAGCATTCAAGGGACCAAAATGTTAAGATGATGAAACAAATGACTTTGTGAACAAGTTTATTTCTCCATACAAATTAATTCAAAGCAAGGATATGAAGTAGTTTGTGCCCACAAATTTAATGTTTACCCTTTATATGCCAAACTCTACAGAGAAGTAGAAGGATCCGCAATACCAGTTTTCATTTGAATTAATGACACTATATATTAATAATAATGACACAAGTCTTCTTTTAAATGCTGCTTGGAGCTGAAAAAAAACTTTTTCTTTTATTATATGATATTACAATGTTGCAATGCAACAACACACCCACAGCCCAACTTGACCATGTAATGACAACCTGACAAAAACTGCTCTTAAATTTATATTAATATAGGTTTAAAGTTGAAGATGGTTGATTATTTATATATGGTTTGAAATGTAATTCAGCTTCAAAAGTCTGCAGGTAAGATATTTTAACATTGACATTTTCTGCTGTTAGCCTACCAACTACCTAGCTAGCTAACAAAGCCAAAAGTTTAGATACAATAAGTGCTGTATCTAAAGAAAAAAAACAGGTCTACCTAATCAGATTACTCACTTTTAATTTGAGCAGTACTGACTTACATCCACACCACAGCATTGTTTAAATATTTCTCTTCTTCTTACTTGTTTGTTTTATGGGATATAATGCATACTCATTATTTGCCAAAAGCCAGTTTTCCAATGAGCCTCCATGAAGGAGCCAAGTGTGATTTCTAGATATTACAGAATCAACTGCAAAGCCTCAATTAAAACAGAGTCAAAACAGCCTCATATCAACCAAAAACTCAGTTTAACCAGTTTGAAGACCAAATACAATGATGTGAAGACATGCTAAATAAGAACTTAGATGTTTTGTTTTGTTTTGTTAATACAGCGGTCTTTATAAGACCAAAATTAGCTTTCACCATGTGATACAACTCTACCTTTCCTTCCAGGGCAGCTCAATAATATATTATCTGGTTGAAAAAAGCCATTATTGCAGCAGCTGTTTTCTGTCTTCCAGTAACAGTCTCTCACACGCACACATACTCACACTCTTATATACACTCACACATACACACACAATTTTAGTTTAAAATGCAAAAGTATTTTGTTTATTTTAGTGGATGGTGTTGAATGGATGAATGTTTTACTACATCCTGCAGCTTCTAAATTCAGCAAAGCAGATCAGATTAACATACTGTCCAGCTCATGCTAATTGTAAATGTCTCAGTTGCTTTGAAATACTTGTCTTAGCACACAGCTTGTTTACATCTCTTTTAGTGTGATGCCATCACAAATATAGCCATGAGACAAACATCACTCTGAGTGACAGCTTTTCACCACCTGGTCTATTTATCGATGTGACATGATACCACTTACTCGACCTGTAGTGTAAACAACACAGGTATGGATAATCGTATATCACTGTTGTAGACCAAGTTACATGTAATACAGTCATATGTAATCCAACAACTGCAGATGAGTTTACAGGTTTACAAAGAAGACTGTAATATATATCACCACTATTATAACTTCACTCACATGAAATGCAACATAAACTGATCATTGCTGTGAGTGAGATAGTATGCTATACATTCTAAATTGGAATAAGAAGACTGCTGCATTAAAAAGAAGTTACTGGATAATTCAGCTAAACTCCATGGTAACCACAGTATATCAGGGGGAGGTCATGGTTATGAAGTAAACTATGCTTAAGGTAAGGTTAAAGTTAATAAATAAAAAAAAAAACAATATAACGAACTGTTAATGAATAATATGTTGAGCACATAATGGATTTCTTTTTCTATTTTATTATTATTATTATTATTATTGCATATAATACAATGATATTTGGTTTTTACCTCATGGTTTCAGTAGCATTTTTATGTTAATGTATGTTACAATTACAATTTTCATAACCCAAATTGCTTTATATCGTAATGTAACAACAATCACCAAATTTACTAAATCATATACAATCACATTATGTGCTCAATATTTTAATTACATTTTATGCAGTTAATTGAATCTTTTATTACAGTATCCACAGTTGTTATTACTGCACACTGTGCAGTAATTATTATTACACTGGCACTTATGTAGGCTCTGGATGTAAATGTTGATGTGGACCAGTTATAAACATAGCTGTTACATTTTTAAAGTCATTTTTGTAGCATTATGTGTCAGTACATTTGGTACAAGATTGGTTCCACATTGTTCAACCACTCTGGACTGCACAACATTGAGAAACGCAAGTGGACCACATACACCTCAGCACAAAAAGCAGCTTCAGTCTCCAGCCCTTTCACATCTGACCAGTTGAAAAAGATTTGGATCCTGAACATTTAAAAAGTTTACAATGATATAATATCATTCGCTGGAATAGTCATTTTTTACATGCAAATGATTTAAGACAGTATTCATTCAAGCTTTTTGTGTCCAGCTGCATTGAAAACTAGTCTAAAAATATCAGCGTGATGCATTGGCCTGTTTTGTACTTTGTGTCTTGGCAGTGTGTATCTCTGAAAAGTATGTTTCCACAGATAACACTGGGATAACAAAAGACCTCCACACATTTTTATTACTACAATTGGTTCTGCCTCACACTATTCAGCTCACTGGAAGATTTCCAAGGTTTTTTTTGTTGTTTTGTGTTATTAAAGATCATCTGAAGAATGCTTACAGCAAGTTCACACATAATCTCACATTTGCTTTCAATTACGCCATCTCATATTTTTATGATAGAGCTTGTACCATTTAGAATGGTAATGGCTAATGGCTAACTTGTGAGCCAGAAAAATACACATTATAAACCAGACAGCTTTTGACTTACTGGAAGATTAAAAGTTTCACCTTTGACAGAGCTAGTTTAACTGTTTGGATTGGACAAATGCAGACAGTGGGTGCTTCTAATTTTTCTGAGTCCCTTCCATGTAAGAGGTATTATTGTATCATTATGTGTAGCATTAAGAGGAAAGAAAAGATGTGAGAGGAGAGGAGAGAAATCACAAAAACAGTAGAGAAATGAGAAGTCCTTTCCACAGAGCTGTCGTCTGAAGCAACATCATGTATGCCTCAGAGTCTGTATTTGCAAATATAATGAGTTGGCTGTCTGAATAATAATAAGGTTCACAGTTACTGCTGTGTCTATGCATGTTTCCCCTCAGATAAATAATATGTTT
The DNA here is from genome assembly GCF_001640805.2 of Lates calcarifer. Lineage (NCBI taxonomy): Eukaryota > Metazoa > Chordata > Actinopteri > Centropomidae > Lates > Lates calcarifer. The sequence continues at coordinate 628,901 of NC_066849.1, read as the reverse complement.
GTATGCACTGTGTAATGACAACATCTGCCCATGGCTTTGTCCCTGTGAGCTGTGAGTGAAGAAGCATGGATGTTGCATCTGTAGTGTTAAAAAAAGAAAAGGCTCCCTCGCACCTCCTCGTGAAAACTAACGCCAGTACTTTGCATTCAGCATTGCAAGTCTACACTGCTCTCTGCTGGACAATACTGAGATGCAATACACTTGTTCACTTTGTTTTCTGTGTTGTGATTTGATTTTAATGTGACATTCGAAAATCACAAAAAACAATTTACTGAGTTATTAAAGACAAAAGGCTAAATAATTGCCCTGCTAACATGCTAACATGTTTTTCATTTATTATGACAGAGTAAACTCATACAAGGAAAGGAACACATAGCAATGTGTGCTGTATTTAACTTTATTTCTTTGATTTGTTTTGATTCAGGCATCTGTATCTTTCATATCAAACGACACTTTAGTTATTAATTAATTCTTTGTCTGCATTTATTTATCTGTTTATCAATTCATTACCTAATAATCCAGGTTCCAGGTTATGATGACAATGTCTTCTTAAGTGACATATATGTTTTAGGGAAGGTGGAAATTAGGTAAACTGTCCTGCAGTTACTGCAGATAAGGGAAATTGAACAAGGGAAGCGAGGATTTAGGAGACATGAAATAAAGCATATGAGAAGGGTCCTGTATATATGACACTGCTCCTCATCTGACTGTGGATAAGATGCACAAGCAAAAAAATGGAATGTTCCTTTCAGAGCTGAAGTATACTTAATCCAAAAAAGGTGATATGTTAGACATTCATTTATTATAGATATACTGTACTGAAGACGTATACTCATCTTGTTATAATTATAAAACAGTTCTGAAATACTGTTTTATTGTGCTTTCACCTTGCGTAAGTAGAGTAGTTTCTGAGGCCTTGTGTGACTTTTTAAGTCAAACTTAATTTCTCTATTAGATGCTATGCATCATGTTGCCTTACTGTACATAAGAGTATTTATTGTTAAATTATTCTATTTATTCTTTATTTGCATTAAAACCATAGGATGCTCTGAGGATGTTTATTATTATATGTATGTATGTAGAACAATCGATATTAAGTCAAGAAGAGGGCTCTATATTGATATATATGATGGGCTATTGTATCCCTCAGTATGTTTGTCTTGCGAACACATTAAACATTAGGCTCACAGCAACCTTAGGGTCACATATGGAGTTTGGAGTGAGCCACTGGGCTGTATAATCTTTTAATACATCGAAACCTTTTTTATGACATTTTATGACTGCCAACTCAGAATAGCTGGCTAATTACAACTCTTGCTGGTGCTATGTGGGTTGTTCAGTATTATTATGTCCAACACAGTTTATACATCTTTAAATTCAAGAGTACTAAATGTATTTATTTTTAATCCATAAAGGGACACTAAATTCTAAATTGATTAAATCACCATTACCTTTAAAATGAGATATGTAAGTCTGTATGTGGCACATGTCAGACTCCACAGAGGCAAAGTTCAGATGGAAAGAGTAATATCCAATTTACTGATTTACTCAAGAACTGATTTTCAGAAACATTCTACACAGGACACATACACAGAATACTGTCTCCCAGAAATACTGTGTCTATATACGTAACTTAAGTTCAACAGCAAATGTGTTTTCTAAGAAACATAATCTCTGGGTGGTATAGATGTGTTAGGGTTTTTAGTACCCACACCCACATATAAGAGCCATTAACAATGCCCAACGTGTAAAAACATGCATTAATCAACCATCACACCTTGGCCTGACCCACAAACAGGCAGTAATGGCATCTATATCATAAAGCGAGAGATAAGGAAAAACGTGTAGCCAACAAGGCCACAGCAGTGTGAGCAGTATTGTACTATTATCAGAAAATACACTCATTTTTAACAAGCTTACCTGACTCAGAGGTTGGGCAGACTATGGTCTACCCACACTTCACTACCGGCTGGATTATGATGAGAGGCAATGTGTTTACGTTTATTACTACGTTTATTAACAGCAGTGGAGTTGCCAAGAGGTCATCAGGGTGAATATTAGGTGTATAAAACACATCTGCCATATCCTCATTATCTTTATAGAAAACACAGTCTGGTCACGATTATACAAAATGTGTTTGCTGTTGCAGTGTATAGAAATGTGATTTTAGGAGACTGGGTTGTTTAATATACCACTACATCAGTGAAGACAAGTTAGTATGTATTGTAATGTACATATTATAATCCCTCATGAGCACGGCTTCAAATATAACTTACTGAGCAGGGGTTCACCCTCATGGCATGACTACAATTGGGTCTAGGTGAGTGTGAAAGACTAGATTTAACAGTGACCCAGCCGCAACCCTGCCACAGAACAGTCAACTGCCAACACTCAGTACTCCCAGAGAAGCCTGGGGGTGGCAGTGCACTCCTGAATCAGGGCTACTATAGTGCTTCTTCACAAAGACTTTAATCTCTACTGTATGTCATTACCCACTATATAAGAAAGTATTCTCCTGTGAGCCACCCAACAGTTTGTAGTTGATGACTTTAGAAATGTTCATAGTCTTCATATATGTCATGGTACTGTATTATCTTGAATATATTCAGAATTTTTGACAATGTACTCTAAAATGCCTTCTGACCACTGTTTTTGTACATTATTAGTAATAAAACATTATTTAAAAAAAGTCTTTTGTCTGGCTTTGATAAACATGTATTCATCTATTTTCTATTCTGGAGTCTACAGTACAACTTCTCTTTAATAACTCTGCCTCTCTCTTCTGCTTTAGAAAAGATAAGACAGTAAGTGTGTGTGTGTGTGTGTGTGTGTGTGTGTGTGTGTGTGTGTCTGTGTGTGTGTGTGTGTGTGTGTGTGTGTGTGTGTGTCTGTGTGTGTGTGTGTGTGTGTGTGTGTGTGCATGTATACAGTATATATATACATAAATGACACCAGCTGCATTTACCTGATTAGTTTAATCTGGCTTCATAGATAGTCAAACTTAAGGTATGTCTTAAAGACATAAAGGCCTGGATGGCCTGTAATTTTTTACTTCTTGATTCAGACAAAATTGAAGTTATTGTACTTGGCCCTAAACACCTCAGAAAAACATTAATCTAATCATATAGTTACTTTGGATGGCATTACCTTGGCCTGTAGTTCCTCCAGTGAGGAACCAGAACAGGTCATTTATTTCACATGTAAAATAAGTCTTTAGGCCAGCCTTCTTCCACCTGCACCATACTGTGAAAATTAGAAACATCCTGTCTCAAAAGGATGCTGAAAAACTAGCCCATACACCTGTTACCGCTAAACTAAAATAGTGTAGTGTATAGAATAGTAGCCAAAAGCATCCAGTTAATCTCAAATGCTGTAGTGTGAGTACTGACAGGAACTAGGAGAAGAGATAATATTTCTCCTGTGCTAGCTTCTCTTCTCCTCTTAGCTTCATTCGAAATCCTTTTTCTTACATATAAAACCCTTAATGACTAAAATGCAATGTATTTTAAAGACCTCATATGACCCTATTATTCCCAAAGATCACCTCACTCTCAAAATGCAGGCTTACTTGTGGTTCCTAGAATGAGAGGCAGAGCTTTCAGCTGGTTACTCTTCTGTGGAACCAGCTCCCACTTAGAGTTCAGGAGGCAGACACCCTTTCTTCATTTGAGGTTAGGTTTAAAACTTTCCTCGTTGATAAAACTTACAGTTAGCACTGGCTCAGATGATCAGTGAACCCAGTATAGGCCAAAGCTGCTGGGGGAACTCTCATGCACTCAGCAATTCCCTCTCTACTCTACTGCACGCCCACTACAGGTTAAGAAAAAACAAAACAGAAAGAAAAACAATTATACCAAAGAGGTGCTGAAGGAACAGCAATATAATGTGTCACGGCTCCCCCAGTGATTCCCTGTGCTCCCTAGTGTTTCTGTCCCTTTGTTGCCCCCTGTCTGCTTCCCCAGTGTTTTCCTCTCCTGTGTTGTCCGTCAGTGTTTTTCTGTGGGCGTTCTCTCTCAGCACAGGGAGGCGCGGGCTGTGGAAGCTCCAGGCACACCTGCAACCAATCTACTCATCACACGCTGTGCAAGAATCCCTGCTCAACCCCCACTCGCTTCCAAGATAGTTACACGCCGTTTGTGTTCTCCGCCTGGAGCTTCACCGTCGCTGCCTCTGCCTCTGCCTGTCGCCTCCACCAGATCAGGAAATGATTCACTGGAGAAGTTAATTGCTCCGCTCCCCTGACTGCTCCACTCCTCATTCGGCCTGAGACCACCCTGTCTCTCCCCTGATAGCACCCCACCTGCCTGATGGGGTTGCTGTCCTTCATGCAGAAATTTGTGGCTCCTAGTCTCTCCTGAAACAGGTCTGGCAGAGCCTGCAACTCTTGCAGCTGGTTTAGGGAGAGATGACAGAGATCAAGGGATACAGAGCTTGAAGACTAGAAGAAGTGATGTCACCCACAATGTCATCCTCCTCTGCCACTGTCCAAACAAACATCTGTTGCTGGGGTGGAACTTCCTGGGTTTTCCACTCCTTCAACAGATTGATGTAGAACATCTGCTTTGGATTTCTCCTCTCTGGCATCTCAATCTCAAAAGTTGTTGGGTTCAACTTCCTCAGCACACTATATGGCCCCAGCCATTTTGCCACCAACTTATTCTCAACTGTTGGAAGAAGTACCTGCTGGTCTGGAGTGAAGGATCTCTCTTGGAGGAGGAGCCAGGGATTGAACCACTGACCTGATTAGGGGGCGAAGCACTCTAGATATACAGATAGAACAAGCACTGTATGAATGTGTGTGTGAATAGGTGAATGTGACCTGTAGTGTGAAGTGCTTTGAGTGGTCAGCAGTCCATTTATCAAAAAGTCTATCAAGACTTTATTGAGAAAGGACATAACCTGTCAGTGGAGCAAGTGAGAAGAAAACTGTGAAACATGCTCACTACCTACAAACACACCACTTTTCCAAAGCAGGCCAAGTGAAGCCTGAACTTCCACTCCCCAGCAAACATCAGTGGGCAACAGCAATGGGCAAGCTCACCGCTGGCTGGCCCTGTTCCTACATCTTGACCTTCTGCAGACCAGTCCACCAGCAGGAGACCAGCCAGCCAAGCCACTACCTTTATGAGGCCCATGCAGAAAGGAGGACAGCTGCATTTGAGTCCCTAGTGCACCCAGATCTAGAGAGGTGGGAGGGAGGGAGAGAGGGAAGAGACACTTTGAAAAAAATAAAAAATAAATAAAAATAACATCTGAGGGCATATATCAAAGAGCCTTGATGAAATTGCCAAAGGGCAAGTAAAAAATTATAGAGCTGCAAATAATTCAGAAATCTGAAATCTGTACCATATCATTTTGTCATTGTCTTGACACAGTCTAAACCAATATGGCTTAACCTATGGGGACCGCTGCTACTCTAGGTCCACCACTGATTTGGCCTGGTTTCTAGTCTCCCAGTTTCCATGAGCTGCCATGTTGAGGCACAGCATGATGATTGAGAAGCAAAATATAAATCCTTCAGGGCAATGTTAGAGCTCTGAAATACAATGATACAATCTTTTACTTCTTATGAAGTCCCAGCTGTTATGGCCGTACTGTATTTTTTGTGGTTTTTTTTCTCTTCTGTGTCTCCTCCAAGCAACACCATCTCTTCCATCTCCATCACGTCTGTCAAGGAGGGTGTTAATTGATTTCTGAGTTGGTGGTTGTTCGTTTAATTAAGTTTTTCTTTTTCTCATCAGCTGTGGAACAGCTCATTTTCAGTTGAAAAAGTAAGTAGTAGTAAGAAGAAGTAAGGGGGAAAAAATGGATTACTGGGTATGGATTTTTAAATATAATGTAACCTTTTTAATTCAAGCAATATAAGCAAAGTAGCATGCACATTTTGCACAGTTACAGTTAAACACTGAGCTTCACCCAGCAGCAGCAGCCTAAAACAATAGTTCATGTCCCCATAAGAGGACCTCTCAGTTTCAACTTTCTTCTGGGAGGGAAATCATAACCTGCAGACACTCACACACACACAGTGAGAGAGAGAGAGAGAGAGAGAGAGAGAGAGAGAGAGAGACCTAAGTGACAGCTTATTAGGCAACTACACAAAACTAGTATGTCCAATAGGTGGCACTCAAAGCCCTCAAATGGCAAGATAGCCCAGTCTCTGGTTAATGTGTTATATCAAACATGACATCACAAAATTGTAGTTAAATGCCACATTGCACCACAAACATGAAAAATTGGTACAATACATGTTGATACAAACATTTATTCTAGCTATCATTCACCAAAAGAGAGAAGCTAACCACATGGCAGAAATGAGGAAGATGCTAACTTCGCTAAAGTTGTGCACACTAGACATATGGCAACGAGTATGATTTATCTCACATCCAGGGCTGTTGGAGTAATATACATTAGTTAACCAGCTAATGTTCATCTGTGAGTTTTTTCACTTGCCAGATGTAACATCACAGCTCAGTCACACAGCTGTTGATGTGCACTTAACTTCAGAACACGCTAACGTTAGTTGGATGATGCTCTCTGTGATTGGTGGTGAGGGAGAGGGCGTGCTCTCTGATTGGACAGTTATTATTTTTTTAATTCAGTGATATTTGTAGTTTGCTTTCTCCTAGTCCATCATGAGCTAGATTTGTTTGGTTTCCCCAGTTACCAATTCAGACTGTTCAGGTGAAAATCCTGTCACAAACCTACACTGGTGGAAAAAAGTTTTCAGACACCCTTAAAATTGTATACAATCTCAAAAATTATGAGATATTTGGGGAAACATCTTTTTTGTGTTTCAAAAGGTGTGGCTGCATTAGACAGACACCAACAAATACAAATGATATTCTTTTGTTTATTGTTGTTGTTGTTGTTTGAATAAAAAATAAATAAACCATCACATCATCAAATGAATATTTAGTAGTCCTGCCATTAGCACACAGTAGAGCTCTAATCCTGGCTTGCATGTTCCCCACGAGCCTTTCACACTGTTGAGGGGTAATCTTGTCCCATTCTTCTTGAATTACTGCTTTTAATTCTTCTACATTCTTTGGTTTACGCTTTGAAACAGACCTTTTGATAATCCACCACAGATTTTCAATGGGGCTCATGTCCAGGGATTGAGCTGGCCACTCTAAGACCTGGATACAGTGCTCCTGCAGCCAAGTTCTCCTGGCCCTGGATGTGTGGTGAGGGGCATTATCTTGTTGAAACATCCAGTTTTGACCTCGATGGAACAGTGCACGTGCAGAAGGGGGCATGTGGGTTTCCAGAATGGCACAATACTTGGCAGAGTTCAATGTGCCATCACAGACAGTGAGATGACCAACACCAGCAGCACTCATGCATCCACAAACCATGATACTGCCTCCACCATGCTTGACAGTAGGTACTGTACATGCTGCAGATAAAGCTTCACCTGGCCTTCTGCGTACCCTCACATTATCAGGAGGAGGATAAAGCTGGAAACTGGACTCATCTGACCACAGAATCTTCTTCCAGTTCCTGGCTGTCCAGTTCTTGTGTCTTCCTGTGTCTCTCATTGATCAGGGGCTTCTTGACAGCCTTGTGGGACCTTAAGCCATGATCTGAAAGTCAGCCACGTACAGTGCAGGTGGAACACTGGACACCAGTTTGGTTTGACCACTGCTGCTGAAGCTCCTGTGATGTCAATCAGCGGTTTTCCCTGCAGATTAGGATGTGGTCATTTCTTGCTGAAGAAACCCTTGGATACCCAGATCTTGGTTTGTCTTCCAAGCTGTTGGTTCGTCTGTATTTCTGCAGAGTGTATCCAACTGCTGAAGGACTGCATCTGTACTTCCTGGCTGTCTGGCAGCAGCTGTACCCTTCCTCACTGAGAATCTGTGTCTTCAGGCGTGTTTCCTGCATTAGGTTCCTTGTTTTAGCCACTTTTGTCTCTGAAGAACTTTCAAATGTGCTGGCTTTATATAGACACAAAGCACGGCAACAGAAATTGTGTCTTTTAATAAAAAGCACGACCTTCATTAGTGGATCACTGGTACCAAAATGACCCAGTACTCAAAATGTCTTATGTATTTTTATGGAACCAATCAATTTAAAGTTTTTAATGGCTTTTTTAGGATTTGTTTAGTATTTCGGCTGTGACTGCTACGTACTACGTACTAAATCGATTAAATAAGGCATTGTGCAAGGAAATAAATGTAAAAGGCGCATATTGAGTGCTAGTTCAGTGTACTAGTACCAGTATACCATTTGTAATTTTATCTAGAACAGTGTAGGATATTTTCTTAGCTGATGTATGTAAAAGGCTGATCTTCAAAATAGCTATCAGATAAATGTGGTGAAGAAAAATGAATCCCTCTAACATGTGGTAGAGGTATAAAGTCACAAAAAATGAAGATAGTGAAGTAAAGTTCGAGTGGTCTCCATAGCTGTATGCAGGGGACAGTAGGCTACTTAAAATACTTCCAGCATTTATCAGATCTACAAAGTAAAAAAATAGATAGGCCAGTGTGAACATCGGTAGTTTAATAGCTCTGTAGTTTTTGAATACAAAATACTTTGAAATGTCTGATCTGTCCCAGCAGGCGGCGCCTTTTCTGCAGTCACACAGCGGGCCTTTTGACCTTTCAAACTTGCCGTAGTGTTGTGCAACATTTGCATTTAGCGCGAAGTTTAATGACAACCGGGCGAAATTTCTGTTGTATGATGAATTCATGCTTCTACAACTCTGCCATGGGACTAATTTCAGTTTAGCTGACTCTTGCTTTAAACACATACATGCTAAGGTAGTGGTCTACAGTTCGTGTTTTATAAAGTCACGGTTCAACAACCGCAGAGAGCCTCTGCTGTGGAGGCGGAGCGGGCTGAGTTTCTGGGTAACTGCGGGTAAACGCTAGCAACACAGAGGTGGTGACGGGTCTCAGCCAAGCCGAGGAATCAAGGAAAATGGTGAGTAAGATTGTTCTTAGTTATTTCCATGATGCTAAAGACAGCATTTAGGTGTAGTAACTTATGCTAATCCTCTTCGTGTGAAATGATAATTCTAGAGAAGGAGTCTTGCTCCCAGTCAGGTTGCTAAACGGAAGCAAGCAGGGGATTCCTGCGAAGATGAAGATTGGACGTACAGAACTGTAAGTAAATTAACTGTTACACAGTTGTTACATTGAGAGTCAACTGCAAAACCGCCTTATTGATTTGCAGATGGTAGAGACCCGTGCGCCAAACGATGTCGATAATAAGGTAGCTCGATGTTTTCTTGCTGGTAAGCATTTTCAGTGCTCCAGGCGATAGACTAAATACAGTCAGTGCTCCACATGAACTTATTCCATTAGTTCTAATTCAGATCTGAATTTATTCAGTACAAATACAAACTGATTTGTATTTTAAATACAATTAAACAGTGATTCTAGAGCAAAGTCACTATAACCTCAATAATATCTCACTGAAGAAATCTAAAATGTCAGTAAAATAGATAATATTCCTGACATCAAAATAGTGAAGTTTATAAAGCCTGAAGAACACAGTCAGTCAGTATGCATAGACCTTGTATAACATGATTGTAGACCATTACTGTGCATTCTTTGATTCAGCATCATCTGAGTCACTTAGCGAAAACAATAACAAAAGTAGAGAGTAGCTTCTTTCCCCATGAAACTTGTTTGGGAAATAAATGGTAAACAAAATAATGAGTGAGAATCAGTGTTTGTGAGAATTTATGTGGTTTGAATTGAAAAATGTGTATTGTGCAATTTACACAGGAGAAAAGAAGAAAAGGTGATAATGAGACAAGAGAGAACCATATTTCTCCCTTCAGAAAACCTCTGACACAGCTCAACGACCGGCCTCCATGTATGGATGGTGACAAACACGTAAGCATTGTTGAGCACTGTTGGGTTTACTCTTTGCATAAATTTTGCATGTGATTACAGTAGTGATTGCACTATGATGCCATGACTCGGCTCACTTGCTTCAAATTCTTTCTACAGGAAGCATTTATTCGAAGTATCCTCTCCAAACCGTTTAAGATTCCTATTCTAAACTACACAGGTAACATTTTTCTCATCACTGTGTTTTCATGTCTAGCGCATTACATCACAGTGATTTCTTCACTCGCTCTCATGATGATTGCCCACAGGCTCGCTGGGAATCAGGGCACTTGGTCTAAAGCGTGCAGGAGTAAGGAAAGCGCTTCACGATCCCTTCGCAGAAGATGCTTTGGTTCTTTATGAGCCTCCGACTCTGAGCGCTCATGACCTGATCAAAGCTGACAAGTACGTCCAAAACACATGGATTCCTTCCTCCATTAAACAGAATTAAGATTCAAATAAGCTTTATTGCATGACAAGCCTATATTTGGCAAAGCAGTGCAGAAGATTATTAACACTGACAGATGATTAGCAATAAATCTACAGTATCAAGTAAATATCAACCTCCAATCTAATATAAGACATTAGACAACAACCACATTCAGTTCAATTAAAGTTGTTTGTAATGTTTAGTAGGAATGAGTCAAAGAGATCCAGATAAGAAAATCTGTTTGGGTTAAACAGAATTCTAATTTACCTTCATTCCAGTATTTGATGGTTTATTTGGCTCAGGTTGTTTGGTGTCTGAAGCTCTGCCCACACACAACAGAGCTTCAGGATCAGCTGGCAGAAGGCACGCTTATCTTTGTTCAGCTCTTGGCACAGAGGGCCTTACACTGGCAGGAGTGGCAGTCACTAGATTGGGGGTGTTTATAAAATTTGACAGCTTGCATTTGAATTTCATTTATTAAAGGGCATATTTTATTGCTTAAATCTCCATGCAGAGCTTTGAGCAGATGTTTTCCAATTTAGGGAGGTCTTGGAAGATTAAATAATCTCTTATTTGATCTCCATTGAAAATGTTTGATTGTTACTTAAAGCTGCATGAGCCAAGTTTGTACATTAGCTACTCAAAATAGAAGCAGGTAAATGGTTGAAACTAGTACCTAAGCAGAAAGTTCAGCTCTCCCCAGACACAGCAGTCATTCTCTTTAGGCAAAGAGACAGTTTTAGTGTACAGAAGCCGCATAACTTGAAAAAAGTTGCATTAAATAATGGCAGGAAGAACGGTGCCCAAACCATTGTATCTTTGAAATAAAAAGTAGAAGTGCAAAATCATTTAAAGAAAGCCTCATTTTTTTGATGTATGTTTGTTGCAGTGCCAAATGTTGCCTTTACTGGCTTTTAAGGAAAAGAAATGTTTGACAAGACCTTTCTTTTTCCTGTCCAGGGAAAAAGTACCTGTCCATGTTGTTGTGGATCCAGTCTTAGGAAAAGTGCTCAGACCCCATCAGAGAGAGGTAAACATTTTTTCTCTTTACTGGGTGAAATGAAAATAAAATGATAATAAGATACACAAATTTCCATATTATATTTATGGTAAACATCTATTTGAGATGTAGAACCTTTAGTAATTGAATTGGCCTTGTGTTGTCTCTCTTCAGAAACATAAAAACAGACTGAGAAGTCAGTTTACTCTTGACCTTAGAAATAGCAGATTGACAAGAGTCAGTCTCGACAAAGGTCCACTGACAGGCTTTTTCTGTGGTTTTTAATCACTTTTTCATCCATGAAATGTGAGGAAGACCATGAGATGCATTTGGAAATTCTAGGAAAAGAAAGTTGATGTACAATAATATTTTTTCTCTTTGAAATTAAAAATGGATGTCTCTAATTTCTTGAGGGAGTGAAATTCCTGTGGGAGTGTGTGACAGGCCGACGCATCTCAGAATCATATGGCTGCATCATGGCTGATGAGATGGGCCTGGGGAAGACTTTACAGTGTATCACTCTCATGTGGACCCTGCTACGCCAAAGCCCTGATGCTAAGCCAGAGATAGACAAAGCCATCGTGGTCTCACCTTCCAGTCTAGTTCGCAACTGGTACAATGAAGTCGGAAAATGGCTGGGAGGACGCGTGACACCAGTGGCCATCGACGGAGGTTCAAAGGATGAGATCGATAGACAGTTAGGTAGTTTACCTCCATTTGTCCTATGAATATCCACAGCTTATGGCAGTCTCACTCTTTGACACCTTGCAGTGGGCCAGCGCTGGTCAAGAGGAACCTTCATTCTTATTGTTTCACTAGAGTAAATGTTGGGGTTAGCTTGAAGTTAGTGCACAGACTTGCTCTTAATAAAGACTTCTGCTTTACTCCGATCAAAGGCCACTGCCACTTTTACATTATGAAACATACAAGGCAAGGCATCCCTTAGGATAACTGCATTTCTCAGTAGTCAGCCCATCATATGTGTGACCTGTATTGTCACCCCTCTTTGCTTTACACACTGTAGCACCAATCTAAATTAAAACAAACCAAATCAATCAACATAACAAAGAAAATATTTTTGCTACAGGGGAAGTTAGGCCCCGTCTCTTACTAGCAGAAACTTGAGAGGGCTCAATTTGTGAACCTCTACAGAGGAGTAATAGAAACTATCCTACCTGGAAACATCACAAACTGGCGTGAGATGTACAAGGCCCGGGACAGGAAGGCCTGCACAGGATACTTAAAGACAATACCCATCCTGCTGCTGTCTGGCAAATGAGACTCTATATAATTTTATATTTATGCCTTGTCTGTTGCCTGAATGTCTCTTTAGGCAACAATGGACCTTTTTCTTCTTGCAGCATCATATTTAAGTTTCTTGTGACAACATACCAACTTGTGTTATAATGACAAACATTTGTTTCAACTAGATACATTGGTTTTATTAAATACTGAGCAATTGCTTGTTTCTGTGATTTCTAGTGAACTTCATGTCTCAGCATGGTTTGAGAGTCCCGACCCCAATCCTGATCATTTCATATGAGACATTTCGACTGCATGCTGGGGTTCTGCACAAAGGCAAAGTCGGACTTGTCATCTGTGACGAGGTATTTCATTTTATTCATAACACTTTAGAACTCTTAAGGACTGTTGTCTCAGTGCTGTAACATTATATTTGTGCATGCGTAGGGCCATCGGCTGAAGAACTCAGACAACCAGACGTACCAGGCCCTGAATGCCATGAGTGCCCAGAGGAGAGTGCTGATATCAGGCACTCCCATCCAGAATGACCTGCTGGAGTACTTCAGCCTGGTCCACTTTGTTAATGCTGGGATTCTTGGTAAACAGCCTTACACGCACAAAACAGGCTAGAACACATTTGTGATGATATTTATTATTTATTTATTTATTTTCACCCTGATTGCAGGTACAGCCCAGGAGTTTAAAAAACGTTTTGAGCTTCCTATCCTCAAGGGCAGAGATGCAGATGCCAGTGATAAAGACAGACAGACAGGAGAGGAGAAACTCAAGGAACTGATCAGCATCGTCAACAGGTGAGTGCCTGCCATGGTTTTCCTGTTTAAATTGATTCAATTGATTGCTGATTACTGCTTAATTTGTTTTTGCCTTTAAATTGTTTAACTTGAGTTAAACATTTCAGGAAGCCTTCCACAAGCTTGTAGGAGTTTTTTCCTCCTGACGTAACTGGTGTAACTGAGTCATGTTTGTAGCCCTCTGCTCACACGTGCCCTTTCAGTTCTGCCCATAAATGTTCTGTTGGATTGAGCTCAGGGCTTTGTTACTCCAGTTTAACTTCCTGGCTGATATCTTGAGATGTTGCTTCAAAATATCATGATACCATCTTGTTGTGTGACGTGCACCAGTCCCTCCTGCAGCAAAACACCCCCACAACATGATGCTGCCCCCCAGTGTGTCATAGTTGGAATGGTGTTCTTCGGCCTCATTATGGCCAAACAGTTTTTTTTTTTTTTTTTGTTCAGACCACAGGATATTTCTCCAAGATATAAGATCTTTGCCCTCACATTGTAGGCCTTAAAATGCTTCCACAGGAACACCCTAAATTGACTCATACAATGTCAGTTAGCCTATTAGAAACTTCTTAAACCATGAGACCATTCTTTGTAATTTTCCCAGCTGCAACAGTCAACTTAGTGTACAAAAACGTCTGACCCCCTGGAATTGTGTTATAGTGAATTAAGTGTCTGGAATGTCTGTAAATAATTGTTGGGAAAATTGCTTGCATCATGCACAGAATAGATGCCCTGACTGAGTTACCAAAACTATAGTTTGCTAACATTAAACAGATTAAACAGTGAGTTTCAATGATGTCAAGCTGTATGTGTATGTATGACTGACTGTAAATTTGTCAACCATCACAGAGCACATTTTTCAAAGTAAATTATTATATCTTAATAAACAGTAACTGCTAACATATAAAATGTGATTGCATTTAACTGTATTTTAAGTTTAATGTCCCTCTGTAATACTGACCATGTCCTGCCTTAACAGGTGTTTGATTAGGAGAACATCTGATATCTTGTCTAAGTACCTTCCTGTGAAAATTGAGCAGGTTGTGTGTTGCAGGTTGGTTGATTCACTTGTTTTTTTTGAGATGGAATATTCTTGTAAAATTGTCGATCGTTTGCATGGAAATGGATATTAGTTTTTAGTAACACAAAAACCTTATATATACGCATACATCTGAGTTTCAGTACCAATACCTTTTTTTTTTCATTATAAAATTAAGCCAGATTTTTTGTTGCATGTTAGTTTATAATGCTGCCTTAAGACAAATATTTAAAATATGAACTTAATCTAAACATGCAGAAATGTAATAGCTGTGGTTGTTTTCCTGCAGACTGACTCCTCTGCAGACAGAGCTCTATAAGCGCTTCCTGAGACAGGCCAAACCTGTTGAGACATTGCAGGAGGGAAAAATAAGTGTCTCCTCCTTGTCCTCTATCACGTCACTGAAGAAACTGTGCAATCGTAAGTGCTTAAACCAAATATAATGCACTGTTATACAATGTTGCACCTGTGGACATAAGCTTGATAAACAGACTGTTTTAGAAGCAAAGTTTCCCAAAGTTCTGGCTCAAATGTAAACTTTATGGGAAACTGAGGTTGAGGATATCTAACTAGTTTTCCTTTATTGCATGTATCCATGTGCTTACTTAGAGTCATCTGCTGCCTGAAAAAAATACTAACCACTCTTGTGTATCCCAGACCCAGCACTTATCTATGAGAAGTGTGTGGAGGGTGAGGAGGGCTTTGAGGGGGCACTGGATCTGTTTCCACCTGGCTACTGCACTAAAGCTGTGGAGCCTCAGCTCTCTGGTAAGTCTGTCCAATACAGCTCAATACAGCCAGGAATATCCAGCATGATGGCTCCTACTGACTCACTAGAATAACTGAGAAGTAATCTGAACCTGGTCAATATGTGTGGCGTCCTCATTAATGGAAAATTATTATCCTTGCATTCATTTTAGTAGAGGTTATGAATTGTCAGCTGGGGCTGGGGAGCTGACAGACAAACCTTTTTCATACTATTGTTGATGAATGGTCTAGTTGGATTACATGTGGACAGGTCTGTTTTTCTTTTCTACCTCACCATCACAGTTAAACTGAAATTAAACCACATGTTTTTTTTTTGCTGCTACAGCATAGATTCAAAAATCACATCTCCTGTGTTCTCCTCTTGGAAAAAAAATCTGAAAATCAAAAGGGAGAAATGTATATCTTAGATTATTATTAGATTAGATATGTATATGTAAAAAGCAGCAATGTCAGTACTACAAGCAAATGGTCTCACTGAATAACAACTAGAGTGCAGCTTGTTCCACATGATGCTTATGCTTAAAATGAATATGGATGAAATGTGGCTGTAATCAATGTTTTATATTATCAACTGATCGCATGAATTTTTGCATGTGAAAGGTGTTGCTAATAATGACAAATGTAGAGAGAATTACCACCAGCTACTCAGTTTCCCTCATGCCTGTGGAGCTTTTATAGTGTCTTTCAGCTCAATTATTGTTGGTTCAGTTTAGTTTTCAGCAGCATGCAGCTGTCAGAAACTAGTTGATGAGCATAGTGGAACATTTAGGAGCTTTAGGAGGAGATATTTTCTCAGAGTTCAAAGGAGAGTGAATACTGGTGGACGCATATACGGCTCAAAATGCAAATTAATGTTACTCTCTGTCTGCTGGATGTTAAATGAGCAACTGTTTGCTGTAACAAATTATACAGTGACAGGCTTCCTCTGCACCAAAGTGGACAAAAAAACCAGTTATTCCAGGTTTAATAATTGTGATGTATCTTTAAAATGTAACTTGAATAAAGTGTTTAATCATTTTATGGAAGATATTGTTTTCTTATTTGCAGGGAAAATGCTGGTTCTTGATTACATCCTGGCAATAACAAGGACAACAACTAGTGACAAAGTGGTGCTTGTCTCCAACTACACTCAAACACTGGACCTCTTTGAAAAGCTGTGCAGATCTAGAAGGTGATTTTTGGGAAACTACTATTTGATTGTGTTTGATTTTTCACTCAAAGTGAGTAACATCCATCATCTTGGTCTTTAACAGATACCTCTATGTTCGACTGGATGGCACAATGTCCATCAAGAAAAGGGCCAAGATTGTGGAAAGATTCAACAGTCCCTCTGTGAGTTTAGAACTCTGCTTTAAATGACACTGTGAGCTTTGAAAAGCAGTTGACGAGCATCTGAATAAATCTGTTTCTCAGAACCCAGAGTTCATCTTCATGCTGAGCAGCAAGGCTGGTGGATGTGGCCTGAATCTGATTGGTGCTAATCGCTTGGTGATGTTTGATCCTGACTGGAACCCAGCCAACGATGAGCAGGCAATGGCGCGGGTGTGGAGAGACGGACAGAAGAAGACCTGCTACATCTACAGACTGCTCTCTGTCAGTTCAATAGACAAAATAAATGACTGTTTGCATACTGATTATTATTCAAAAAAGTCTGGGTTCTCATATAAGATGTGTCAGGGCAGCAGTGTGCTGCATACTTCCACGCCTGACTTGTGTCCATGTGTTTACAGACAGGGACAATCGAGGAGAAGATCCTGCAGAGGCAGGCCCATAAGAAAGCTCTGAGCAGCTGTGTGGTAGATGAGGAGCAGGACGTGGAACGTCACTTCTCTCTGGGTGAACTCCGAGAACTCTTCGCTCTCAACGAGGAGACCGCCAGCGACACACATGACAAGTAAAAAAACTAAATATTCATTCAAGTTGTTTATGTTACTCACTCTGCTGATTCCACTGAGAACTGAATTAACTTTACAAAGATGGTCAGACAATCCCAAATAACTCCTCAGATACATTAAAATTGATCCAGAGAGTCCTGAGAGATTTTTTTCCCCTTGTTCTTACAAAATCCATATCTTGTGAGCACAAATGGTGTGACTGGCAAAGACCACATGATCTATAGAACAGAAAAGACTGACATAAAAACACTATTTTATGTGTATTACCTGCAGTTTTTTGTAAAATCAAAACTCCATTTATGGTGAGAATTACCAGTTTTTACCAGTTAAATTCAGACATCAAGGCTGTGTCATGTTAGCAGAATAAACTCCTATCCCTATCATTATCCTACAGCTCTCTCTGATACAGAATACAAGATTTATTTTTTATCTCTAAATAACCATTTTCAGCCTCAAGATTGTTAATTCTCTGGTTATGAATGTGTGTTAAACTATCTTGTTGGGACAAATTTGTATTGAAATCCTCAATAGTGTTAAATATGTATTTAACATGCTGGTTGACATCAGTGACAGTGGGCTAGTGACACTGATTGGCTCTTATTCTGTAAACTGTTATTCCATAGGTACTTATATAGTATTATTATATATAGTTTCTGTTGATATGAGTAAATAAATCTTAATATGAAAAATTACACCAGGGGCACATAACATTCAGTGTTTATATCTTCACAATGAGAGAAATATGTGTACATTGTTTTTGTCTGACCTATAAAGCTGTGCTGATGCATGGTTCTGTTTCATAAATCTCAATGAGGTGTAACAGGGTGCGCTATTTCACACTCAAAGTTAGCCAAAACTAATCTTCTGTTTTCTATATTATGATCGTGACTTTGTCAGTTTACTGAAAGATTTTATCATTTTTATGCCCATGTCTCAGACTTTACATGCTGATAGGAAAATTCACTGGGAGCTGCCTCTGGGGCTTTATGTAGGTCTCTGTACAGTATTATCATCCTCTGTTGGACCTGACAGTGCAACCCCAGCATTGTAGGCTGTGATATCATCCTGTCTACTATCAATGACTGTCATGTCCCCTCCACAGCCTCTCATATTAGTAATGGACATGTGTAGTATCTAAGTTCACGTGGACTGAACCATTCCCCATAGTACACTGTAGCACTGCTCTGATGACACATCATTAGCAGCTGTACTATTAACATATTCTGATATATATTAGAAAATACTCTAATGACCTCTGTCTGTATGCTTTCTTTACATGTCATACATGATGTATCATCATAATGTGTGTCACTGTACTAAGACAGCCTCTCCTTCCTTTTGTGGCATTGTTAGGTTTCGCTGTCAGCGCTGTGTGAACGGCAGAGAGGTTCGGCCTCCTGCAGAGGACTCTGACTGTACCAGTGACCTTTCTCAGTGGAACCACTGCTTCAGCAAGAAGGGCTTGAGGGACCAAGTGTTGAAGGCCTCCTGGGACGCTGCGGTCTCCTTCGTCTTCCACCAGCGCTCTCACGAGGACCAGAGAGGTGTACTATAGCAGGAGGGACACAACAGACTTTCTATCAAACTACCATCTGTATATACTCATATTTATTTGTTGAGTTTTTCTGTTGACTTTTCTTATTAAAGCAGAAGGAATAAAGGAGAATTGTCTGTAATCTATCCATCATGAATGCCCTAGTTTCATATAAATAATTGCACCTACAGGACTGGGGAAAAACATGCTAACACTGATAATAGATTCACCAACTGTGCACTTTCATTTTTACCTATACGCTGAACTGTGCCATTGCATATATACCCAGCTGTCTTTCAGAAAGTAGGAGCTGGTATCAGCTGAGACTCACAGCTGATTTTAGGGTTAAGGGTTTAGTTTCCTGGCCCTGTGATGGATTGGCAGTCTGTAGGGTGTACCCTGCCTTCACCACCAGTGTCACCAGTGTCAGGCTTGGAAAAAAACATCTCTGCAAGAAGAAACATGGTGATCCTGAAGTTTTCAATTTTGATCAACTAAATTTTACCTTTAAAATTAAATGGTTGATTAATTTACTAAGAGAGAAGATATATAAAAATAATTTCTCACCCCACAACAAACTGTATATTTGGAATAACAGAAATATTAGATAGAAAAATTAAGTTAAGTTATTAAATTAAATTAATTAATAAAGTATTTTTCATAGACAATACTAATAAGATTTTTTCACAAAATATCCCCAGTAAACAAGTGTTAGAGAGACTCAGGCTAAATATTAGTTATTCCTTTGATTTTTGTGGTCTATCTTTTTTATGATTGTGTGTTCACAAAAACATTCTGGAATGAACTTACACAATTTTTCAGAGGACGTACTGAGCATACATTGAAACTGAAGGACAGAAATACTTGGAAAATACCACATTCACAAGAGGAAATGGATCTGGCTCCGACACCAATGTAATGTTTATAATGAAGTCGAGCAATATGGCATCTCAATCAAATACACTGAAAAAAGCTGCAAGAACTTATGTATTGCTTGAAAAGTTGGATTTTGTACATTCTTTTTTTCTCTATATATTATCTCTCTGGAACTTTGTTATTTTGTTATATTGTTATGAAACGTTGTAATAATATTCTTCAACTGTTTAAATAGAAAATTAAAATTAAAAGTTAAAGTTAAAGTTGAAACAAAAAAAATTCCGAGCTAGCCTACAAAAATAAGTCCGGAAGTGCTGAAAATGCTCTTCCGGTTCGCTCCGGGGTTCAGGACCATTCCTGCAGCACTCAGTTGTCGACGTACATGAATGATAGACACACAAATACTGTAAACAATGCGAGAAACAGCCAGCAAAACAGATCAAATACAACTGAAGGAGCGATGTTTCCTTGCTGTCAGGAAACATTTCGCTGCTCTGGCCATTGAGGCTGTCCTTGGTAAGTGTGGCATATTTTAACATTCACAGTTATGTTCCTGTAACGTTAACAAGAACAGGACTAGCTAATACTTCCAGCTGGAGTTAGTTGCGCTAACCGTTAAAAGAAACTAGCACGTAATTGACGTCACTCATCCAATAAGTGAGAACATAGTCGCAGTGGATTCCTGTCAATAATTTACCAACTTTATGGCCATATATTTCAGTACGTACCCAAAAGTAACATTCCACAATAGCATTCCTTCAAGAGGTTTCTGTGACTATATACACATAATTAGAGCTAATCGTACAGTCTTCGCCTGTAACATTCATAGAAGACATATTGAGGGTATTTAGTTTTGGTTTGCTAACCGTTACTCATTGGTCGTGAGGGAGTTGGTGTCCACATTTGCTAGGTTCTAACTTATCTGTCACAACGTAGATCTTCCAACGCCTCTCATCAAGGAGCTTCTTCCTCATTTGACTGTATATCAACTGGATAAGCTTCAGCCTGAGCTCAATCAGAGAGGTAAGAAGAGCTATTTAATTATAGATGGTGCTCTTTATTTTTCCTATGTTTATAGAGTATCTTTGAATTGATCAGATGAATTCAATTCACAATTGTGTTTCTATTTGATGTAAGTTTTGATGTAATTTTCTCTCAGGGATATCAACTTACTCTGAATGGGCTGGAATTTTGCAGAACATTTGCAGTCCTAATCATGTAGGTGTGATGCCTCCCATTAATAATGAAGAATCTCATTTATGGTAACATCTAGAGTCCATATGTGATATGTGGTCTGTGTTATATTTCAGGCATCCGACTTCCACACAGAAGAAGAGGTCAAACATGAAGTTATGAGAATGCTTTTTACACTTGTATTTTACGGCTTCAGAAACGGCTTTGTAAGCAGAAACATCACAAATTTAAACACACCATCTTTCCTGTGGGCTGCAGCTAAATGTCTTAGACATTTCTTACTCGTTACAAGCTTGCACAAGCCCCTTCAAAGTTTAACTGCTGAGCAGCGGCCTCTCTTGAACCTCCTAGAGAAGCGTGTCAGGAGTGTTGGTATTTCGCAGTCCATTGATCTGTCAAAGAGGAAGACACAAACTGCGTTGTACGTTCTCCATCGCCTGCTAGACCACGGGGTGGTTAAAAAACTTGTCATACAGGTGCAGTGTCCCATTGTGTTGGCCTGGCTCCTACATGGAAGGGGATCTCAGTATGTAAATCATGAACTGAAGAACCTTATGCACTGTAAAAAGGAAAACTGTATTTCACAAGCCACTTCAGCCAGCACAGGACAGGAGGCACTTACAGTCCAAGTCTTGAGACCAGGGCTTCAGAAGACAAGGATGATCAAGTCACTCCATGCAAACGCTCCAAGTTGGACTCTGTGTCTGTGGACGGGGAATCTGGAATAACAGACTTTACTGTGGACCCACAGGCTCTCTGTCGAACCTTCACTTCATGTAATGGTCCCTCAGCAGGGGCTTGTCCATCGGGACAGATCGAGTGTCTGGAGATCAGGCCGTGTGGGTCCGACGCCCTCAGAGTGTTGAACTCTGCCCTTGCCCACATTCTTCTGCCTTCGCTCTCTAACTCTTCACAGCTTTTGTAAGTCAGGCACCAGACATTCCATACCAGGGTTTTTGGTACTTGACCAGAGTTTTTGATAAACATTGTGGTTGCTGTCTAAAAAGTACTGATGTTGATACCCAGCCCTGATTCTGTTATACAAAACCCATGTAAAGCATGTTG
This sequence comes from Lates calcarifer, assembly GCF_001640805.2. Taxonomy (NCBI): domain Eukaryota; kingdom Metazoa; phylum Chordata; class Actinopteri; family Centropomidae; genus Lates; species Lates calcarifer. The sequence continues at coordinate 607,204 of NC_066849.1, read as the reverse complement.
AACTCCCAGCTTTTGGCAATAATTTTATTGTTTTAGAGACAACACAGCTGCCGCTCAGTACTGTGACAAAATATAGGAAATAATTCTCTCTCACTATTCTTATGTGGAAGAAAAAAACACACCCTCAGAGGCTTGTATTGCTACTTTTAGAAGAATAACTTCTTGCATAATTGTCATAAATTGTCTCTGGCTTCTGCTTGCTGAAAATTTTGCCCTCTCTTCTATGCAAAATTCCTTCAGTTGCAAGATGCAAGATTCAAAGGGATGAGTTTGAGTACCAGTATTATTGTATTGAACATTGAATTTCACAGAAATGAAAATGAAATGATTTCACATTCAGGGAATAATTGCACACAAAATGACACATTTGTTCAGTTGTGCAGCAGTGACTGGTTCTTATGTCTGTTTATGTAGCAACCTTCAGGGATTCTGATGTGTTGGGCCTTGCTAGAGCCCTGAAGCAGCTGTCTGAGAGCTCCTGCAGCTCCCTCACTGATCTCAACATTGGCGTCCTGCCGTACGCCAAGCTCGTAGGGGTCCTGCTGGACGCAAGCCCCGGTGTGACTTCTCTGCATGTGGAGATCCAAACTGTGCTCTGGGGACCACGCTTGTTACCACATCATCCCAGGACTGCTGAGTCACTATATGTCAGGTATTGTCAAGCTTCCAGCCAAGTGAAGTAACATTTGAATTGATGAGCATTTAAAGTGTATTGTACCTGCTTAAACATAAAGCTCTTGAGCTAGTCCAGTGCTATGTAAAAAATCCTGTAATATTCAGAAGGAGAGTAATCTCAGTGTTATTTACCATTATATCATTTAGACAGAAAGTATATAAAATTCTATGCTATGGGTTCATTAACTGTCTTTCACTAACAAACCCTGGCAGTTGCTATCATTGTGGACTAAATAAACAGACAAACTGCTAGCATGTATTGTCAGTGCCATTCTGATGAGGGAGAAAATGATTAGGCTGTTCGTTCATTGACTTACGGAATGTTTAAGAAATAAACTTAAAATCAAGTTTGTTACAGGGCTGTAGCCCACACCACTCAGGCTACTTTGCTGAGTGCACAAGAGGACTTACTTAAGTGGCTTACAGCAGCAAAACCAGGCATGGCTGACACAACTCCTGGTAGGCTTACGTAGATTATACAGAAGGAGAAGTGAGGGGGTGTGGTTTGCTGTCATTTAAGTAATATATTACACATGAAAATGAACGCCTTCACATGAACACACAAATCCACAAATGGTGACTGAAAACAGGAAAACAGGAGCAGACAAAACAAACCCCCAGGTCAGACAAACTGTACTGCATGAAGTAATACTACAGCAGTGTAGTTTATAAAAAATCAGCCTAAGGTTACTGTTTCTTAAACTCGTTTGAGCAGAGCTGCCCCTGGAGAAGCTGACAGTCAAAGTAGCTGAACTCCAAACAGATCTGCACTTCATCACGTCTGTGCTGAGACGCTCTCCACATCTCAATTTACTGCACATAGCTGGGGTGAGATTGCCATCTGGTTCCTCTCTAAGCCAGCTCCTCACCACTCTCTCAGGTAAGGTGTCATGCCATTAAGAGTTTCACCACAGTCTGAGTATCCAGGCTGTCTAAAGGCTGTCAGTAATGTATATGAGTAAAGCGAGTAATGAAACTATTCAAACAGTAGAAGCACCATATGGGGATATAATATATTTTTCTTACTGTCAACTAATTACATGAAAATCTCCAAACCAATAATGAAATGGTCCAACTGACAAGTATTGTGTATTCAAAGCCTGATATGTCTTATTCCTCTGAGCTCTATTGTTGAGTCTAGCTCTTAAACAAATCAAATGTAAAGTACTGTCACTAATGACGTGATCAACTTTTAGAGTCAAATCACTGCCTGAAGAGTCTCACCTTGGAAGACATGAAGCTGTCTGATTGTCTCCCTGAGATCCTAAATCTACTGAGAGACTGCAAGCTGGAAGGTAAGAAAAGGAGAATGACCCATGACTGCCAACAGGTACCTGGAGCATAAAAGCAAAATAGACTGATTTCCTTCCTGAAAATGAAACAGTACTTGTGAAAATTGGTGTAGCCTTGAGTTTCACCTCAGATTTGCCTGCAATGCATGCATCAGTTCCTTTTAGATTTTTCTATGGACCCAGGTCAGTCTGTTGTAGCCACACTGTGCCAAGTCAAGCAGTGATAATGTGTATCCACTACTGCCTCACAGCTGGGCCAACCTGCATCTTCTGCTGCTCAACACACACGTCTGTGCTGCTGTTTTTAAAAGGCTCTGTGTTCAGCTTACCATGTTGTCAAATCTGTGTATATTTGGTACTATTTGTTGTTACGAGGAACAGCCAGCATGGCTGTTAGGGTCAGCATGATCTAAATGTCATCATCTGCCCATGTCCTCAATGTTGTGATTTTGGACTCCTGTGGATGTCAGGGCATTGATCAACACTTTGTCCTGCAGTGTTATGCTCTGTAAAACCTCTCATGCTATGCAGGTTAACTGCTTGTAGCTGTTTATATCATGGCTTGGTGAAACCACCTTGAAAAAACTTTTTGTGGCAGTCCAAAATTTCCAAATCCTATACATAGAGGCTTTAAACCAGCTCAGGATTGAATGCAGTTTTGGCACTGGCTCCAAAGTAAGAGGTCCATTATTAAGGTTCAAGCTTCTTTATGCAGACGTATGACTTAGAAATAGAAGCATTCCAATGGTTAAAACAGAGACAAGGACTGAAAAGTGTGTTGGAGGCACAATAATGAAGTTTCTGTAGCCTTGAGTTCTCAAATGAAAACAGTGTAATCCATCGTTCAGGGCACCTAAGTGACTGTATGTATTCATGAACAATCTTTTTATGTTGGAAGTTTTGAAACAGAATCCAGTCCATTGTAGTGTATATAATTTGTCAACAGGTATGCAAAGAGTGAGGTGCCTTTAAAAGAAAGAGTGCTGCATTAAGCTGACTTTAAAGAAATATCATGTGTGGAAATGTCAGTATTTACTGTTCAAAGAAAACATGTGATTCATGTGTGTTAAAAGCCACTATGTGTGAGTAGATGTTAGTGTTCACTGCATGTATATGTCTTTTTGTGTGAAAAAGACATATACTTTTTAAAAAATGAAACAAGGAAGAGTTAATAATGGTGTAAAAATAAAAGGTTAGTTTTTATAAAATACAATCATGACAGGCCAGAACATAATGGTGTAAAGTAGAAAGAGAAAAAGCCAAAAGAGGAGAGGGCATGCCCTGGCATGACCCGGCAAGCTCGAGTGTGGCTAGCAGAAAAGCCTAGGTGCTTTCCAGAAGACAGTGACCTTGGAGATAAGATAGTAGTGTATTTTAATGAGGAGCCCAAAGATAGACATCTAAACGAACCAATGTTTTAATGGTGTAAATTTGACAGACCAATAAAATAATTAGAGGAGAGAGGTGTGGAAAGTCACAGCCAAAACTGTATAAAAAGAGGAACAGAGTCAGTACAGTTCAGAGCTCTTCTGGTGTATCTTGTGTGCACTGTGAACTGTTCTTGTGTTTCTTGGTCGACAAATAAACTCTGCTGCCTTGGACACTGCCGTCTCCTGATCATTTTTGAACACCTGAATCTGGATGAAGATTTCTGATCGCAGCTCGGTGGTTTGGGACTTTAAACCCAATCCACGTCACCATCTCCAGTTTGTACTGAACTCAGACCAAAGTGAAAGTCTTTTTCTTTTTGCCCTCTCTCTCTCAGAGCTGCGGTGTAATGACTGCCGCCTTCTTGAGAAGTGGAGTGACAAGGAGGAGAGTTTGCAGCAGCTGATGGCTGCTCTGAAGACAGTGCCTTCTCTCCACACACTGGGCCTGGCTCAGAATCGGCTAGGTAAGCTCATCTTTAACAGTTCATTTAAGAGTTAAGTTACATCATCAGTGGTGTGCAGAGTTGTATAATGTACAGTTCATCATCAGCATATACTGTATATTGTAACCGTGGATCTTTGATCCAAGGTAAATGGAGGTCATTGAAACAGAATGGAGATGTGCCACTTCACAGAAAACATTTGCAGAACCAGAAAACTATTTTTTGGTATTTCAAGAGAATGTAGATGTTGAGAGTCCATAACATTCTTACTTGGCTCATAACATATTGTAGTCAGTTAAATCAAAAGCTGAACTGGGAATACAGCCCTTACTAATTTACTTTGATCAAACTCTGTGCGCCAGTGGTCAGTCATCTGGATTAGAGCAGTGGTGGTGGAGAAACCAGGTCTGTAAACATGCTGAAAGCAAGTGATCAATTAGGATTCCCAGGATAATCAGCAGTAATGCACACCTCTTCAGAGGGAGCTGAGCCAGGAGGCAGATCTTTCAATTTACCAGTCAGTCTACGTTCTAACCCTCACCTATGGTCACGAGCTCTGGTTAGTAACTAAAAGAATGAAAATGTGGATACAAGCAGGCAAAATGAGTTTCCTCTGTGGAGGGAGCTCAGAGTAGAGCTGCTGCTCCTTCACATTGAAAGCATCCAGTTGAGGTGGTTTGGGCATCTGAAGAGTAATAGTGACATCATGTGAAGCATAATAAAGTACTCAGTTATGTTGACTGTTGTGCACTGGGTGTCTTAAAAGTTACATTGCATTTGTCAATTCTTTATTCTAAGAAACTCTACAAATTAATTATACTATTGTGTTTGCCACAGTGTAATAAACTTCATTCCTCTGAGGTTATGTGACATTGTTTTCTATTTAATTCATAAAATAAATATGTTTACAACTAAAATCTGTTTTGTGTAGGCATTTTGTGTAGAATGCCACATGACGACAGTAATGCATACAGCTGACCTGCTGCAGTCTGTTAGAAATGTCACATGACATCATCCGAATAATATTCTACTCTACTCTAAATAACATAGCACTGGAACTTAGAGTTAGAAAAGTGATCTAAACAATTTATGTGGGTGTCATCTGCCTTCATTTCTTGCTCAGAAGTTAAAATCCTGCTGGCTGTTGCCACATTCAGCCTAACTCTCAGATTTGCTGTTACACCACAGCCAGCAGCTAAACCCACTATACACTACCTGAACACCAAACAGCAGGCATACAGAGTTAGAGACCTAACTTGTGAAGACGGTGGAGGATTTAACAGTTTTAAGAGCCATATATCTTTTTTATGAGTTGGTGGAGACAAAAGCAGAGTTCAAAGAGAGTGAATACCATGTCAGCTTGAACAGGTTTTTTAAATATGTTGGTGGTGTGTTCTCAGCTTGTTATTCCAAAACACATTTCAGAAGTTAACACAGTTTATCTGGCGAGTCAGGTCAGTCTCGATTTCTCTCTCTCTCAATAAAAATGTTCTGTTCCGTTCTGTTGGCTTTATCTATTTATTAATAGTCAAAAAAGAAAATGTTTGAACTGCTGAATCTAATGTTGCTGCATTTGTCAACAGCCAAGAACGTGTGTGTGCTGGCAGAGCTGTTCACAGGATCCTCACCAAGCTCAGTGAAACGACTCGACATCAGGTCAGAGCTGCTGATGTGTCACAGTACAAACAGCATTTCAGTTTCCACCGTCAGGAACAAGTTATTCTCACGTCAGCTGAGGATAAAAATAAATAACATACTGTGGTCCTGTGGGTTGTGGGGTGGGGCCTCCATGGATCTGGCTTATTCAAGGCAGGGGGTACATGTGAAGTAACATCCAGATGAATGTCAGGACCCAGTGATTCCCATCAGAGCATTGGAACGAGATGATCAGTGTTATTCACTTCTATATCAAAATACCCTTTGTGATCTAGACTGAATCATCCTACTATCATTAAATTCAGAGCTGTGTAACCAATAATATACAAGCCTTCACGAATGTGTGTGTGTGTGTGTGTATATATATAATATGCATGTGTGTACATTGCATGTAGCTTTCAGCACTGGCATTCTGAGTATGATTTACCATCCATCATGTTGTGATTTCCCTGCGCTGTCTTTTGTTCTGAACAGCTCCAACTTCATTCAGCCTGCTGAGCTGCTGGAGTTCACTCAGAGATTGAGGACGCATCCTCCCCCACACCGACTGACCCTTGACCTCAGGAAGAACCCAGGGGATCGAGACCCCGACACATGGAACGCTGCACTGAAAGGGCTCCATCCGTTCTGTGTTCCTCTAGTTGAGGGATGGAAATCCACTGACACAATGGTAGACCACATCAGCAATATGTGAACACAGCTACAGGAAAATCTGCTCTGACTCCCTGTAGGAGTTAAATGTGGCTGTAAAAGCTGTAGGCTGTAAAAAAAAAAAGCACTTTATGTTGAGTTTGTAATTTAGTCTTTGATAGGGGAGAATGACTGGTCGGTTTGAGTTGAGTTCAGACAGTTGAGATTGATAGATTGCAATGACAAGTTTTCAGTGTTCAAAAAACCCTCAGAACATTATAAAAACCTCACACCTGCAGTGTGAGTCACTTCTCCACTGTCCATCCAGGTGAGTGCGAGCACGTGGACTGAGCCTACAGATGGAGAGCAGAGAGGTGATGAACCTGGTATGACATTAGCATTAGACATTCTCACAGAAATGTATTAACATTTAGTTTTTCTACTGTAATTACAATTTTTCTATTGTATTTACACTTATGGCAGGACATAGGTCATTTTGAATTGTAATTAGTTGTGTGACACATTTCAATACCTCTATGTATATTATATTTATTAATGTAACATTTCATTTGTACTGTTGTGTGCAGTTGGACAATAACAGCACCTCATGTTAGTTTGACATTGGAATCATTTATTAAACCATCCGTTACACTTCCAGAGTCTTCTCTCGGACAGAGTGTGAGTGACAGTGGACGTTAACATACAACTGAAAAACCTGGAGGACTGACGTCGAGGTGAAGAGCAGTTTCACAGCAGCTGTCTCACACCTTCTCCTCGTTGTCGTTTTCTTTACATTAGACGAACAGCATCAACACTGACAACCAATTCATCATTAGTAGGAACCAAGTAGAAAAAACAATCAGAAAAACGGATTAAAAAGAGCTTAATCTTTTTCTTTAGTGGATTTTTTAAAGCTAAATACTGTAATGCTTCTTTTCTGTAAATTCAGTTTGTTTTCCTTGTATATTCTCATGTTTTAGTAAAGTCAAGTTGAAGAGAGTGGAGACCCAGTGTCTGCATGCTAATTGGTTGATTTGCTGGGTCTATCTACAACCATCACTTACATAAAACAAAGACACTCTCACAAACACACACTCATACACACTGCCACATTTCAGCCTGGCCTGCCTATCTCCAAGGCTTCTCATTCACTAAGTGGTTTTACAGCAAATAAAATGAAAACATTTGCTTATATTCATACCTCAGAAAGAAGTCAGTTGTCAAATGAGCGACAAGTTTGTTCTGATGATTTTGTATCTTGTAGTCACAAGTTGGAGTTTTGTGTTGTCACTGCACCCAACTGTTTGTGATCAGTAAATAGCTCCTTCAAACTGCTGTTCAAACTGTTTTTATGCTTCTCTTCTAACACTCTAACATTTTCCCAGACCAACCATGCAACAATTATGCCTACGCCAGGCTGTGATTGGGCAGGCATGAGTGACGAGGTTGGCAAAGTGTAAAAGTAGGCGAGAATTGAACTTGTCTCTGGAGTGCTCATTTTTCATTTTCAGACCGTCACAAGTGTGTCATTATTCCTTTGTGTATGACTCATCTCATCTCATACATCTATAGGACGGCAGGCTTTATCACCCCACTTGTGAATGTGGTCATTCAGAACAGGTGAAAACACTTCAGTCTTCAGTTAACACTTGGAAGTAGTTTGTTTCAAGCAAACCTCAGCCTTAAGTCAGAAAACAAGGACATTTCCCAAAATTTGGTGACTATATGTTTAACCCATCTCATAACTGCCTAAACTATTTGATGTAATCCAGCAACTGCTGACCAACAAACAAGGGAAAATCTCACAGATTATCTCCTTTGCCTTGTGTAAATTACTCAGATGACATTAATGCAGTTATACATCAGTAAGAATGAGCTAACTTCACTTCATAAAATGTGAGATATTACTGGGTTAGAGTGTACAAAACATCCATCACCTGTGAAAGTCACAGCCCTGTTCTGATTACCAGTGGAACATTATTTTCTTCTTGCATTTAGCAGCTAGTCTGAGTATAAGTAGGGATGACTGAGTCACGTGGTCATACTGCAGAGTCACTGGGAAGAGGCTGTCTGTACAGAATGTTAGCAGCATGGTTTAGTGATAGATGGAGGCTACTGTAAATGGAGAGCTCACCTCTGCAGCCCATAATCTCGGCAACACATCTTTCTTGCAAATTTCTGGTTTGCCCAGACCTTAAAAAAGTGACATTTTTTTCCCTGACAAATCACTTCTTTTTGGAATATGAATCAGACCTACAGATATTAGGGCTTAACGCTTTCTGGTACTTGAATGTATGGGTGGAAACCTGTCTGGAGTCCAAAGATTGTTCAGAGATGGGTTTAAATTGCCAACTTGTAGACTTCTATCAATGTGAGAAAAAATTTTAACTTTAACAAGAGTTTTAAAAAAAGAAAAACAACCTGTTACATTAACTTCCACAGCAATTGCCACTGTCACATATGGTGCTTTTCCTCTGTTGTTTCTGTATATACTTATTTTTACATAGTCTGTACAGTGTCAATATACACATTATCTATCTGGAGTGTGTATGTTAAGAGTGAGTGAGCTGCATATCATACACACACACACACAGTGACACTCATCACAGTCTCTTCACAAAGAAAAAGGTCAATTTAGCCAAAGACTAACTGTGACACGCTGAGTGTCGTCTGGACCTTTAAGATGGAAGTCAGTGTTTTTCCAGGATGGTCCGTGTGTGTTTGTGTGTGTGTGTCTCTATGAGGCATTTGCAGTCATCCTTTCAGCTGTGTCACAAAAAACAAATAAATCATCATGTTACAGAAAGATTCACACAGTCATACATTAATACATATGTGCCCTATCATATTGAAAATTACACACTCAATCACACATCTGCACAATCATACACATTATGCTCAGTGTGCTGTAACAAAAACACTCACATTGGAGCCTACAATACAATATCTCAAGAAGGCATTAAGGAAATCTCAAATAAATATGAATAAATTAAATCATATAAAAAGAATGGGTTAAAAAACATAGAAATTCTGTTAGATACAGCAAAAATCTCAAATGAATTCAATAAACAACAGTACTTGCTCATAGACAAAGATCATATGGATGTAAGAGACGAGTACATTTTGTAAACAATGACAAACAGACAAGCACTCAGACAGGTAGACACATTCACAAATCATTAGTGAGCAGAAAGGCCTGTTGGGGCTCAGTGATGGTGGACTGTTGCTCTGTGGGGTCAGGTGGGACGGGACGGTGGGGGCTGCTCAGAGGGATGGCACTTGTCAAATCCCTCCCAGGAAGTACGAGCATGCATACTGGCAGTGCTGCAATCAACCCTCTTGTTTGTAGCTGTAGCTCATGGCGTCAGGGCGGCTGTGGTCAACAGCCAAAGTGACAGGACAGCACCGAAAATTCAGGCAGGGTGGACAGACATGGCCAGATTTCTAAAAGACTGCCTAATGCTAAAGGACACAAGTTTGTTTAGAGATCAGTTTACGTGTTATAACCAGGGATGAGTGACAAGAGTCACTGGCTAACTTCCTCTGTGAGGAGGAACTAAACACTGTTGGGTTTAGTTGGCTTTCCATCTTACATGACTGCTCATCCCTATGTTAAGTGATTAGAACATGGACACCAGAAATCGCCTGCACCATAGTTTACTGATTCCAGTGATGCATAGCTGATGATAACTATGGCAATTACTATGTAGAGAATTTAGTGCCTGGTCAATATACACTATTATATAGCACTATCATTAACTGCAGTATAAGTGTTAGTATAAAGCCAAACTATGTAACTTTTGAAATAAATAACACATTTCCCCTCCAAGCAAAAAACACACACTGTTGCTCAATTTAATACACTCAGGTGTTTGTCTGTTTCTTGTCTTACTTGGTATGGTAATTAGTTTTTGGTGGCTAATATTAGCTGATGTTATTTGATGGAGGATTTGATGAGGGACATCGCTGAGTCAGTTCGATGCCTTTATGACTCCTCTGTTATTCTAAGTTTTAGCTTCCACCATTACCCCATAACTGTCACTTGTGACCACAGTGGCTGCGGTTCAAGTGTTAGCATAGTGCCAAGTGTTAGGCGGCATGGTAATATGCTGCATTCATGCTAGAACGGCTGCGTGGGAAGAACACAGTGTTTGCAGCACAGTTAACTCCACTGCTGGCCATGTAATCACAAGCCTTAAAGCTGTTTGTTAACAAGTAACACCAGATACAAACAAGCAGTGTAAAGCCACTTTATTTTTAATTACCTGTCTTGATTGTATTGGTGTTAATATAGATGCATCTGCCAGCTTTGATGACATGTTGTGTCTAAGTGCTAAGTGGGAGATACTGACTCAGAATCAGTAGTAGTGTGCCTCATAACACAATAGAATACAATAAAGTTGTAGTTATTTTAGTTAAGTTTTTTCAGACTCTTTAATAACACATTGAAAAAGTAATTTAGTATCTGTTTCACAGTCATACTGGTCAAAGTATAAATGTATGATGGAAGACCACTAATGACAGTATATAATAACAATTTCCCAACAATATATAATAATAATTCCTGATTATATAATTGACTAAATCAATGTGAACTGGACCTGCAAAAAAGTCTGAAAATAAAAGGAAGAATTAATCAACTCAACATTTAACACTCACATCCATTGTGAGACAATAAATGTCTGACTAACAAATTTCCCTAGTGTTGTAAATTTCCCAGTTGTGGGACTAATAAACAACCTCCTACATTCACAATCCACTGTGGCAGTAAGTTTAGACAGTCTGCCACTGGATACAAAAACATTTACAACTAAGATGAAGACTTTCTGACTGACTTTTGTTGAAGAAACTAAATTCAGTGTTTTTTACAGACTTTTCAAGATTTGAATAAAATAATCTGTTAGACCCTGGGTTTGTACACAATCAGCCACAATGCAGGATGAGTGACAACTCACTTGTAATAAAATGTATTCAGTATGTTGTTGTTGTTGGAGCTTTGAGGTCAAAACACAACTAGGGGTGATTTAGTGTCCATGTTCTCCTCACTTGATGGCTAACAGAGCTATCACCTGATCGCAGGCCACATCTGACAAACAGAATGAAGTTATGGTTTCATTTAGATGTTTTGTCTCATGGTGTGTGTCCTGTGGAGACAGCACAGGTCTACCATCTTCAGGCAGGATCACAAATGCATGAGTAACAATCCTCTGTCGAGTTTTCAGCTCCCACCATGTTGTGGCAGTGTAAGACATTTTGAGGGCTGTTTGCTGCCAGTGAAAACAATATTAGACCACAGCTTCATCTTTCAACCTGGTGTCTGAGCCATAAATCTAACAGGGTCAGTCTGATGGAATGGTGCAATTAGGCTTTATATCTTGCGAGAAAAACTGGCGCTGAACCCTATGGATGTGTTGCTTAGCCAGTGTATGTGTGTATATGTGAGAGATGTTAACATCTGTGGCAGCACATGGTTAAACTGTATCTTTGAATTTGTATATTGCAGAGGGTAAAATCCTGGGGCAAGACTTAGTATGTATGTGTGTGCATGTACTGGTGTGTGTGTGTGTGTTGTGTAAGCAGGGGAAAACAAAGGGGAAAAATTCATTTAAAACAAATAAGTTGGATTTAAAATGAACCTTTGAGGACCTGAACTCCAAGTGTGTCAGTGAAACTAACATGAATCTGATGAAATGATGGGATCCCTGCTGATTCCTTCATACTGTATGTGTATAGTCTGTGAACATATGTGAAGGCACACACAGTACTGTTATCACATGGACACCTTGTAACTCCAATCCTGGTGTTTGTCTTATGTAAATGTCAGTTAAATAGAAAAAACAGCTGGTTCAACTCAAAGTGTAGAGTGGACAAACTCAAATCAAGGCAGTTTTTGTTCGTTCCAGAAAAGTAAACATGTTGGAGATGCAAGGTATTCACCCAGCAGCAGCAATGTGTATATGTGATGTTCCTGTGCTGGGGGAGGTGTGTAGAGGCCTGTCATGGAGAGGATTAAAGGGAGCATAGAGGAAGCTGTGGGTAAAGTATGGATTGTGTGTGTGTGTGTGTGTGTGTGTGTGTGTGTGTGTGTGTGTGTGTGCGGTGGTGGGGGCTATAGGATTCCATCCATGAAGCTGGTGTCCAGCCGCTGGATGAGCACCCGGATGAAGGACATTTCCTTGCGGGTATTCTCAAAGATCACTCTGGGGTCGTCGGACTGGCAGCGCAGACAGTTGGGAGCCATGACCATGGCCAAGTTGTTCACATCCATCTTAGTGATGGCCACATTGGCAGGCTGGGCAAATACCTGCAAATGTAACATACAGCAGAGTATTTGTAAGGGTCCTTTAAGTTAGATTTAAGACATTTTAAAGCATTTTACTGCTTTTTGGGTTATATTAAAGCTACCACCTTTATTGCATGCCTTTGACCTTTTAAGTCTGTTGATGCTGCTGGAACTGTGAATTTCCCGTGTGGATTAATAAAGCATCTATCTATCTACCGTAATTTCCGGACTCTAAGCCGCTACTTTTTTCACACGCTTTGAACCTTGCGGCTTAAACAATGATGCGGCTAATTTATAGATTTTTACATGGGTTGACGAGCTTCATGCCACAAAAACATTTAGCCTCGTCACATCAGACCAATGAAATTACCAAACAGGTCACAGTGGACCAATGAAACTGTTTGAATTAGATCAAACGCACTCACACTAAATTCAGATCAGTTATTTTGCGCTTAATGCACACACCCTCATCATGGAAAACACACAAAGAAATGCATATGATGCAGCTTTTAAGTTAAAGGCAATGGATCTGGCTGTTGAAAAAGGAAATAGAGCTGCTGCACGTAAGCTTGGCATCAATGAATCGATGGTGAGACGCTGGAGACGGCAGCGTGAATGTGTAAATATCTCATCTTACAACGTAGACACCTGCAGCTTATAGACAAGTGTGGCCTATATATGTACTTTTTTTTTCTTTTTAAATTTAGTGGGTGCGGCTTATATTCAGGTGCGTTCAATAGTCCGGAAATTACGGTAGTTCTGTAAGTAGTTATATAGCAGCATTTCTGAAAAAAAAATAAAAAAATGCAAATGTGAATACAAGATAGCTGATTTGTGGCTAACATGCATCCCTCTCATTAAGAATACCTGCAGATGTGAGGTAATGCTAATGCTGGCATACTGCAACAAGTCAGGCCTTAAAGGGTTGTTTCTCTCAAATCACAAGAACCCACATCTCTCACTTCCCTCTGTCTACACTGATACATATTAAGGATACCATCTGTGTGTTACCTGTAGGAAGCGGATGAGGTAGCAGAGCACCAGTTTGTTGATGTGTGGCAGACCCAGCACCACGTTGACAGCTGCCTCTGGGTTGTCATAGTGAGTGATACACTCCTCATAAAACTCATGAGGGATCAGTGGCTCCTCCAGCTCTCTGTACCAGAGCTTTAGTAGGGATGCTGGGGACACACAGGAGGACACATTTAAAACCTGTTTGAGAATTACATCGACTTATGTGAACCTTTGCCGGCCCACACAACTTTAAGGGACTGCATTCAGCCAATGTGTGTGTGTGTGTGGCATGTGTGTGTTTACCCGGGATGTGCGGGTCTTCCAGTCCAGTGGGGATTTTCCACTGATCCACTTGGAGCTTGAGGGCATTGACTTCATCTATGTCCCCTGGTACCCTGGGGGGGGGTCAGTGATCACATGACACATCATTCTCATCTTCCTGCATTTGTGCCCAGGTTTCCACGTAATTGAGGCTAAACCTAAAATCCTGCTAACAGCTGGACAGTGGAGGAGCTGAGTGAGAGGTGTCTACATAGAATTATCAACCACATCTGCTCCTCCCCTGTAACAACAGAAAGCCATATACAGAATGCAAATAACTATGTCTTAATAATACAGAAGATATAATTAATATACAAGTGATGAAATAGAAATTAAATTAAAAGATGGAATCATTAGTATTCAAACTATCAAGTGTCCAAAGTTGTGTTGCTATAAAGTATCTGTCAGAACTCAATCTGTGAGGAAACGTGTGGCTGTTTTATTCATGGATGTACTAGTTTGAATTTGTGTTGTTCAAACTCATTGATTAAGGCTTCAATGGCAAAATAAGTTCTGATGGCATCTGTAAGAAACCAAAAAACACTCTTTTCTTCCATATCATTACTTTCTTATTCTGAACACTGACATCTTATTTCCAACTAAAGACCAGCATTGTCTTGATAATCTGCAGCTTTCTACTCAATTCATAGTCCACTCTGCTCCCTTCTCTCACTCACCTGAAGATGCCTTCTGTCTGGTCTCCATTGAGACCCAGAACCTCTTCAGAGAGGCGAGTCTGCACCCAGGGCAGCTGGCTGTCTGGATACCGCTCCTTCTGGAGCGCCATCACCTCCTCAAGGGAGGAGCCAAACATGGAGGGACTGAAGATGGCATTTCTGGCGTGCTTGATCTCCTCCAGACAGGGCTTCTGCAGGCCCTGAAGAGAGAGAGGGACACACACACATACATGAGTTAATGTTAATACAGCAGGGCAGATGAAGGGAGTCGGGGGTACGTGAAGGGTGAGGGTCAGAGAGCAGTGGGGGGAGAGAGGACAGACAGATGTTCAGATATCAATGAGAAAAGCATCTGTCCATCCACAGGACAAGCAGCTGATTAACGTGCTGTTGGAGGTTAGCAGGTTAACACCAGTCAAACCCTGCGGAGGCCGAGAAGTGACAAATGATCTCTGTTAGTGACCTGCTGGGGATTCTGGCACTACATGGTATACAGGCTCTGAGCCAAGCTGCTGCCTGCCAACACACACACACACACACACATACACATAATGTGGCATGTAATACCAAAACCATGGGTATTAATCTGCTTCCTCCTGTGGTTTCAGGTTTGCCACAAGGCTGCAAGGATTTGTTCCCATTTAGCCACAAGAGCATTAGTGAGGGTCAGCACACAGTCGGCGTTCTGGTTCTTTCCAAAGGTGCAGGATGAGGCTGTCAGGGCTCTGTACAGGCCAGTCAAGTTCTCCCACATCAAACTGGGCAAACCATTTCTTAGCTCAACAGGTCTGGCCTGGCTCTATCATAAGGCGCCCTTCTGGACCCCCTGAGGTGTGACTCTTCAATTTGCAGCAGTGATTGCAGCATCTTAAAAAGCCACAGTTGTACATAATGATTTCATCTCCGTGTATTTCATGTCCAGTTATTACAGCACTCTTTCCAAGTGTAGCTACAGAGTTGTAGAGCATGAAACCCAGCAACAATGTTAAAGATCTGGGTTGTGACACAAAATATTTCCAGTTCACCTGGTTGCTCCATGCAGGAGACTGAGCACAGTCTAACTACTCACTTTTAACGTGCACATACAGTGTATTATCTCTTCTTGTGAAAGCATGTGTCAGCATTCATGTTTGCACACAATATCACAACCTCAACGACTAAAGGTTGCTGCAGGGAAGTTGGAAAGTATTCAGAGATAAACTAACCTGGTTTAACTCTTGTGAAAAAGGGAAAGTGAGCTTTGTTGTTTGACCTGAACAGAAACCACAACATGAAGACAGACAAAGCTGCTTACCTTCTTGGCTCCAGTCAGTGCAGCTTTTGTCAGTTTCCTGTGGCAGTATTTAGCATAGCTGCTAATGGCCACTCCTGGAGCAACAGAGAGAAGAGATAAAGACATACTGTATTTGCATCACTGGGAGATTTTCTATCTTGTCATTTGTATATACACATTCTGGTTCAAACTATGTCCTTCAGTTCAGGAAGTTGGAATAACATGGACAGGGTCAGAGACTACGCAGTAGTTTTTTTTCTCATGAAGCCAGATTAACAGGTAATCCAGATTTATTTTATTAAAATAGTCTGGTTTTCAGGATATCTCTAAAAAGTAGCTTTACATATGTTAACCACATGTTTACAGCAGGTTACCATGGAAATGTATCCCTCCACACAAAACCTGAAATAAAGTGGGTGAAATAAAGTCTGAAATGTTGTCTGACCAACACCACAACTCTATCTTCCTCCTTTATGGAACCTCATCATTTTCTATAACTGAGTAAAAATACATGAGTGAACCAGTCACTGGTGACTGTCAAATGTAATTTGATGAATGAATTTTACTGAATATCATTTTTTATTTCATTATAGAAATGTATTTCTATACCACTTTATATGACAGTGGTGATGTCACCTTTCAGCCAATCACCCCTCTCCCTCGTTTAGCACCTATAGTTAGCACCTGTTAGCCACATCCACAACAATGCTGATGTTATACTGAATGAAGCAGCTAGAGGCTGCTGCTGTAAACAAACACAGTATACAGACTCAGTGACTAAATCTCTTTAGCTTTCAAGCTTTAACTTAAGAAGGCTGCTAATGCATCCTAGCTAGGTGGACCAGCCTGTGAGGTTATTACTGAGCATCAAACTGAAGCTAACTCCTGTTGGCTGAAACTGGCTAATTCTGGTAGCAGTTTTTGAGAACGGTAGTTTAAGGGGCATGAGATTGGACGAAAGGTGAGTGGACAACAGTGCTGTCATGAAAAGTGACATTTTGAAATAGAAAGTGAAAGTGTTACTAGGAAAAATATCATTTTGAGATAGAAACAGACTTTGGAAAAGGACTTTTTAAAATACAAATGAACCATTTATAACTATGAAATAAGTTCTTAATAATTCCTTATCCCCATACCCCTTCATGTTTTAACAGTGTCCCAAATATCCAACCAGAGTGATATGTAAGTAAGGTCAGCACTACTAGGTTAAGTAAGTAAGGCAATTACACAATTATAACTTCATTTATCAAAGTCTGACATTATTGCTTACTTAAAATGTAGAGATCAAACTCTATCCATATAAAAACATATTGTGAGAATATGAAATACATCAAAGCTTGACCTAACTTGACCTCCAAACAGAACTGATAGAATAATGTCACGGTCAGAAACAGTCTGATCAACTGTCACAGCTGTTAACCTGTAGGTAATTGGACCTTGAGTTCAATTTGTTTCATTAAACCAACAATGTGATATTTTGCTCTGCTTTTAAAGCTCAAAACAAAGTGGAATGGTTTCTGATTTTATTCTGTTCCAACACTGGTCAGCTTCCTCAGCATCTGTCAAGGGCAACTTGAAAAACACTTGCCCTACATTAGCACTGAGCTACCTGCGGGAGATGAGAGTAATGTGTTGTTCACCCTGTCCACCTGTAGGGGGAAGCAGAGTACCAGTACAGCTTCATTCTGCCTGACATTTAGAGACAGAACAGAAACAGGAACACCTTTAAAATGCAGTGAAAGGTAGTTTACATAAGACTGCCGATGTTAATGTCTCTAACTGTGTCTCCTGCTCATGGGTAATGGTTGCAGGATTTTATTTTGTAGCTGGCATGTTGGCCTTCAATTTAGAGCTCAATGCAGCAGCTGACATTCTACATGGGATTTGGTTTTGCTGGTTATTGATTTTCTGTTTAGACTAAGAGTAGCAACTGCTCTGAAGATATTTGTTGGATTGTGTATCTGTATCAGTTTCCATCTCATCTGATATTTCATCCGCGAGTTCCCCAAAGACTATGCTGAGTGTAGGTCAGATCAATATTCCCCACATTAAAAAAAATCATTCCTTCCACTTCAAAATGCAGAATCTATATAATTGCATTGATGAGCTTGTGCTGTGACAATTTTAATGCGAAATGCTTGTCTAGACATGTACCAACTAAAGAATGTGGAGCTGTGTCATGGTAAATAGGATGCAGTGTCTCTAACACCCCTAGTGTCTCCTGGAGGCTGCAATGTTGACTGCACCAAACAATGCAAAAGTCTGATTAAACAACATGTTCACTGTCTCGTAAAAGTTCTGTTTATATATGACTAATTTGCGAGTACAAATATAATGTTGAAATGTAATGCTGCACAGAATCTTATCAGTATGACCAGAGAACACTTTTAATCAACGTATCTGCAAAGTAGCTAAACCTTCATACTGAATGTATCAGCTAAATCTACACTGACAATGTTTTTCATTGGTTTTTCCAAAAATATCCACTTGAAGTAAAAATTCATCTCGGTCAACGTTCTTCTAGCGTGAACAATAACCAGAGAGACGGGACATGCTTAGTGCTGGTCCTTTTCATGCAAAGAGAAACCACAGCCCTGAGGTCAGGGGCCTGTGTGGGCTTGGTGCTCGTACCAAAACACAAAGCTCGTGCAAAACAGAAAACTCAAATTTAGCACTTGAGAAACAGCCGACCAGCAGCAGCTAGCTAGCCGAACATGCTGAAGGTGTTCTTAGTAAGGTGAAGAGCATAAGAACTGTGGGATGACCATGTGTTTATATGTACCCTGCGATTTGACTGAAAGGGAATATAAGCGACACAATATTATGGACCATGGTACATCAGCCTGGCAAGAGTTCATCTCCCCCACTGTGAACTCTTTCATGGGTGTAAATGGACATGCACCAGAGAGCCTGCATTAGGTTAACAGTAAGGTCAACAAAAATTATGGCCTAAACCCCGATCCAGTCCTGATGTCCCATCCAGTGGACAGAAATTAGAGATAATTACAAAGCAGATCAGCTATTAGCACATTGAGGAAAAGTATGACATGTGCAAAGGTCAAATTCTAGGAGATCAACTCTATTGGATATGAGACCAGCATAGGAATAAACAATCAAAATCCAGAATGAAAACAAGTTCAACAAGAGTTCGATCTCTGCAGGGAAACACTTATCAAGAGAAGAAACTTGAAAAGAACTGTGACTCTTACAGATCAGGCAGTACTAACTGTGATTGATCTGCTGATCCTATGACCCATGTTTGTCTGATTTTTTCTTCTTGCCAGTAACAGTGCCATCAAGTTCCATATCTCGTCTTGTGTAATGATTTAATTGATTATGGTACTCCATATACCTGCAAATATATGACCTAGTTCTAAAAATTGAGTCTAATAACAAAATAATTTTTCGCTCCTGATTGGCAGAGACTACGTTATCAAAGGTGACATTCCCCAGGGATAAAACAGTACAGACCCCTGAGTTTGACTTTTGTTCCTTCGTCATGGACTTGATCTCTGTCATTTTGTCCTCATGTCTTTGCTCTTTCTCTCACCACGTGCTCTTCAAGTAACGTTGTCTTCTGTCCATGCATGCATGTGGTTTCCTCTGTTTTACAAGCTACACAATAACAAATGAAGCCAGAGGAAGTGTCTGAGTATACTGTATCGTTATCATCTCTTTTTAATAATCCGGGGTTGTCGCCTTGAAGATTTCTTGAAGATTTGAAGTTTTTCTAAAATGATCCTGCTAAAGTTCAGCACAGTAACTAGTGCACTTATTCCATCATCAACAGATTGCTGAAGGACAGTCTTTGACGTTCAGAACTGCTGAGACAGACCGGTGGAACAGTTGCGTAGCAACAACAGGACGCTTCAGCATCTGCACCTGAAGTTGTTGCCGGCTCCAGACTCTGCTGACACAGGTCCCCCAGCAAAGTCCCCCAAGCTAAGAAGGCAGCTAAACATTTCAGTACCTGCTCGTGGCTGGGTTCACACTGAAATAACTCAACTTCATCTGTAAACCTGAGGATTCAGTAACAGTAAAAGTATGGTGAGAGGCCAAAGACAAATTTCCACTCAGGTGGACAAAAAATGTGTCTTATTTCATCTTCTATGATGATGATACAATTCATAGCCTGAACCTATTTGCTTCAAAAATATTACTTTCCTCATATTACCAGCTGTTAGTTAATCATGTTAATTTCATCATCTTTACATCTTGATTTTCATTTTATCATTTCTTCTATGTTAGTGGAAGGTAGTTAATCAAATCACATATATTTAGATCTAGTCATTGTGTGTGTTTATTTGCAACAGAGAACAAGGATCCCTTGAATCAGAAGTTAAGGCTTCAGATATTAGACTGATTAGATCTATGATATTAATACTGAACATTAGTTAACTCATTTCTTTCTTTCCTTTTCCTTCTTTCCAAAAGTTTAAAAGTGGTGTCCAACAACGAGAGCTCTCTGAATAAATGTAAGAATGTTTGCTGCAATGGTTGAGGGAAAATTCTGATTGGGAACCATCCTCTACAGACCATGAATATCTAAAACAAAGTTCATAGCGATCATAGCAGTAAGATTTCTTGAAAGAAGAGTAGATGGACAGAGAGTTATACTGAGATCACCATTTCATGAACTTAAGAAAACTTACAAGTTCCTATAATACACAATCAAAGTGCCCCTGCAAGCCTGTATTAGTGTGTTGCTCCCTCACCCTTAGTGTCATTGAGGGGATCCATGTGGCGGTAGATGTAGCCTTCCAGGTAGGTGTGGAAGCGGGGTGTGGGGGGGAAGAAGGCCAGGCAGATAGCCATCAGCTCCCAGCCTCGCTCCAGGCTATCATAGCGGAAGTTCTCTGTGGTTTGACGACACAGCTGGATGTAGAGCTCATCACGCAGACCCTGGTTACTCCATCCACGCACCACCACCTAACAGATACAAGCAGAGGTGGTGAGTGATGGAGTATAGCTTTCCTTCCTCTGTTGATAGCTGTCTAATATTTAGCCATTTATATCAATGAGGAGGAGGAGGACTCAGTGACTCAAGAGCATCTGATACAACAGATCACGACTATGTTAATCTATCATCTGTCTACACAGGCTGCTCACATATGTAATAATGACCCACAGCATATTTTTATCTGTTTTCTTCTATTTTACGCATGTCACCACAGTGACTGTGTGTTGGTGTCTACCCTCCATACGGTGCATGAACACATCCTGTCTAGATGCTGGGAGAGGATTGAAGCTGCTGCTGCTCTGCTAACGTGCTGCTTTGACTACGCAGGCGCAGGTGTAGACATTGTGTTACAATTTGTACCTCCTCTTGGTGGTCATATTTGATCATCTGAATACCCCTATGCGAATTCAACTCAATCCAGTTTTACCTATATAATACCAAATCACAACAGAAGTTATCTCAGGGCACTTTCTATAATGAGCAGGTCTAGATTGTATTCTTTATAACACTATTTACTGAGATTCAGTCCACCTAACGGGTCTTTATCTTACTAACTGTTCAGCTGTGATTCAGCTGACATTGTCTATCTGCCACTATGTGCTGATGTTCCACTAAAATCTATTTTTTTATTTTCTCTTTCACTGGCGCAATTTTTTGAGCACCACTATACCATTAAACTGTTTTGTTGGATTTACTTAATACCAGAGGGAGGCATGAAAATGCCCCATAACTTAACTTATAACCACTGCATACACATCAGTTAGGGCCTGAATCCCCACTACCCTGGGGAAAAAATAAAATGAACATTTATAAACAACAAACTTGATGGGAGAATGTGTATACCTGCACAGAAACTCTAACCCCTACATGATAACAGAGTTTATTTCACTTAATTTCCTACATTAATCATATATCCACTTGCTCATAAACTTTCAGACCAGTGATGTTATACATGTTTGTGCTACCTGTTATTCCAGAAGCATCTCTGCATTTTAAAAGCATTTATGTAGGCTTATCACCACATTCCCCAATAACACATTCCCAAGACTTCAGAGGAGGTGGTCGGGCTTTATGACGCCAACTCACAGCCACCTGAGCAGTGCACAACAGTGCTGCTCAAATGCCAAGAATGAAGCCCAGAGGCATCAGGTGACAGATTCTAGAAAATTGTGTTTCACCTTTTTCTGATATTAACCCTGAAAATCCTGGGACCCTCAACCACATTAACTAACTGGTAGACTTATCATCACCAGTTTTTTTAGTGATTGCTGACTGCATTAACAGCTGCTGAGCCATCAGCCTCTCCCATGTTGTCTTGCTTCTAACAAAGCTGCCATTCTACACAGAAACACCACATATATCAATATTCATGAAAGGCATTGCATTGACCATTTATGGATAATTTTCAAGGTGACATTTGATCATTTTTTGCCTACATCATTTTTGTTTTATAGAGACCTGGTGTTTTAAAAGCTTCCTCTCAAAGTCACACTGTAAACAAGGACACAGAGCGTCACAGTGTGAAGCCTCAGCAGTACTTCAGCAGTACTGCAGAGAGGAGGAGAGTCAAGTGATCTCGGTTCAGTTTGTAAAGTGCAGTCACTGCATAACACCTCTGTAAGACATGAAGGTGTTGCTACCATCTAAGCTTGAAGCCCTAATGTAAGTATGCCATGCATGGCTGAATGGATCTGACAGCTGGTTAGACTATGAGCCAGGACAGAGCAGTGATTCAGGGTGTCCACAGACCTCCAGAGCCACCGAGAGGGGGTCGGCCTTGGAGCGACGGTCTCCCATGTAGGTCTGGATGAGTTTAAAGATGTCCACTGCCTCCTTCTTCACTGTGCGGTCTGAGGTCACGATCATTGGCTTCTTGATGGGCTCACTGCTCCAGGCCAGCATGTTGGCGATGGACACTTTTCTTCTAAACAGACCCTAGAAAAACAAGGAGGGAATGGAGAGAAAAAGGAGGAGAGCAACAGAGAGGGTTAGAGGAGCAGCAGAGAAATAGGAACGATACTGAGAGGGCAACTGCCATTTTGTGTCCCTCCTCACACTACTTGAAAATGAAAATGACATGAACGGTAGGAATGTACAGTGGAAGTAGTGCACAATTAGATCTGATAGCAAAGGGATGCATGACATCAATACCATATCAGACACTCAAAGTAAACTGAAAGCACAAACAATGAATGAAACCACAGCCTGTTTCAGTAGAATGACTGGAAGAGTGAGAACAGCGTTTTAATTTCATTTCATACTTTCATTTATCTTTGCATACAGAGCCACATATTCAAAGCTAATAAGAAATGCTAATATGAGGATTTCTTATTAATTTTGAATATAGATGAACTGCAACTTTCCTTTTCCAGGGCCTGAAAATGAAGAAATATTTAATGCGCATAGTGACAGTCAAGATTTATAGATGTGTAGAATTTAGGTTCAATCAGTCCTATTGCAAAATGTCTTTTTATTCCTAAAGTATGAAAATCATTATCATTACAAGATAGTGATACAAACAACCAGTGAATGCTGTGAGAGCTTTGGTGGGGTTAATTTCATGTGTCAAAGGTCAGTATATTCAATAAACATCATGAGATGGATAACACTGAGAACAAGACACAGATACAGGACATCAGACATCAGAGAAAAAAAACCTATGTACAAATGGGTAAAATGTTTCTGAAGCATTCAACCACATCTCCCAGTCTTCAGAAACAAGTAGGACCTTGTGTTGAGAATGTTTTGTTGAGCTGCTGTTTACAAGGTCAAGAAAGAGCCTTCAAGCTCAGCTCATGTATTTTCCAGTAGCTAAACCTGATTAGTGATCAGCTGATCAGCAAGATATCAACAGTAACACATTCTAATCTGACAGAGAAAGTGTTCAGATATGACCATGTCTTTCACTGCAGCAAACCTACACAGGGTCAAGACAGAAATACAAACAAGAGATACAGTGTTGGAATCATTGATAAAAAGAGACAGGTACATTGTGATGTGTATGATGCAAACATATCAAAGGCAGATATACACATTCTCTTGAGTACCTGTGTGTGTTTGTTGAAGTGCTTGGATGCCCAGTTCTCGATGTCGGTCTCCGAGGAGGGCTTCCTCAGTGTGAACTCTGGGAAAATGCCACAGCTGGCACTCGGCATCATATTCCTGGCATTTCGACTGGCCTCAAATTGGGCACAGGCTCCGAGGTCCTCCGACTGACAGGTGAAAGAACAGAGAGAACAAAAAAAGACAGGAAGGGAGAGAGCAAAACAGAAAATATCAGAGTGGCCTGAGAGCTGAAAGTTTCTTCAGCACTCAGAGGGAGCTGACTGGGATTAATACTGACGTGTTAATACGTCAATATCCACAAGGTTATTTCAGTGCAACAAAGGGTCCATTTATTCCTCAGTGTCTTGATTGAAAAAATAATCTTAAGTAACAGCTGTGGATCAACAAAAAATTACGCACTGAATGAACATTATGGTTACAAGAATATTTTATGATGTCCTCCTGCTTGAGGAGGCTTCAAGGTAAAACGGTATGTAAGGCAGCAACTATGAAAAAACTTGACCAAAAAAGTTCTTGTTCAGTCCTCCTCATCTGCCACAGTACTTTTTTGGGAAAGGCTAAATGTCTACAGCGTAGCCCCCATGTGGTCAACGGAGGCTGCGATTTAGAGAGAACAATCTCATTTCCAGAGCCTTTCCAGTAGTGGAGCTACACATGTAAAGTTTCAACAAACAAACAACAAGTTAACAAGTGAACTCTGGATAAAATGGGCCACCTACTGGTTAGCTGCTCCTCCCTGTTTCTAATCTTTATGTTGAGCTAAACACATCCTGACTCCAGCTGTGTATTTTGTGCACAGATATGAGAAAGAAAGTGAATGAGTGTTTTTGAAAAATGTGAAATTATTTTTAAAATAGAATGCTTTGTACGGGATTCATTTTTCTTCTCATGTCTCTGAAGCTGTTTTCATAAATGAACTCCAGAGACACTCACCGGCGTTTCCCTCTCACACATGCAGCACACAGCTTGAGCACCTGAGGCCCTCTCACCTGCTCGATGTTGTGTTAGGTTATGGTGAGCAGTGGCACCAGCACGTAGAGTGTGCAGGAGATCAGCACTGCAGACAATGCACCACTCTCACTCTCCAGACCTGCTCTATTCACACATCAGCACACATCGGCTTTATACTAGGGAACTGGTGATGTCTCCTGCGACCAATACAGATATTAGCATTCACACATACAGCTCTGCCAGATAATGTCTAGAAAATTTAAGGTTAATTTACATTTTCCCACCACAACCTTGCTTGTGGTTTACAGTTTTTACGTGATGAGTATTTTGGTATCCTCCTCTGTCTTTCTCTGTTGCTGTATAAAGCTCTTTTCATTCCCTCCTCCTCTCCTCTTCTTTATTCACTGCTATTCTCTCTCTTCTTTCAAAGGCAGATTCTTCTCAGCATATCCCTCGCTTCATGCTCTCAGCTTTAAACTGAAGTGTTGCGTTGCAGAATTCAAAAAGAAAGAGAAAGCAAGAGAAAAAAAAATGTGGGAGCAGAGAAATTCAGAGGAGCAATCAGACTATTTTCCTCTTGGCTCCTGTAGGTGCTTTCTGGCCCTGTTAGCTTCCACAGGGCCTCTGAGGGCTCAGATAAAGGCACATGTCATACCAGCTAGTGTTTGTGTGTTTGTTTCATGTCTGCCTTTTCACATCATACAGAAACCAAAATGTTAAACATTGTGAGTGAGATCTGATCATCACATCACACATTTCTGGCACACACATTTTCTAACGATTTAATCAGTGATAAGACATTTTAACATGACTGCATTTTCAGAGTCAAATACTTCAACTCTAAGACATATACAAGTATTCTTTGAATATGTGAGCTAACCCTGTGTGTAGACCTGTGCTATTTCCATGTTCAGTGCCTGAATTGGAATAAACAAGGTGCTAGTACTAAATAATTAAATCTGTTTTAACCAACATTATGCTGCAACATGTTTTTTTTTTTCAACTACATATACAGTAAGTTCCCTGTTATAGGCTAACCTGTAATTTTGCAGTCCAGTTTATTCCCGTTAATTCCTATGGAAAGTTTCCAACTTGAAAATTCCCAGAACTTTTCAACCCTGGTTTCACTCTTGCTTTACTGTTTGAACTCTCAGATATCACTTATTTTACTGTCTGCTGACGGCTTTACAACAAACCCTCAGCTGTTCTGGAGGGAATATCAACGTTCAAATTTCCACCTTTACTTTGCACTTTAAACCTGAACATATGCATTTCAATGATAACTGGGCCATTCCACTTGCTGGTGAATTTCATGCACTACCAAAGTCCTTCTAGACTCCTTTATAACCTCTGTGGTGATGAGACAAAGTTTCTAGAACAGCTACTAATCTACGACATCAGAGACTGTTTTGCCCGCTGCTGTTTCCAAGATAAAAAATGAACTTTTAGGATTGGTCAATCAAACATATTGACAAATAATTTAAATCTGGGCCCGATTTTTAATGAATTTTTGATTAAAAAAAGAAAAAGACAATCTCTGATATTATGAGAGATTAAACTAAAAAGAACAGTAGTGTTTCCAGTGCTGGATGTATAATGTCATTACATGTATACTCTGACCTGGGATGTTCTAGTTAAAGAACTACATTCTCCAGAAGCTTTTTCAGTCAGTTCAATCAGTTTTCCTCTTCTAGGCGTGTGTGTGTGTGTTCCCTGAGCATGGTACCAGTGCAGGTCTCTCACTGGACCAGGCAGCAGTGCAACTGTTATATGAGACAATCTACAGCTCAGCAGCATTACATGACACATTCACAGCTTTGCACCAGGGTGGAGCTGTAACACAGGACAATATCAGAGCTGACAGGGCCATTCACTGACCGTGTGTGTGTGTGTGTGTGTGTGTGTGTGTTTTGTTTGAGTGTGCGTGTGTGTGTGAGTGTGTGAGTGAGTGCTGCACTGTGAGAGATGCCAGCTGATCAGTTGCTCTCATCATTTAATAAGGATTATTCTGTAGCTATA
Source organism: Lates calcarifer (assembly GCF_001640805.2). Taxonomy (NCBI): domain Eukaryota; kingdom Metazoa; phylum Chordata; class Actinopteri; family Centropomidae; genus Lates; species Lates calcarifer. Next base: position 580,514 of record NC_066849.1, on the reverse strand, counting down.
AGAGATCTGCAGAAACATCAGAAAATTGTCAGGTGACTGTCAAATAACATCACAGCATACCAGACATTCAAATAATCCTTTGATTTATAGTCAATCATATTTTCCATAAGGAGTGACGTATAACTGATGGATATTTAAATATAGAAATGACAAGCAGGCTATTAAAATAACACCAAATTCTGATAAACTGAAATTATCCTTTAAATGTGGACACAGACTCCCAGCATGCAGCAGTACCTGTGATGGGTGGAGGTAAGGCTCAGGGGAGGCCAGGTTGGTCTGGACAGAGAGGCTTTTCTCCAGCAGGGCCTGAGGGAAGCCAAGGCGATCGAAGGTGCTGCGTTTCCAGTGGTGGCTGTCGCTCTGTGCCAGCGCCTCATCCTCACTGAACGCCCTCACCACCGGCCCTGGTAACGGCAGAGGCACTGCCCCGTCACTCTCATAGCCATCCTTGGAGCCACCACCCTGGGCCACTCCCCCTCCCTGCCCCGAGTCCCAACTGCTCCTCTGTTTCATCACCTGCTGGGCCTCCCATGCCAGCCTGGCCTGGGCCAGCATCGCCTCAGATGCTGTGCCTGTTAACTCCCCCTCCGGGCCCCCACAACGTGCCAGCTCCTGAGGGAGGGATGGCTTGCGACTCTTGCGTTTGCGGTTGCCTCCAGGAGAGAAAGCCCCAGGACCACTTGTAGAGGAGGAGAGGGAGTGGGTCTGGCTGGAGGTCCAGGATATGGAGTCCTCATAAAGCAACCTCTGGCCTCCCTCTCCTCCCTCCCCACTGTAGTCCAGCAGTAGGCGGGGGTCCCTGATCAGAGACTGGCTGTGCTGCAGAGTATAGGACCCCCCATATGAGCCACCATAACCCCCCGTAGTGCCGTAACGAAGCAGGCGGTCAGCAGTCTTAAAGCGAGGGCTGGAAGACGACTGCTCCACGTACACCAGCTGTTTGACGTACTCCTTCCCCACAGGACTGTACTCCAGACTTTGGGTCTTTTCTGGACACTTCTGCCTGGTCAGAACCAGCTGGCCATAAGGCGACTGGCCCTGTTTGGGGGAGTGATAAAGGGGGGCTGAAGACTTGCGAGCTGGTGACTTGCCAGTGCCATAGAAAGAAGAGGAGTCAGACAGCTGCATGTCAGTGGGAGGCTCCTCATAGATGGGAGGGGGCTGGTACTCTGATGGCGGCTCCTCATACAGTGGGGGTTCATAAGCATAGCGGGGCGAGGGAGGCTGGGAGTCAGCTGAGGAGCGGCGGTGGGTGCCGGTTCCACCAAGCTCAGCCCGCTTCAGGAAGGGAGACTGACGGCGATCAGCGTAGAGGATGGGGGAGCCGTCGGGTTCTGAGGGCGGGTTTCCTCCGGAAGAACGGCGGGTTCGTGAGGTGGTGCCCCCTCCAGAGGGAGCACTAGGGGTGGGGGGGTCACAAGGCGAGTAACCATTTCCCTGGTGGGCCAAGAAGCTGGGTTCTCTGTCTGTCACCTTGATCAGCATTCGCTCCTTTGTACCAGTGTTCCATCTGAAGGGAGAAGTCCTGAGAGGAGAGGAGAGGAGATTTAATTAATTAAGGGTTAGGACACAGAATGATAAAGAGTTGTCTGTCACATACAGGGCCTGGAAATACTGTGAAGAAGCTTTTTTCAAGCTCAGTGTGCTCTTCATATTTCTACATATTATACATGGACAGGTCAACACCTCAGGCTCTTTGTTGTGTTCCTTGAGGTATTTCTGAGCAGTTTTTGTGGTGTGGTGGGAGCACTGTCCTGCTGCTGGAGGCCCCAGGTTTTCATCTTCAGATGTCTCAGAAATTGTTAACCTCTGATGTTGTTTACATCGTTTCTCTTTCAGTTTAAACTATGTTTGAATGTGTGTTGGTTATGTCCTCTGTCATACAGATTGAAGTATTCAATTTGACTTTCAATTTCATTTTATTTTTTCTAAAAGGTGAAATGTGTTGAGTAATTACTGATGCAGATTTGATGCAATGCAGTGGTGGGTTGTCTCTGCTGGCCTAAACACTGTCACAATCACTGAATTATATTTTTATATAGGTCCATTAATATTATATGTATTAAATTGTTCCCAATAGTCTATTCTCTACATCTCATAGCTTTCCTTACATTTGTGCTGCTTCCCATACAGTCTGTTTATGTTGGAGCTTTTATCCAATCAGATTTCAGCCCTGTGTTGCCAAGTTAACCTTGAAGCCTTCAGAATCAACAGAGCAGGCTCCTGTCATTTAAAATGAATGGCGATGAAACTGTTGCCTCATGGATCCTTTAACCAATCAGATTTCATGTTGGTGAGACCAGGGCCCATCTAGCAGGCCTACCATGATGTCAGCATTTTCATGTCATTTGATTGGATGGTCAGAGAGCGTACTGGTCAGAGCTAGCAAACCTCATCTATAGCTACAAGCTAAAACATGTTAGTATAGATTTAACAGCTGTTTTCTCAATGCTGAAAGTCAAGTCTGCCCAGTTGTATTTCTTGCCTAAGTTTTTTTTAGTTTTATTTTTTTCCTTTATTTTGACAGGACAGTGGAGAGAGACAGGAAACAGAGAGAGAGCAGGGGAATGACCTGCAGTAAAAGCTGCTCAGGGCTCTAAGGCCCATGTGGTACGCTCCCCAACCATTCAGGGCAGTTTCAGTGAGTAAAATGCATTTTCAGATATTTTCTTGTTTATGTTTTTGTCATTTTATGAGTTAATGTTGATGCTTCTGTTGGAGATGATGTGTGTGGAGCAGCTGTAGCTGCAGTGTTTGGAGACCTATTGAACTGTGTTAATTGGGTTTTTATAGCATTGCTTCAGTAATGGCATTTATTCTGGCCTCATGACATGTCTGTCTGTGGTGCAGAGTTATGTTATACTGCATTTCTGTATGTTGTTGATGGTTTCTATAGCCGTGACTTCATAATGACGGTATTCAGAGGTGGGCAAATTCAAGTCACACTGCTGAAGACCTAGGTGTGAAATGCACGGCCCACCACATGATTTAAGTTAAGAATGTACAGAATTCTTATTTGCACATCAGTTATCATTCTCATATAGTTCAAATGCTGACTTTAATAAAGATGTTTAAATACATTTCTTGCTGTTTTCCCAACTCAAAATGGTGGCTGGAAAATGTTTTAATCCATTTTGGTTTTCTTAAAGCAAAGGTGCTGAAGATAGTTTTAATGACAATAATATCTAATGCAGGGACACTGCCATAGGAAATAGCCACCAAATAGCAGCCTCTGGCAACAAGAGACCTTTACTTCATTAGTTCACATTCACTCATCATTCATTCAGTCATTCGTGTCAGTGAGTGGGCCCTCACATTCTGCTTGTCTGTCGGACAACAGGAAGGAGGAGGAGGGAGAGTGGTGTGGGATGAACAACAAGAGGTGAACTGGGCCAGAGAGAGGGAAGTGTGAAATCAATTGCAGCATTGGCCAGCGTCCACTTCCAAATACTTCCACACACTGACACCAAGGGCCAGGACTCAATAGTGGCAGTGTAGGTGTTTGTGTACTTGTGGATGTTAATATGCATATGTGTGTGAGAGAGGAAAACAAAGAGGGCGAGATTAAGGAATACAAGGCTGCGCTGGCATCTAACACAACATGCTCCAGACTCTATCTCTAACCCAACGCTCTTTCTTATCCTTCCTCAGTCCATCCATGCTCTAACGATTTTCTTTCTCCATCATGTGTCTACACATCCCTCTTTTTCCTCTCTGTCTGCTAGTCCTAACCACACAGTCAACACTGCTTTCTGTCCCTCTCCTTAAATTATTCACAATCATTTGACCTTCAGATCAATGTTCACATTCTCTGCCTCTTCCAATCAGTCATTGCAGTGCCAACCTGTAGATCTCTTCCTCTCATTCTCCTTCAACCACAAACTAATTCTTGTTGTTCAGTCAGCTTTCTTTGACTATGGTCCCAAAAAGTCCCACTGTGTATCAAACAGTGGTCAGAGGTGTAAATGTTGATTGTGCCAGCACAACAAATCTTTCTATCAAATCAAATCAAATCATTTCAATCTCAAGAAAAGCTACTTTTATTCTTCATTCTACCTATGTAACAGAGGGGGGTGGGGGTCTTAATGTTGGAGAAATGCTTTCATTCCAATGAAAAATCATGAATCAGTAAGAACATGAACCTTTCCTGTCGGGCTTATACAACGTATTCTAGCAAAATTTTTAATATACTATGAATAGAACAATGCCCTCTACAGATTCAAGTACATTATATGTCTGAATTCAAACTACATGGATTTGGTATATATTTACATATATTTGGGCTTAAAACTGCTTCATACTGGATCCAAAACAAAATTCCAATTCAAAAATTTGAATTTAGAGAGTATCAATTTCACAGATGCAACACACACCAAATCTGAGGAAAAATTGTCCACCGCTTCATATTGTCACTCATTTTCTTTTGGTGCAGCTGGTCAGCAATGGAGTCTTCAGTTTCTAGCAGTGATGACGTTTTGCTTTTCATGCTTCTTAACAAAAGGAAAAGATTTGGACTGAACCTTGGCGAGATGATAAGAGGAAGGTGAGTCTGAGTGACTGGCAGTGTATTTGAGAACTGATTATAATATAATTATAACTGGATTTATTCCTGTCCTTGTCATTCACAGATAATTCACCAGTAAGATACTAAGCAGGTTGAGAAACAACGATCTTGTATCATCATTAAATGGACAGGGATTTGGTTGATCAAAGCCTTATTTCAAACATGAAAACAGCACAAAGTCATATGAACCCGTCCTCTACCATTCGCCTCTACCATATGTGAATACCTACAGTATCCTAGCTTTCATCAGTACGTCTAGAATGTTAAATTCACTGACTGATTAATCAGCAATGTTGAAAACTGATATATTAATAAATCATGAAAACTATCAATTACACTATTACACAGCCTTTTTAAGGCAGGATTGTTGGATTATTGTGCTGTTATTCCACCTTGTCTTTCTGTATAAAGGCACAGAGAGAATGGGGAGGAAGTCACAGAGTCGAATCAACGTCTGTGTGAATGAGGGAGCCAGCAGATGCCAATCGACACTGAGACTGCTGGGTGACACGTTGTGCCACTGATTCTGCAACACCATGCTGTCTAAAATCACACACAGGGGAGGCATTACACCAACTGTGTCCAGCTCAGCGTAAACAAGCAAAGGCAGCATATTTGAGGGTCTTACTGCCAATATTGGGGAATTTCTGCATAAAAGGAGCTAATATTTGCAGCCCTAATCGTAAGTACCATGTGTACATAATTTATTTGACTTCATAAGACTCAGAGATTTGGCTTAGAGATTTTCACTGGCATGGATAGTGTTGCACATAGACAAAATTGTTTTACAGTTCAGACTGCTAAAGGACATCTAGGTTACTTTTCCCCATAAGCCAGACCAAACTATACCACTACTGATACACTGTCATCTGCTCTCTTTTTACAACTGCAGACTCTACAACTTTCAACAGAACATGAAAAGGATTTGTGTGTATCAGTTTACACAGGGAGAGAGAGAGAGAGAGAGAGAGAGAGAGAGAGAGAGAGAGAGAGAGAGAGAGAGAGAGAGAGAGAGAGAGTTGGTAGACACTTCACATATAGAGTGAGTGAGAGCAGATCTCCCAGCCATCTGGACTGACGGTCTGCAGCTGTGCCACCAGGCCTCTCACCACACACACAGACATACACACACACACACAGGAAAAAGAGGGAAAAACATAACATCAAGGCCAGAACCATCCATGAATAATTCCCTTCCACAGTAAAAGGGAACAGGTAAAGGCTTGGTGTTGGACAGACAAGTGACAAAGCTAATTTGGCCTGGAAAGGGGTGATGATGAATGATGTATCCTATGTGGACAAGAACAATACCAGAATTTCTGTGTTATTAGTTAAAATACATTGTGTTTATTCATAATTGTGACTTAGATGAGGGTCTTGGCAGCAGACTGTTACAGTTGGTTTGCACTGTCGCTTCACAGCAAGAAGGTTCTGTGTGGAGTTTACATGTTCTCCTTGTATCTGTGTGGGTTCTCTCTGGGTTCTCCAGCTTCCTCCCACAGTCCAAACACATGCAGGTTAACTGGTGACTCTAAACTGCCTGTAGGTGTGAATGTGAGTGGTTGTTTGTCTGTATATGTCAGCTCTGTGATACACTGGTGATCACCAGTGTGTATCCTGCCTCTCACCCAGTGTCAGCTGGGATAGGCTCCAGCCCCCCTGACCCTCAAAGGATAGGCTGTATAGATAATGAATGGATGGATGGATGAAGATCTGACCATATTTTAAGCCAAATTTATGCATAAATGTGGATAATTACAAAGGACTCACTTTACTCTTGCTGCTGTATGTACTGTATGTACCCTTTAATGAAACCAACAGCAAATAAATTAAATTAAATGTAAATTAGATCAGGGAATTTGGCTGCGTAAATCAGCTGCAAAAATACTGGGCAGACAGTAAAGGCAAGAGATTAAAATAAAGTATCTCATCTCTACTAAGCAGCAGCTCTACTCTAAACCTCAGATCTTTCTTTTTGCTGGTGGTCAATGATTTGAACAAAATCAGGTGACCTTGGCAATATGTGCTTGTATGTCTATATCTGCTATATATGTTCCTGTGCTGACTGGTGAGTCATTTTTCTGTCTACATTTAGCACAGATGAATGAAATTATCCTGATTCACACAGCATGTGAGAAACATACAGATAGCAAGAGATTATCCTCTTCTCTACTCTTCATCTTGATCTCTGTCCTCCTATCCTCTCCACCTCTCACCCCTTTTCTCTCTGTCTGTTCTTCCCTCACTCCCTCCTTTAATGGGATCCTCGGTGTGTGTGGGGAGGTAGAGCTGTGTAGAGGTCAATATCTCCCATCTGTCAGAGAGGAAGCTGTGTGGTCTATGACAAACTGCCTGTCCTGCTCTCCTTAACAGCATTCACTCTCTCCAGAGATCATCTTCAGCCTGACACTCAGTCGCCACGCTAAATACTTCGACTACTACCTGCTCTAACTAAATGCTGGCAGTGAACCAACGTGAAAAGAGAACATCATGGCATTTGACTTTCAATACTTGTTATGAACAGATATAAAGGGAAGGACACATGAACCAACTGACATCACCATCATTAGTATTTTAGTATCAGTATTTTTAATAAGTAAATATGGTTCTGTCTTCAACAACTGTGTGCAGAAAGTACAACGTGTGCATGACTTCAGTACTGTGTGTGTGCAAGTGTTTCTAATGCAGCAGTCAACAAGGATCTGGATACTGAGCTAAGCCACACTCATTCACACCATTCAGTTTGTTTTTCAGTTTTAGTGAGCATGGCAGAGTTGAATGAGTTTATGATGTTTTGAATGTGTTCTGCTACTCACCAACCACAGTGTCTGTCACCCGAGCTATCCAACAGCTGACTTTGGCCATTTCTTCTGAACCAACGCTAACTGAACCGCTGTATCAAAGAATGCTAAAAAATGGCCTGGTAACCGTCTTTCCCACGGCTCCTTCACAATAATCATCTCCTGCTGGTTTGCTGGTGGAATTTTTTTAATGTGAAGCAGCAGCAGAAAATGTCTGATCTGCATCAGCGGTAACTAGAAACACTTCTCAATATAATGCAGTCTAGTAGAACCACAAACTATCGTTGAAATAACACTTCTCTGACGGTATCAACAAAAACTGAACATTATAAGGCAACACTAGAATTTTTGGTGATGTTGTGCAGTTAAAATCTGTCTATCCTATTGGTCCAGAGCGAGTATCTTGACAACTAGTGACCAGAATGCCATGATATTCGTGGTCCCCGGAGGACTTGAATTCTAATGTTTCTGGTGACCTCTGATCTTTCTTCTAGCACCACCATCAAGCCAAAACATACCAAAATCTAACGGGAAGATTGTCATGTCATTTATTGAACACATTCATGCTCCCCAGAGGATGAACCCTCTCCACGTTTTGTTAGACTATGAGTTTCAAAATCATCAACTGGTCAGCATGTCACTCGGGTTAATAAAAATGACAGTATTGACAAATCTGCTCCTCCTGACATCTTGTGTCTACCCAAGACTGTTGTGGAGAAACAGATTTTTAATGTGAAACTGCTTCATTCATTGTTTTTACCAGTTCTAATTATCCGGTCCATTTGTGAGGAGGAGAACCCAACAGATAATTCAGCTCCCAGTAAAAACATCCTGAACGACTGACACTGAAACAATCTACCTACAAACAAACACAATGAGTTTTATGAGTTATGTAACAATGAAAACAACAACGCCTGTGCTAATTCATGACATCCCCGTGCTCCCTTACTTTTCCACCCTGCTGGACATTGTATTATGCACTTGTGGGAAACCCTGCCATATACTATGTTGTTCTCCTTGAGCTACACGGGCAGAGGCTGTAATCATCTCTAAGAGCAGTGATTTGCTGTTTCTCTGAGTGTACACAATGTGAATAACTGGACAGAACAGCTAGGACATTAGCACACTGTGTACTCTGTGTGTACTCAGTGTGTGCGTTTGTCTGTGTGTGTGTGCGCTCGCTGAAGTACAGAAGACATTTACAGGACACTGTGACCCCAGTCAGGCACATCCACCAATCACTGTAGACTGCAGCAGATTACAGCAAACCAGCAAACCAAGACCGGTTAGACAGAGGGGAGGAGGATGATAGGATGCTGAGGTGAGAGAGAAAAACTGAGTGTAAAGAGAGGTGAAAGGCTTTGAAGGTGAGAGAGGAGGGAATTAACAGACAGTGACAGAAACAGAAAGGAGGGTATGGGATGATGAGACAGAGACAGACAGAGAGGAAGTCTGATTCTGACCTTCTACAGGAAAACTACAGGCGCTATGTAAACTGGGTTTATATAGAGTTTATGCCTATATAACATCAGACTGCTATGAGAAAATGTGAATTATAGCATGTTCACGTTGTGTAGTTCCAGTGCAGAATATATAGCTGTTTATTTTTTTTCCAGTTTAATATCACACAGGTTTCAATGTCTGAACAGGTTAGGAGATTGACTATTCATGTTTATGTTCATGGAAATCTCCCCATTGTGGGACTAATAAAAGATTATCTTATCGTAGGCCTAATTGATTAATTCAGGCTTCTGGTTGGCTGCTCAGCAGGAAGTAACTTCTAAACCTGCAGAGGTTCTTTCTATGCTTGTGCTGAGATGTTTGCATCCATTGCTGTGAAGACATTTTGACCTCAAAGGGCTGTTGGGTGGTTAAGACTGGGTATTACCAAGCCTCATCAACCCCAACCAAGTGGGATTTATGAACTAGAATTACAACCCCACAGTATACCTCCAGCCAGTGTTTTCGCAGAATGTTATGATGACTTTTGACCCTTGGGATATTGAACGTCATTTAATCTTAGATATTTTTGTAAATTTTTGTTATAATTAGCGTGTAATCCTCCTGTGGAAATAATTAAATGGTCCGTGCTGTTTGGTAGGTTTCTGTTTCTGCCAGCCTCTATCAGCTAACTCACCAAGACACCAACAGCCTTACCTGTCTGCATCCTCTCTGTTGCCCTGTTTTTCAGACAGCTCCTGGTCAAGGGAGGAGGAAGTGCTTCCCTCTCGGCTGACCCCGCTGTTCCGTCCCGGGCTGTTGTCAGCTGACGCTCTCCCTCCTCCTCCTCCTCCTGCAGGACGGGGGGTGGTGGCATCAGTGTGCTGCTTCAGAGTCTGCAGCTTGGCCAGAGGGATGATGTCGCAGCCCTGGGGCCGATGCCACACTGTGCGCTGGGTGGAGGCGTTGTAATAGTAGAAGCGCGAGGTGTTAGGGTCAAATAGCTCCCACCACTGGTTCTCACCGGTCCGCTTGATGCGAACACCCTGCGGAGGGTCCCACACGCACTCGCCCGTCAGCAGGTTGGCGTACATACGCTCCCGTGTGCGTGGCTCGATGATCTCCACCCACTCCAACCTGCAGGGGAAGAGATCAGAATGAGTAAATGACTATGAAATAAAGTGAATGTGACCTCCGACCACTGAACGTCCACCTCTGCACCAGGAGTAATCACTACACCTGCAGAGCTACTGTAGCTTCTCATCGGCAGCAGAGAACAGTCACCACTGCCAGGTTGTGTGCGTTAAACCAACAACATCAACAACAATAAAAAAACGCTCATATTTTGGCCTGACTTTCACACATATGGGGTTGACATCTGTGATTGATTTATGATTTAACAGAGACTTATAACACCTGTAGGAGATTTTGTTGCACTTAGCATAGCGACTTGACTTGTAATGACTCCGCCCCATGTGTGTGTGTGTGTGTTGAAGAGCTACATAGGTATAAAGGCGCACGTGACACAGGAGGAGAGCAGAGAAACAGAGCCATTTACGAGAAGCAAAAGACTCTCACACTGAGCTCAAATGAGCTTTGGTATCTTGGCAGGACGGGCCGCCCTGCCACACATCTCCACACATTCCCACAAGACGTTGCCCAGAATTCAACAGGACATGATTTGAAGGCACGTACCTGTCTATATAAGGTCTCACGCTGACAATGCATGTCACAGCTAAAACCAAGACATGAGGTGAAATGAACCGTGTGTAGAGCTCAGACACAGGACTCTGTCGAGGCACAGATCTGGAGAAGGCTACAAAAAATTTCTCCTGCACTGAAGGTTCCTAAGAGCATGGTGACCTCCATAATTCTGAAATGGCCTGGAGCAACCAGGACTCTCACTAGAATTGGTTCAGTCAGGTTAGAAGGGCCTTAGTAACACAGGTGACCAGGAACCTGATGGTCACTCTGGCTGAGCTCCAGAGATCCTGTGTAGAGTTTTGTTGACTTTAGGCTCAGGCTGAAAATTAACAAAAAGGTGATGGGGTCTGAATACTTTGTGAATGCACTATATATACTTCAGTCATTGTATACAGTAGAAAGTAAAATAAGAAAAATTCCCAAAATACACTGTGTTGCACACAAATCAGCTGACATGATCCTACCATGATGACATGCATGAACTATGAGTTACTGTATTAGGGCTGAATGATAAGCAAGAAAATAAATAAATGAAATAAAATCATCTTGCAACTATTTTTGACAAGATACTAACTACTAATCAACACTAACCTTTAGATGTTATGTGGAATTTGAAGGGAACAGGCCAGCAGGACTTAATAGTTACTGGACAGTCATACAAATCAGACACGGTTACAGTGACAGTTTGAAGAAAATGTCACAAGCAGAATTCTGCTGAGGAGAACTGAAGGCTGTAGAGTTTAATGACTATATATATAATGACTATAATTTTCGTTTCTTGAAAAAACAAAAACAAAAGGCATCCGTCCTCAGCTGCAAAACTGCAAAGGGATTACACAGAGCTGCAACGTATTATGAATAATAAAATGGAAGCCCACTCAAAAGTCAGAGTCTGCTCATAGGCCTGCGCACACACACACACACATGGTAATAAAATAACATTTTGACATCATTTTGAAACCACACTGTGCTGCTGTGTGCGTGAAGTGTTCAGAGCAGCTGTGGATGGAGAAGAGGTCAATCAATAACAGCTGAGCTGGCAGACAGTGGGTTTCACAGAGAAACATGCAGCAACAGAGCAGGATGAGGTGACGCTGACAAAGACTTCAGCACCAGTCACTTCACAGGATTTTGAATGGCCACAATGACACTGGCATATCCCTTCATCACCATCAACACGCGTACACACAGACACACACACACACAGAGAGTAGTTTATTTTGACTCAATCCCACATACATCTTCCTGCTGCTTCAAATACACCTACAAAATTTTTTGACTAACTTTTGCTTGAAACTACAGTGACCAGCTGTTTTAGGAAATTACTCAGCCTTTTTTAAAAAGTGAAATAATATAACTGTAATTGTGTTAGAGAGTTACTTTTTCACAAGGAAACAATGGGCTTGGGGCTGAGCTATAGACAGGGTAAGGAAGTCAGAGAGTGTTGAGAGGTGGACTAACATATTGTTGGCTGTAGGAAAAGTATAAAGTAAGGACAGTTTAAACTCTCTAATACTTACATGTGATGATGGGAAGCTCAGACAGTGTAAGCTACTAAACACTGTAGTCAGAAGCCATGTCATCCGACAGCCAAATGATGATGGCTTTTGAACAAATAATGCACAAAGAGGTGAACTTTTTTTAATCTACAACATATGAGTGCAGACCTTTTAAAATAAGTTAACATTTTCAGCTGCATGCAGTGACTAAAAAAAACACAGCTTCATATTCACTTTGATGGAGTACTGATCTTAAGCAAGCAAGACACCAATTCAGAGGCTATCTTGATCATTATGGCACATTATGGGATCTGAATATTTCAGTTTGGCAGCCTTCAAAACATCTGAATTTAGCCTTAGCCCTAGCAGACGGTGAGGAGAGAGGTCAGAGACACAGAGTGCCATTTAGCGATGTGCACATTCAATCAAGGTTAACTGTCTGAATGTACAGACAGTTGTTTGTAAACCTGTGAGCTTGTCTGTACATGGATGTTAGCCACAGTCCAGGCCCACTGAAGAACGTGGTATCGTCATTTCATTTCCTTCATAATGTGATTTCACACTGACTGTATGGATTTTCAGGCCATGGCTAGTTCATGTTGGCTCCAGTTCTGCTCCTGAACTTCACTTACAATAAATGTTAGGGATTATGATGAAATACACTCACTTGCACTCACACACACTTTGTTCTGAAAGGAGCCTCAGTTCTTCATGGCATGGATTCTGCAAGATGTTGGAAAAATGTTGACATGGTTGTCTGGTTTTGGTGAGCCTGTGTCCACTGCAGCTTTAGATTTTTGTTCTTGGCTGACAGGAGTGGAACCTAATGTGGTCTTCTGCTGTTGTAGTCCATTCACCTCAAGGTTGGACGTGTTGTTCATCCAAGTTTTTCTGCTCAGTACAGTTGTACAGAATAATTATCTGAGTTACTGCAGTCTTTCTGTCACCTCGAGCCAGTCTGTCCACTCTCCTCTGACCTCTCTAATCAATAAGGTGTTTCCATCCACAGAACTGCTGCTCACCTGAAGTTTTTAGTTTTTAGCTCCATTCTTAGTAATTCTTAGTATTCTTAGAGTTTGGATCAACCGTTCCACTCTCCATATTACCATGGTCGATCCCTTGTTTAATGGCTGGAGATTCAAATTTGTCGTATCCATCAGGAAAAAGGCAGTTTGATACACAAAAGCAATCCATCAGTTTTATATGCAAAGTCTGACCTTTAACTAATTCTGTGAAATTCTAGATGGAATGGTCAAGTTTTCAGGACCAATGTATTGTCAGTATTGTAAGGCATCCATGTTGATCTCTCATGTGACTTTAAATTCCATTTAAATCATCAGAGAAAAAATTAACATTCTTAGCAGACTGAAATAAGCCCTATGTTAAAACTGGGCAGAGGGTTGACTGTGTTCGTGGTTCGTGAAATACAAGGTATGGCTATTAAATAACCAGACTAATGCTGTAATTCAATTTTATTGAACTTAACATTTTTCAATGTCTTTCTCCTTCAACAAACTCCCCTTCTGCATCAACACAGTGCTGCATTCAGAGGGCTGAGCTTTACATTTAAAGCTACAGTCAGTTTGAATACAGCTTTAGTCCAGATATGAATAAAGCTGAGAGAAGCAGGCTTCTTTGAATTCCACAGACAATAACAGTTCATCCTTACTGAACACACAGGAATTACAGCTGCTGAGCAGATCACTGACAGAGGTGTGGCTGAAGTGCATCTGAATCTGATGATCCACTCAGGCCTGAGCCTGAGCTACATCCTTTTCCTCTGGATAAGGGGCAGACACAGCATTGACCACAGTCCTGACAGCTGATGCATCACACATGGACTTAACCACTGCCAAACAAGTCCTATCCAATACCATGATGCACCTGCTTCTATAAGGCTATCAATCAGTGAAATATGCAAGTTCATACAGTCAGATGCTAAATTGTTGTTAATCTCTGTAAATGTTTTTGAATTTTTATTTTGAAGGAGCAAATCTGAGGAAAACATAACACAGACAGTTTAAAGGATTATTTCAGTTCACTGAAAACCATATCTTATTAGATAAGAATTGTTTAGAATTTGTTTTTTGAAGGTAAAACTAGTAGTACTAGTAGGTCAAAGGTGAAGCAGGAAGTGGGTCTGCACACTGTGATGGATGTGTGCAACAGACCGTCTAGTTGATAATTTCACTTTGTTTCTCAACCTGTAAAACGTCTTTTTAATAATGGTCCACAGCTCCCTGATCTCAGCTAATTATTTACACAACTTTGCTTATTTGCTTTGTCGTCAGTTTCCTTGTGATACCAGACTTTTCCATCACCCTGTAGAGTTCTCTGCCAGAGTGAATGATCTCTGTTTTTAAAGCAGCAGAGCCTTGTTGAGCACTGGGACAGCCACAGTTCTTACCAGCTACTTTGTGTGAATGTGTGTGAGAAAGAAAGAAGAGAGAAAGACACGGTGCATCAACTGTCAGAGTGAATGCTTGTGAAATGGAGCAGTTAAATAAAGAGATCCACAGCGGAGATAGTAGGATTAATTGGCCATAATTGGTTGATGTGTTGGTGGTCCAAATGACCCAGTTTAGCTGGCGACCCTCCCTGTGCACTGCAGAGACAGATTCTGTGCCACAGTTAGCATACACTCTGAAAGCTTCTAATGTGGACCAAAAACTTCTACTTCTTAACCTGTTATAAATTCTTAGCTGCAGGTTGTCAGCCACAGGTTTAAAATATTCTGCCCTCATTAAATACAACACACAACAGAACAATACAATTTTTTTCTTCAGTCTGTGGTGTCAATCAGGCTTAGTATGTATTGGCCAAATATGGTAACTTCCTGGAGTCTTGCCTGCAGAGTGAGGTTGCTAGGCAACCATCGGAGATCATGCATATCAATTTTATCTATAGACTGCTCTAATAGTATTCCTGCTATAATCATATTAAACTTTCATTTTTGTTAAATTGACAAAAAGTGATTAATTAAAATGATTTACGTGTATTTTAAGAATTGGCTAACTAATGCTGCAAACAGTGTTGGGTGGGCCCTCACACCTTCATACACATCAGGGGTGCTGGCGGGATGCCGGTCAGTGCAGCTCTGTACAAATGAGTAAGACGTTATTTCCAGCGTGGAGTGCGTGGCCAAGGAAATGATGCACTGCACATGTTGTATGACTTCCTGTGCTCACTATATGGTGCTACATAGCACACACCAAAGATGCATTATGTTGCTGTATATCCAGTACAGACCAGACCATGAAAATCTAATGTAAACCAAATGATGATTATCAGATCTTCTCTCAGATCAGAGCTTCCTGTTGCCAGCAGGTGGTGCTATGACTGTGACAGAAAATTGACATGTGGACACCTTCAGGCTGAGACTCTGAAACGAGAAGTTTGGGGCCGATCGGATGTTGTATATTTGAGTAACAAGAATTTCCTTTTCAATGGCGAGACCTCGAAATTTGCCATGCTGCCAGGGTGACAGTTTGATGAACACAATTTTGACAATTTAGCATTACATTAGTCAAGACAATGAAATTTGTTGTACCACCACAAACACGCCCTTCAATAAAAACTCACAATTTTCATAATACAGCATCATGAAGGTCTAAGCTTTTTTGACCAAATTTAAGGTGGATCTGGTCGACATGCTGGGAGGAGTAAAGTATAAAACACCAGGAGGCGGCACTATAGCTATATCTGCATATTGTCATGTAGATGTCTTCAGGGCAGGACCCTTATCATACATGGGAAGTTTGGACAGTGTTTATGTGAGTGAGAACAACTTCCTGTTTCATGGTGAAACATCAAAATTTGCCATGTTGCCACTTACATGCCCAATGAAATCTAAAAAGCTTCACAATTCAGCATCATCAATGTGTTAAGATTTCACTGACCAAATTTAAAGTTGATCTGATCAATTCTGTAGGAGGAGTTAGATAAAGTACAGCACCTGAAAATCAGAAAAAACTGCACCAAAACTGCACAATAAATTCAAAATGGCTGACTTCCTGTTGGATACCTAGGCTATGGTTTAAAATGGGCTTTTCCACAAGTCTCGGGATGTTAGATGTGCCTATCAAATTTCACATATGTAGGTGAAACCACTGGTGTCCCTTTGTTTAAATCTTCCAGGGGCCCCTATGGGGCAATTTTGCCACACTCATGTGCAATATTGGTCTTTTCACCAGGTTTAACATTTTATGAGATTTCAAGCATGTTTAGGCCCAAAAAATGTGATTCATTCAATGCTTTCATCTTTCACCCATCTGTATTTCAGCACAGTGAAAAGAACTGGCCTGAGGTTCCTCTAACAGGCAGCCTGGGCATGCACATACCAACACGTTCTATTTGGATAATGCTTAGCCTTGATGACCTCTGTGAATCAAACCAGATCAAACCTCCAACCGAACAGTCTGACGCTGTTTTCACACCTAGTTAGTTCAGAGGACTCACTTCAATCCCTGGAGAGCCTTCCCAGATGAACCACTACAGAGAACACTTCCAAACCTAATCTGAACCTAAACCATCTGAGGGAAGCACTGCACATTATGGGTTAATTATACAATGAACTATGGCTTAATTAAGGGTAAAGGATATTAGTGCTTTCTCCATGTCCAATCTTAAACCAGGAAAAAAAAAACCCACTCCACTGCAACAAAGCTGGGAATCACAGCCCTGATCCTCAGAGTGCCTATTACTCATCCACTCTCTTGTTTAAAAAATCAATCTGCACAGTTCCTCTGTAGAAAATGAACAGGTTGCTGGAGGTTGTTGTTATAAAATCATAATAATGTGCTCTTCCACAGGTTTATTATTGTACAATAACAGTCATGTCATACACTGCATACACTTGCTAATTCACAGAAATACTGAATGTTTGCATTCAATAGATGATCCCTCTTGTCCTATTTTACCCTGTTAAGGTACTGTCAGTGAAAGCGCTGCCATTTCCAGGTAGGGTTTTAATATGAAACACTGGCAGGAAGTGTTGAGCTTCATCAACCAAAAACTGGCAAGGCAGAGACAACTGTAATTCATTTGTGAATTAAAAAAATATTATGCTGCAAATGTGTATGCTGGCATAATCATTTACATGCTTCTACTCACACTATCACAGTTAAACAACTTTCTTTGGCATTTACATCTATTTTTAGTGATGACACTCAATATCTAATTTTAGCAAATTCTCAACTTCCCCTCCTTTTGCAGGCAGGCTCTTGATATCAGCGAAATCAAGAGATTTGCTGCTTTTCCTCTTGTTTTTCTTCTGTTCTTGTGTGATAGTCATTTTTGAGTTTTGGGGTGATGGCTTCTGACATAAAAGCTGCCCTCTGAAAAGCATGTCACAGCCTATCACTAAAAACATTGAAATCAATAAGCCATGGTTCCAGAATATAGTTGGGTTGGATAAGACATCTGGTTAGTGACCTACTGCATGTACAATACACTACATAGTATGTGCAAATTACAGTAACCAGATTATTACAATGCATTTTAAACAAGTTGACTGCATCCAAAACATACTGAATATTTTTGTCCTGAGGCACATGACATATGATATGGTGATATGGTGTTCCTATAATCAATAACTTTCTATCAGATTCTGAGGACAAGGTTCAACTAAGACCCAGTTCAGACGACATGAATTCAGCCTGAATGTGACACCATGTTGTCTTGGCTCACAATTTCCAGCGTTGGGCCTTGAGTATGAATGTTGTACGAGTACAAATGGGCCTTGTGCTGTGACATCATCAAAGAACAACGATGTGGCGTCTGGGACGTCCCACACCCTGATGAAAAGTCTGGCACACATCTGGACCTTGCACAGCCCCCGAGCCAAAGCCCTTTACCTGATCCTGACCAACCCACATAAGGTTAATAGGAAACTGGGAATCAAACTTAAATAAATGTTTATCATACATGTAATACAACTGCAACTGCACTTTTTTTTGAAGACGACTGCATTTTCTTTTCCATTCAAATGTGTGTGGGTGCGTGTTGGCGAACAGAGCTTACGATAGATGTTAGTCCTCAAGAATGTCAGCTCAAGTTAAAAAAAGAAAGACTGATACAGAATGTAGAGTTTTTAATAAGACGTGGACTAAGTGTTTATTTACTGAAGTTAAAGCAGTGTTAGTCATCTTTGTACCTCTGATGACAAAAGATTTTTGAGATTATGGAGGAGCTGGCAGCAGTGTGGTCAGTGGAAGAGACAACGACGGGGAGTGACTTGAACTTGGAGGTAAATACATGCTGGCAAACTGGGACTGAAATGGGACAAACTGGCAACTGTTGCAACTGATGGTTGTCCAAATCTGACAGGGAAATGAAGCGGATGCAAGATGAAGACTGAAATGAACCCAGAATTGAAATTGGTATTTTTGTATTGTACTCTGCATCAGGGGCTGTTGTGTAAGCCAGTGCTAATGAACCATGTTACTGATGTTGTAACTAAAATAGTTCATCAGGGCAAGAGCATTGAATCACAGACAGTTGGAGACTGAACACAGTGACACAGGCTACCACACAGCTGTCAGGTGGTTCAGCCTGGGCTGACAATCACCTGTCAGATGCTGTTCAAGCCCAACACAGACTAGATGACTCTCACTGACCAAGAAAGAAGAACTGAAAACAGCAAATCAGGTAATTAGACTACAAACTAGGCAACAATAGCACTTAGTATAAAGTTAACTTAATGCTGGTCTTTGAAATACTGCAAAACCATGCACATTTTGATCACAGTTCTTTTTGTAGATGTTGATTCAATAGTGATAGTGTAGATACACTGTGTGAATTACTGAATAGTGATAAGCACAGCAGTTTTGGTATCACAGCTGTTCATTCGAGTCATCTCCAGCCAGTAAAATACCTGGGAAACCTCAGATCCAGCATGGGGATTTGAGCACCACCGCAAAGCCAACTAATCAACTTGAGTTGAGAAAAAAAACCCTGATGTTGTCCTCTGCTACATACTAAAGCTATTTCAACATTATTATTTATTATCATTTGGCCATGCCCCTGGCGACCTTTATGGATAAACTGTACAGATAATGGATGGACAGATGGATTATTATAATTATTAACATTAACACATGGGAAATTTGATGATGATGAAAAGATAAACAAATCAAAGACATGGAAGGAATAAAAACTTTAAAAAACAAATATGAAGAATCTCTTATTCCCAGTAGCTTACTTGCCGATACCCAAATATCAAACAAATTCCCTGCTGCTCTGCCTCTTAAAACAGCAGGCTGCCTGTTGTGCTGTGCATCTTGTCTGACAATGCACATCTCCCTGTTCCACACTTTTCAGACAACCCTCACCTCTCATTTAGATTCAAGATTAACAACAGCACTGCTGCAAAAGAGGAAATGAATAACCATTTATTATGCAAATGAAAAGGAATAATCAGCCAGGGAGCACTTCTACCTTGTTCAGGGGAAAGAAGATAAGCAATACTAGGTCTTTTGGGGCAGTAACACACACACACACACACACGCACGCACACTTATCCTATAATGTGTGGATGTCTGTATCCATGTGTAGCACATTAAAATTCTTTCCTGTGGCCATCATGTGAGGGAAAAGAAATGAGAACAAAGGATGGGTGAAGAGATGGGTGCATTCCACTTAGTTTATAGAAACACTCTCAGAGACAGAGAATTCATATTTATTCATTTAGTTCATTCCATCTGAGAGAGGGTAAGGTATGTGAGGTTCCAAGGCTTGAACCTGAGAATTTTCAGTTAAAAAATGATCTCCACCTCATCAGACTCTCCTGCTTCTGCCTCTCTCTGATTATGTTAGTGATGCCTCTGGCAGACAGTGGAGCCTGCATATGATGGATGAGAGTGGATCTGCCTCATGGCACACCCATACTAGTATCACATATCAGAGTCATGTCTGCGGGAACAGTTTGGAGAACCCCCTGAGGTGGTTTGAGCACCTCAAGGTGGATTTCATCCATTCCAGTGCCTCTTGGATTTGGTATTGGACAGTTATCCACTCATCCCAATATATATTAAGTGGCTATGGGTAAATTGGTAATAGATGAGACAACTACTCACACTTACAGTCTTAGTGCATATTCAGCATTGGAATCCCAAACGCACAGTTTATTGTTCTCAGATCCCCAGGGACATGTCTCAAACTTGGGTCCTTGAGAGCATAATAGAGCTGTCCAGCACAGAGGGGGCCATGTGAAACAAAGAATGTTACAGTCCTTCCTGTCCCATTGGTAGTAGATTCATCAGCAGATTTTCCATAGTTAATGTGTAAACCACCAGTTTCTGCTGCATTCATCTGAGTCACAGCAATCCCTGTCTTAACACTGCATTATTTTCCAGTAGCTACCAGCTCCATCACGCTGTTTCCTTTCCTTCACTCGAGTAAGCTGAAGGTACCTGCTTTAGTTATTGTCAATACTAACACAACACTTCCTGCATGTGTTTAATGATCAGTGTATTTTGATGTGAAGTTAGTGGTGACATTTTTTATCACTGCAGGAAATGTTGGCAATGCTACAAAGGTTAGCTCCAAGGCTGCCCCATAAAAGTTCATGCTTTGATGCATCTGTTGAGAAGACTTTGACTCAACTCTGCCTCACAGTACACACAGATTAATGCAGAAGCAACAGCATGGAAGGCTGTCAGCACCTCTTGTCAAGACCATGGTTTGACACATTGTGTGGATTGAATGGATCATTATCGCTGACAAAGTATCATTAAGAAGAGCAGGTTAACTTAGTGTAGGAAAAAAAGGCTAGTTCTGTGTACTGTACGTATTTAAGGAGACTGGCTTTTGTAATTTGTTATAATATTCAGCTGTGCAGACCACAGTATGCACTGAAATGTCTCATTATCCAACCACCCAAGAGCACAGTTGGTCACAACATATTTACACTAGGATGGTGTAAACCTTCACACATGATTCGACAGTGTGCTGTTACACGAAAGACATCACTCATTTCTGTTTAGTTTTAGATTAATTTGATGACAATGAGACGACTTACAATGAAATATCATTAGTTTTGTACTCATGGTGGAAAACCCAATCACCACTGAATCCCTTCAACTGATTCCATAGAAATAAGTTTTCTTAGGTGCATGATGCACGAGCAAGCAGAAAAAACAGTTTAGAGTAGGAAAAACATTATCGCTGAACGCCAACCTGCCACTACATGCACATGTAACATTTTCTTTTTCAATTTATGTTACATGACATGCTATGCTGTAACACAGAGAGACAGCAATGACAGTCTGCGCACAGAAATGTGATCCCGATCTGACTTTGCATAAACCAGAGGCACATTTTACTGTCCAGTCAAATCCAGTTATACATAGAGACAATCTAGACATGACAGCGGTGTATCGAGAGAGAGAGAGAGAGAGAGAGAGAGAGAGAGAGAGAGAGAGAGAATGATCATCAGGGTGAAATAACTGACCCAGGTCTCATCTGTATACTCAGAATAAGCACCACAAGCATGTCCGGTCAGTATGAAAGTGAAGTGCTACTCTGTCTCCTGGGGACTCTACACTGTTCAATATGGGCTCCTCTATGTCTCTTGGCCACAGGCCCAGCCCATTATAAGTAAGGAGGGTCTATAAACACACTGAGAGCAGCCAACATGACTCATCCTATGAGCTGTGATATCAAAAACCTGGTAAAATGTCCTAGGGCTGAGGATGGATCAGCACCTTGTTGCTAATATTACTCGCAGTATTGCTAACTGTTTCAGTGATTTATTGATAGAGCTTACATAACACATCTTAAAATATAAGAAAAGAACAACAAATGTGATTGACTGCTAAGCTGGTAGTGCTGGTATAGGGAGTAGAGCTAGTTGTTCTCAGCCTTCAGTCTAAAAGTCAGTGGAATATTTGAGAATATGTTGCATTAGGGCCAAAACAAAAATGTATAGTAAGCCTTCACTTTTAGCTTGTTCATATTTAACTCCATATAAGGCCTGCTGATCTGTGTACACATTCTGGCTGTGGATGATTTTTGGGACTGAGACTTAACCACTTGTTCAGTGGTCGTTAGATAAACTTCAAGAACATACAAATATGTGGGTTTTACTCATTCAGAACTGGTCTCCATTCAGAGCCAGGTAAGCCACTTAAGTATTGATACATAGTGCCAAATTACATTATTATTATTATTATATTTTTATATATATTCTTACTTCTCAGTACCAACACAATTAGAGTACTGGATTTAGCCAGCCCTGTGACTACACATGACCTGTACTGGTATGGAAGACATATTCCCTTCATTCAATAACTTTGGCCTCATGTATAAAATATTTATGTGACATTATTTTTCAAACAAAAACAGTGAAAAAATGACAAATATCTGCAGATTATCAGCCTCTCAGAAGAGAGGAGTTTCTTCATATATCATTGTAAAACTGAATATTTTGGTATTTTGGGTTTGGGCTTTTGATTGAAAAAATACATTTAAGATTTTAAGATGTCATCTTCAGCTCAGCAAAAATTTCTTGACCATCTGTTGATGTTTTATAAACTAAATGATTAATTGATAATCACCAAATTTTAACATTTTCTGTCTCAAAAAGATGCAGAAAAACTAGTCCATGCATTTGTTACTTCCAGGCTGGACTACTGTAATTCATTATTATCAGGCTGCCCCAACAAGTCTCTAAAGACTCTGCAGCTAATTTCAAAACGCTGCAGCACAATTACTGACAGGAACTAGAAACAGAGACCATATCTCTCCTGTGTTAGCTTCTCTACATTGGCTCCCAGTCAAATCCAGTGTAGAATTCAAAATCCTCCTCCTCACATACAAAGCCCTTAATGGTCAGGCTCCATCCTATCTTAAAGACCTTATAGTTCCCTACAATCCCACCAGAACATTGCAATCCCAGAATGCTGGTTTACTGGTGGCAGAGCCTTCAGTTATCAGGCTCCTCTACTGTGGAACCTTCTCCCAGTTTGGGTCCAGGAGGCAGAAACACCCTCTGTACCTTTAAGAGTCGGCTTAAAACTTTCCTCTTTGATAAAGCTTGTAGTTAGGGTTGGCTCAGGCTTGAACCATCCCTTAGTTATGCTGCTATAGGCCTAGACTGCTGGGGGATCTCCCATGATACACTGAGCTTCTCTCTCTAACTCACTCTCTTCATCAGTATGGATTCATATTCCATGTTACATGTTACTAACTCAGTATCTTCCCTTTCCTATAGTATTGTGCTCTTCTGTCTCTGTCTCCTCTTCTGTCTCTTTCTGCAGGTATTTCTTCCTCTGGAGCTGTAGAGTCTGATCTGTGATGACAAGTCTCCTGCTGCTCCTACAACTCCACTCAACACCTGCTGCTAGAATTACAAATTACTTATACTGCTATTAGTTGTATTGCTGTGTTAGCAGTTAATACTTTAATTATCACTACTATCATTACTACTGCTGTATTACTGGCCTCACCTTACATTTTATATGGAACCTGTGTTATGCTATGGTCTTCTCTCGCTATTCTCTACCACCCCACCCACCCCTCTCCTTCTCAACCCAACTGGTCGAGGCAGATGGCCGCCCACCCTGAGTCTGGTTCTGCTCGAGGTTTCTGCCTCTTAAAAGGAAGTTTCTCCTTGCCACTGTGCTGCTCTGTTGTGATATGGCGCTATATAAATAAATTGAATTGAATTGAAAAATTCAATTGATAATGACAATAGTCATCAATTGTAGTCCTAGTTTCTTTACATACTCCTTTTGTTCTCTCTGTGTTCCTGCAGTCGTTCTATTATGCCACATAGGTTTGTCTTTTTGCCCTTGTCCTCCTTGCCTTCATCTTTTCTGCTCTGCTAAGCAGCATTCAGCAGTGTAGGACTGATTCTAATCAAGATTAAATAGTGTAATCTGTGCGACAGTATATGTGTGTGCTCTGAGAGGTGGGATATTCAGACAGTGGAGTACAGAGAGAAGGAAAGGCTTAAAGATGTGCACAGGGAGACAGGATTAACCTGAAAACCTGTCCCCTGCTGCTCCACACCACACCTTAAAAAATGAACCACACTTTGTCAGTGTGTTGTCTGATTAATAAAAAACTCCATCTTTAGAGGGAAGCACTTACTGTGTGGTGTTATATCAAACCTTTTTCTCTCTCTCTTGATTCCTTGGATTTCCAAAGTTTTTATTTAAGCAATGGCTCAAATCATGGAATGTATAATGTGACAGGTGTTGTGATACTTCAAACCTGATTTTGCATCTACAGGAGAACCACCCATCACTCTCTGCAATTCAAAGTAACGCTGTCTATCTAACCTTCCCTTTCTCTAAAATTCTTGAGAAAGCAGTCGGCAATCAGTTGTGTGACTTTTTATAGAACGGTTTCAC
Source organism: Lates calcarifer (assembly GCF_001640805.2). Lineage (NCBI taxonomy): Eukaryota > Metazoa > Chordata > Actinopteri > Centropomidae > Lates > Lates calcarifer. The sequence continues at coordinate 556,147 of NC_066849.1, read as the reverse complement.
GGATTCAGAGAGCATCATAGGACAGAGACAGCACTGGTGAAAGTTACAAATGACCTCTTCATTGCATCAGACAAAGGACTTGTCTCTCTACTTATCTTGTTAGATCTCAGGGCTGCATTTGATACTATTGACCACCACATCCTGGTACAGAGACTGGAGCATTTTATTGGCATTAAAGGAACCACACTAAAGTGGTTTGAGTCCTATTCATCAGATCAGCTTCAGTTTGTAGACAAATCCACCATGTATACAAAAGTTAGAGAGAGTTCCACATGGTTCTTTTCTTAGACCAATTTTTTCACCTTGTATATGCGTCCTTAAGGAAACCTTAACAGGAGTCACTCCATAAACGTGCATTGTTATGCAGATGACACGCAACTATACTTATATAATGAAGCCTGATGAAACCGATCACTTAGCCAAACCTCAAGGACCTGGATGACCTGAAATTTTCTGCTAATATACCCAGACAGAATTGAAGTTATGGTACTTGGCCCTCAACACCTTAATTACTCTTGATGGCAAGGACGGTCTTTTTCCAGGTACATCAGATACATCCTCTGTCAAAAACATGCAGAAAAACTAGTCCATGTATTTGTTGCTACTTCTAGGCTAGACTATTGCAATTCAGATGCTCATGGTGAAAATTGTTAGGTCTCTCTCAAAGAGTACACTCTAGACCTACTTATATGCCTTTATTTAGTCTCTGCTGTTGGATTACTGGTGTTGTGCAGAAACACAGGTGTTACAAACAGCTCTGAGCTGCTGTGATAAACCATCAGAGTCAAGCAGGTGAACAGGTGGCTTAACTATTGTTACATAGCTTCTCTATGGTTATTTTGTTCCAGTTGCTAAAAGTTTATTTATAAGGTGCTACTTTGTGTTTTCTGAACTGTTCTCCTTTGTCAAGCTTTGTTAAATATGTAATAAAATCAGATTTTCCATCTAGTTTGTCCAAATGGCTTCCTGACAGAAAGTTCAGTAAATATACTTTTAGAAAAACTAGCACTGTCAGCCCATCCAGTTTGACAGTAAAAACCAACCATAACACTTAGAATTGCATTATTAGTTAATACACATAAAGGAAGTGATGAGTATCAGCAGCAAGCTTCAAGCACACCACAGCAAAAGAACAGAAAATATTTTTTTGTGTGGATGAGACTATTGTACTGTATTGTACCTATTGTACTGAAACATGAGAGTTTTGTGTCCATCCAAGTCCAGAAGCACTCCAATGTCAATAACTTACCTCTGAGTATGAACAAATGAATGGGACATATGATTCTGACAGTCATACAGGAAAGGTGCTATGTGTGCACTGTGGCTCTAACATGGCAGACAGTCGTACTGCTGGCCTTTTAGACATAATCAATGCTTTTTACAAGGCATGGGGCTGCTTGCACATCTGCTGCCCTATCAGATGTCCCCTCCCTGTCTCTGTGCCTTTGTTCTTTTTCATCTGTCCTGTTTCTCTCACATTCTCTCCATTCAGGAGGATCTCGGTCAAGTTTGCTGCTCAATGCCCTCTTGTCATTATCTGTTCTTCTCAGCACACACATACACACATAGCTCTTAATCTGTGGCTACAGCACCTTGAAGGAGCAAAAAGCAAGTTCTGATTTAGATGACTATCTAAACAGCTTCAGTGGAGTTTATAGTATGAACTAGAGGCCAAGGAATGTTGCCCGTGAATCTATAGGCACTGTATGAAACAAACTGGCTTTTATTTTCTCTCTCACTTACATCTTAATCACCCACTAGTAACACTTCCCCTCTCTGCAGTAGTGCTGTCCTTTATCTGGCTGTCCACACACTGCAGTTTATCACCAGCAGGCGCTTTCAGCACAGTCATGCAGCCTGATGTCCTGCCTGTTCCAGGGACGATTTAGTGTATTTTAATCTTGGCAGTAGAGTTACTATTGACTTACATCAGTTTCATTGTCTGTACTAAAAAGAGTACTGGTGTTACAGTCTTGAAAGTAACTACTAGCAAAAAGTTAATGCAAGAAAGATCTTACTGTTCACAGACAAGTATTCAGGTGTTTTTTGAAAGCAGCTTTGTGAGATCCAACACCTTCTATTTCATATGCACTGTGCCCTCTTACAGGCTACACTCTTGGTCTCTCCACTCTTGGTTCCTCCACTATAAAACCCCAGCTTATGCTGCATCCTTCACTGGCTCACTCCACTAAGGTCCAGGTGACCAACATAATTATTCATCGCTGGTTTTGTCATGATGTTGCATCTGAGGCAGAGTCCTTAAGTTGCCAGTGCTCTAAAGATTAGCAAATTTCTGCTACGTGCTAAGCTATTGTCACTCAGGCTGTGTTACTAGCAAACACCTGCTGGCTAGCTGCAGCAAGTTAAATAATTACTTGCAGCCTTCTCACTTACTTGCTATTCTGGTTTAGTGCAGCTAAAATCCCTGCTCCCATCTCTGGCTTATTCTCCTGTGCTGTCAACAGAGTGGTCCTCTAGACAAATGTCCTCTTCAGTGGTTCATCAAATTGGAAGTATTGCCACTAGGATAAGCGATGTCATGCACTGTGCTTACACACAGTGGCTATTTTATCCACCACTTGTTCTCTCTGTGTCATACGTAACACCAAATCCATAATGCTCCAATACACCAGCCCAAAACGATGCTGGCAGGTCATCTAATTGAACTTTGTCTTGACCAGCTGCCATTTCCAAAAGTGACTGCACTCAACACTTCATCCATGCCACCTCACAGGTTTCATTGGGTTACAGGCATGAGACTTTGTGTGAGACTGAGAATTGAGATCTGAATTATGGTAGATACTAAAAGAGTAGAGAGTGGAGTATGTTATCCTACAGAAATGCATACAGCATACTATGTGGTTTTGTCTGTATTGTGGAGAAGGTGTGAAAAAGAGCATAGATGAGTTAAGAGTAATACCAGCTAATTATCCAAGTATTTGAACAACAAATGCAAGAGGTGGAATGAAAGCTGAAGAACAAGTGTGAAGAGAGGAGAGTTTCTGAAACCATACAGGAGCAGCTGAAAGAACAACAGAAAAAAAGGCACGCCAAGTTGGGCTGATACTGTGAAAACGCCAAACCAAAGGAAAAAATACTTGGTGTTAATAGTGTTCTCAAGGAATTAGATTAAAGGAAATCAAGAGAACAGAATACTGTAATGTTTGGAATAAAAGAGCAATATTTGGAAAACCGACAGTGACATCAGAAGGACTTGGATGTCATAAAAATGTACCGTAATTTCCGGACTATAAGCCGCTACTTTTTTCACACGCTTTGAACCTTGCGGCTTAAACAATGATGCGGCTAATGTATACATTTTTACGGGCTAACGAGCTTCATGCCGCAAAAACATTTAGACACCTGCGGCTTATAGACAAGTGCGGCCTGTATATGTACTTTTTTTTTTCCTTTGTAAATTTAGTGGGTGCAGCTTATATTCAGGTGCGCTCAATAGTCCGGAAATTACGGTATTTGAAACAGAGAAGGTCTTCTGCTCCAGACATTTGACTTTCGTCTGCTCTGAACTACCTCTGCAGGATGCAGCAGCTGTGGCTGGCTGTTTGTTTGGGGAGTGCTTGATTTGACGTGCAGCATAGAGAGAGGAGCATAGATTTAGCTGTGGGAGGCCAAAATAGTGATCGCGATTGATATTCAATTAATTGTACAGCCTTAATTGAGGGAATACTTAGGCAGTGTATTTGTGAATGAACCTGAAGGGCACATAGCAAAATTTCCAAGACTGAAAGTCAGCAAAGAGAACATTATATAATACTGTAGATACAAAGCTGTTCCTACAGAATGTTAACATCTATAAAACTCACATAATACATCCTTGGGTTTTAGAGGAATTGGCTTCTGTGATTACTGAACGTTTAACAGTATCATATAATCCATAGGTAAAAGAATTAGTTTTGCCCAGTAAAAGGAAGGAGGCACAAATTAGTGCAATTTTCGTGAAAGGATACACATTTTTAGAGGGAAACAATGTGTCAGTTAGTTTGACATCTGTACTATGTAAGACAATGGAAAATCTAATCAGGACAAATGTATTTGGGCATATGAAGTCAAAGACTTTTTAGCAGATAGCAGTATGAATTCATATCTGGAAGATACACCCACACCATCCTGTGCCCCGAATGCCTGTTCTTCCTCTGTAACTTTGGTGAGTAGGTACAATGTCCCTCTAACTGAGTAACAGTCAGCAGTTTAAACTGCTCCTATCAGGCCAAGCAAGTTCAAGAGTAATGCTGAACTGTAGACCAGTTAAAAAGACTTCGAAGTCATTAAAAACCAGCATTCATCTCCGATATCCAGCAACATATCAATACTAAGAATTCTAAACAGAGTTTGGTGGGTTTGTTACACTTCTGGCTCCAGAAGTTGAGGATACACTGTTTGGCCATGTTTCAGTTCAGTAAGTGGGACTACGCAGCCAGAGCTCCGATTAAGTGATTAACAGAATTTTCTGTATATGAAAACCACCTAACTGCTTAGACCCAGAGCCCAACAGAATGAATTACCACATGTGGCTGCAGGATTCAATTTTGTTGCTTTGAGAGGGAACTCCTTAAAATTATTCCCACTGAAGTGTTTCTCTGAAAGAAGAAAACCTTCACAGTGCAGTGCAGCCAACAAATGATATTTTGTATAATTATGAAGCTGACTTGTGAATAACTGTGCAATTGTGAATGTTATTTTAAACTAAGTATATTGTGGTATTTTTTATTGTTACTGATATTGTTTTTGTTGTTGTTTTCTTATGTGACTAGCAAACTGAATGGGTCAGATTTTGTATTTGAACCATCCCACCCTTAATCCTGATACAGTACAATCACCCAGCTCACAGTATTAGCATGCAGTTGGGTTAACTACAATACATTTTACAAATCCGTAAACAATGTGTTCGTAGAAGGGATGTCACAAGAACTAATACTTCTGTACCAAGCCAATGCCAATATTCTGAAAAGTTGTTTTTCTACTGCACCAGCAGTTCTTCAACTAGTTTGTTAATTTTTATTAATTATTTATTATTATTAACAAGCTGTCAAATTTCCATCTGTACAGAATAATACTGCTAATACTGCCTAGACTTTAACTAGGGTGAAATCACTGTAAAACCTAACAGCACATCTTAACAAAAGAAGTAAGTTAATATAACTTAATCCTCATAGAAGGTTGAAGTCATTCATTTGCACAAATTTGACTGTACTCTAAACTGAATTTCTGATTTCTTTCTTACATTTTTGAAGCACCTTAAGTATCCAAGATGTAATATGTAATTCCAATGAGCTGCATTAACTCATTTCCTCTGAGTTGACTTCAACTTCAATATCACTAAAATGACCAGCTGCTGAACTTTTGGTTCTTATATTTGAGGTTGTATATGCAAACACATACACACAGACATAATATACACTTTCCAGGATGAGTTAGAGGCAACCCAGGAGGAAGCAGTGGCTCTGGTGGCAGTGGTTGGAATTCCTGCAGGTCATCCTTGAGGATCAGGTTGTGATGTCTCACGGATCTCGGACAGATGTGCTGGTGATTTCTTTTGGCCTGGTGTATGCTCTCCATTTGAACTACCCAGAGAAGCTAAGTGGGTTCTTTGAGTTTATCCAGATTGTCCTTTTAAATCTTGATAATTAAAACAGATCAGAGCACTTCCTGGGCATTTTATTGTTAAGCATAATGTGCATCTACAATGAACCACGATCCCACAGTCATTTTCAGTGCACATTTCTGTGTGTTTAACCACGTACTGTGTGACTCACTCAACAGGAAGCTCTTAGTTGTTTATTTGTTGTTTTTACTGTTGTGTGATTCTGCATGATTTTTGTGGTGTTTTCACACTTTGTGCACTACCACTACCATGTGACAATAACATTGAATTTTATTTTCAGTTATTGTCTATGTATTATTTTTATAGTTATCCTGTATGATGTCATTTTATTCACCAGCTTCATTTTAGAACATTTCAAATCAAACTGAACCAGATTTTCTAAATTGAGTAATGAGAAAGGAGAACTGTTAGCGAACATTTTCACTGTAATGTTTCTCAGATGTTACAGTTGATGCAGTCAATGAGAGTGTTCAGCATTCAACTAAATAAGCAGTTTAAGTTATTTCAGATATGGTCGTTTGTATTGTGTTACTGCAAATTAAAAGGCTTAAGGTAATTGGTTTCCTTAAATGAACTGAGTGGCCACAACTAAGTTTGAAGTTGTCATAACTCGAATGTAGTGATGAATCTTAACACAAAAAACCTAAGTCAATAAAACTTAAATGGTATCATTTGAGTAAAGAAGATACATTTAACATAACTCAATTCATGTAAATCAAATAACTTACAGAATTTAATTGTTCTCAACTTTACCTAAGTTGCTTGAATTATGAGCACTTATTACTTTTACTCAATGAAAAAAATTCTATATGATCTAATTGTTTGCATTAGTAAATTCAAATTACTCAAGGTTTCCTTAGTTTGAGTTGATCTAATTCATTGGGTTTCACGGTGATGTTTTGTCAATTTAGTTCACTGAAACGTAAATGCGCACAAAGTGAACTAAATAAGAGTAATACCCATCATTTTTGCCAAAAATTACGCCTGAAAATAGCTGCAAATGAGCAGTAATGCACACACTTTCTATGCATTCTCCCTGCCACCTTGACTTTTTTATGGCAACAATCTATTTAAATGTAATGTATGTCTGTAATGCCCCCTGTTCTCAACAGATAACCACAGATGTAAGGTGCTGCTCAGTGATCAGGGCTAGACAGGTTACAGCCCTTTGGGGCTCAGTCAGGCAGTTAGAGCATCTTACTGGCATCAACCAGCATACAGACGGGAAGCAGATGAGATTTTGCTGCAGTGTGTGCATGCACACACACAAACACACATACATACATACACACACAGAGAAGCTTTAAATCCACTCCCAGTATTCTTAATAGGCCTGCAATGACTCAGGAGGAGAAGGAGGCAACAGGGATGAAGACAGAGAGGTGGTGGAGGGTGTGAGTGATAAAGAGAAGGACAGAGGAAAGGGAGAGAGGGTTATATGATTGAGTAGAGAGAGGTTTGTGGAGACAGGGGGTGAGAGGGGATAAGAATGGAGATGGAGGGTGTGGGGGCAGGGGTGGGAAGGCAACTGGTGTTTCCAGATGAATGAAGCAGGCAACAGGACAACAGACAGAGGCAGGAGGGAAAATGAAGGACAATGGAGGAAGGACATGAATTGGCCTCAGGCATCTAAAGCCATGTGTGAACTGTGCATTTGTGTAGATGTGTGTGGGGGGTTGTGTATTCATTCTGCCAGATCTGTCACTGAGGAACCTGGCCCTTAAACATTAAGACCTAAAGGGCAAACTGGACACAAACACTGCTTTCAATCGTTTAACACTGGTGCAATGTAGCCATCTGACCAGCAGTAGGTAGTACGACTGCACAGAGTTTCATTAGGGAGAAATGACAGTAGACACATCACTGGATGAGCGGGCAGATTTCCCTGTGTGCTGCAACTGCAACTGACACCAACAGAATCTCCTCAGTGAATTCTTTGAATTCCTTGAATCCCAGCTGTCATTTACGGCCATGCTTCTCTCCTCTCCTCCTGTTTCATATACATCTCCATGGAGCAGAGGAGACAGGTTACGTTAAGCACAATAAAGTGTTATAAATGTTTCTAAAACCAAAGATGGACAGACATCAACCCCACACATCTGAAAGTCAGGCCAAACAAACTTTTTTTGAAACGCAGACTATCTGGCAACATTGGTGAGGATGCTAGCAGTTCTCCTGCAGGTCTGTGACAACTTCCCCTCTCTAACAGTCGATCTAGCAGAATACTTTAGAATATAGCCTGTTTCAAATAAAGGCCTGACTCTCCCTGCAGCTGGTTGATAAACGCTACTATTTAAGACCAGGCACATGAAACAAGGTGAGTATTAGCAAGAATATCTAAAACACTCAAATGCTGCAGTCGTATGTCTCAAAAATCTACTGCTGGTCAAGCTGTAAGTTACATACTAAAATTACTACTGGCATCCGTAATTGTACATTCACATTAATTCTGACATACCACACTGATGTAAGCAATGTGCATCCATGATAATTCAGTGAAGTTTGTGTGTGAAAGGAGACCAGTTTAGCAAGAGCAGCCTCTTTGATGGAATTCAGCAGATGGAGCTTCACTATGGATCAAGAGTTTGGGTTCAAGACCTCACTCCACTGGTGGTATTATTCCCTCTTGGCTGAGCACCAGTAGGAATCAGGCCTCTCCTTTCACTCAGCCCTTTGTTTTGCTTTATCTGCCCTCAATTGCCTTAATCGGTGTCCCTGTGAGGGCCAACAGGCCTGATGCTGAGGGCTTAGAGCACAATGGGAACAGAAAAGAGGAGAGAAGAGGAGAGGAGAAGAGAGGAGAAGAGAGGAGAGGTTTTGGTTTTCAAAGTCCCTTTATAAAACCATTTTGCTAAACAACACTGGCAAAGTAAGAAAAACCATGTTAGCAAAAAAAAAAAAACGACTTTTTCCAGGGTATAAAATGAACTCAACCAACACATACAAACAACCATCAGATCATAACTTCATAGTTAGCTCCCCATAGCCCACACACATATGAAGTCCTGTAACTTGTCCATTGTATTATAAAAGTATTGTATTATAAAATTCCATCCTGAGTCGAGACTTTAACAGTCCCTGAAAGACTGGCACCAGGTCCACGCACCCAGAGTTCTGGATCTTGTTCCTGCGTGTCAGCCAGATAGCCAACTTTGCAGACCCACATAAAAAGTTCAACAACGTACAAACAGATTTCTCCTTTGCCCAATATTTTGGGCCAAAAATAAATAAGTCAAAATGAAAAACACATCCCAAATCCCTGAAACAACGTTTTTAACAGCTTAATCAGTGAACCTAGTCTACGACACTCAGACAAATGTGCAAGTGTCTCAATCTCTGAACAAAACACACACTCCTCTCCCACCCCAGGATTCACGTGCGCTCTGTATCTGTTTGTAGCTATTGCACCATGTACAATCCTCCACTGGAGGTCTGCTGTCCGCTTCTCAATGGGCAGCTTGTACAGAGACCACCAGCTGCCCTTCGGGGAAGCATCTGGGCCAAAGAACTCATCCCCCCCCGACTCCCTAACTTCCAAGAGGGACCGGAGATGGAGGACCTTCACACATATTAGGTACAGATCCTTTTTCCCTGCATCCTTGAACTTATCCAGGTGTGGTGACGTGAGAGACAGCAGCCGACCCCCTTTCTCCTGCCACTCCCCCATTGCAGGGAAACAGAGTGGGGAAGCCATACTCACTGCCTTCGCTCCATTGTTCACACAGGGTTTGGTCTCTTATAAAAGGTCTTAAAAGGGGTGGAAGAGCCTCACAGACTTCTGCCACCACCCTGTTGGTGAATGGAAGTGATTTTGCTCCTCTCTCTCAGAACGTTTACCGGCAGAGCAGTCAGCTTCATCAAATGACCTAATTTGGTGCAACCAGCACCTCTGAGGTTGGCCTGCAGGCTGGCAGATTGCAGGGCTAGAGTCTTCAAGAAGCCATTGCAAAACAATGGCTCCTCAAAAACCCACATACCCGGAGTCCGATTATTTGCACGTTGGAACTTAAACCCCTGCCAGGCCTGCAGTACGGAACTGTAGAATGGTGTAAGTCCAGACAGATCCGCACTCGGTACCAGGAAAAGTTGTTTGTCGTAGCCCAAACGCCCAGCTCTTCTCAAGAGCAGCCAAGCTGTGTCTAGCCAGCTTGGACCACTGTTATAAAGGATCCATTGTGCCGTCTGCAGTCTGAAAGCAGCAACTTTGGACTGGATGTCAATAAGTCCTTGCCCATCCTCGGCTACAGGTAGGCACAAGGTTGCTGCCCGGATCCAGTGCTTACCAGACCAGAAAAAGTCCAGGATTGTCCTTTGGATATCTTCTATGAAGCCCCTCAACGGTGTCAGAGGGATGAGTTTGTGCCAGAGAGTCAAGGCAGCCAAGTTATTAGCGACCAGAACTCTTCCCCTATATGACAGCTGGGATAGCAGCCATTTCCATTTAGACAACCCAGCGCACACTTTCTCCTTGATTCCCTCCCAGTTCCTTAAATTATACCCCTCAGTGACCCTCAAACCCGCAGGACCCAGGCAAAGAAAACCCGCTGAGCCGATCCCTCAACCTGCACAGCAGAGGCTCAATTGCCAGACTATACAACTGGCCAGAGATGGGACAACCTTGCCTTATGCCCCGCTGTACAGAGATTGGTCGACTCAACCCTGCCCCCATTTTCACCAAACACATTACAATGAAGTAAATTTAACCAAGACACAAACCCATCACCAAAGCCAAAAGAGTGGTTCATCCTATCAAATGCCTTTTCCTGATCTAAAGAAACAATACCAATATACCATTGTGACATTTGCACACATCAATGACATCTCTAATAAGAAAAATATTGTCCATAATATTCCGGTCCAGAACACAATAGCTCTGATCCATATGAATAATATTGCCTAGTACTTCTTTCAATCTGTTAGACAGTGCTGTGCAAATCATGACCAATGATGTTCCAAAAAGTTTTAAAGAAGTCTATGGGCAGGCCGTCGATCCCTGGTGCTCGTCCAGATTCCACCTGATTGACAGCAGATGTTAGCTCCTCCAGAGTCAGTTCTTTGTCCAGATCAGCCTTTTCCTCTGCAAACTCCTGACCTACAGTCACGTTCATCCTAGCACTGTTATCCCAGAGAGCAGTGGACCTCTCCACTTCCCTGACAACCAACTCTTTATTTGTGTCAGTGTCCGGCGGAGACATTGACCTCCAGCATGCCGGTTGCGGACCCGCCAGCTGCGGAATCGGCCACATCCACCACTCCAGCGCTCCCAGCATTTTCCCCCTGCTGCTTGTGTGGACACGCAAACCATTTATGCCCCACATTACCACATTCATCTGTCCTGAACTCGCATACACCATGTAGGAAACGTTGCCTTGTTTAACAAACCAAACCAAAGTCTGTCGGCGAGTCCAAAAACATGATCATCTGTCTCCTCAGAGACTGGACATGTTTCAGTGTGGGGTCTTTCACAGTTTTAAACCCGCTGGCAAACTTTCCAAAACAACGAAGCTCCTTCTCTATCAGCTCGTTTGGAATGAATGGCGGAAAGGTGATCCGCGTTGAGGGAGCTGTCAGCGGGAAGACCTGCACAAACAGGCCCCCGATGAACATGCCACTCTCGATTAGCTGGTAAACATGAGGTTCACTTTTCAGGAACATGACAACCGCCTTGTTCATGCGAAAGGCATACAAGATGTTGTCATGTCCTACCTGCTCACCTGCCGCCAGCAGAACCTCCTCCACAGAGACTGAACCGTCTGGAGGAACTATCCATGCACCATGCTGGCTAGTCGGAGGAGGCGTCGCAGACGCCATACCTCCCAACAGAAAGAAATCTTACAGACAAATAAAGAAACCGGCTTATCTGATAATGCAGTAGAAATCAGTGAAAACACCAGTTGAAAAACAGACCAGAAAACCAGTTTAAACTCCGCACCACTCACACACCACCACCACCGCTCACAGTCACTGGAAAGGAGAGGAGAGGAGAGGAGAGGAGACTTCCTATGTTATTTTTGAAAGTACATGGTTTACAATCTGGGAAAAGGATTTTATTCATTTTTTTAGGATTTTTCTTAGGAACTACAAGTTTTTTGGTGAGACAGCAGAGGCTCCTCCTCTCCATCTGCTCCATCCTACCACCACAGAAATTCCTGTCACATTGCTGCCACCAGTCTAGAAACTGAATCTCCTCAGTGGATTCCTTGAATTCATCCCTGAATCCCAGCTGAGATACTGAGCCAGCTGTAGGCAGGCTACACACTATACATCATTCCTTTGTCTTCTATGATAGTAAACTCTTTAGGTTTTAGACTGTTAGATAAGAAGATATCTGAAGACAATGTATTGGACCTTTTGATGGCCTTTCTTTTTTTTCTACTATTTTCAGTTGTTTTATAGACCAAATGATGAATGCATTAATCAAAAAAAAAATAATCAACAGACTAAATGATAATTTAAATAATTAATTGAAGCCCTTGAGTAAATTGGGTATTCATAACTGTTTCTTTTTCCAATAACATGGAGCGAGAAATTGTCAGCTCTGGATCGGTGCTACTCAACTATTAATGGAATCTGCTGGCACTACTGTATTTGCTACAAGCAGGGTGTAACTAGCACGTCAGCAATATCAGACTGTGACAGTGACACTAACATGGTAATGATTAGCAGTTTGAGTAGAATGTTTCCAATATTACATGAAAAAATCCTGTATTCTCTTTTGTTGTAAAGCAAAATCATCATAAACTGCCTTCCTTTAAACAGTGCTGAAATGTGTCCTGAAGTGTGCACGGAAACTGTCAGGCACATGAATGCAGGCACATGAGTGTACACATACCAAACCCACTCCCTCCACACCACCCCAGGGCTCTGGAGGTGTGATTCCCTTCTTTTAAGAGCACCTGCTCCCTCCTTCAACCAGCTGCTTGGCTGTAGGAGGTAGCATATCCATCTACTCATCCATCCATCCATTATCTATACCACCAATCCCAGCTGACACTGGGCGAGAGGCGGGGACACATCATCAGTCTATCACAGGGCTGATATACTGAGACAAACAACCATTCACACTCACATTCACACCTACAGAGTCACCAGTTAACCTGCATGTGTTTGGACTGTGAGAGGAAGCTGCAGAACCCAGAGAGAACCCACACAGGAACAGGGAGAACATGGAAACTCCACACAGAGAGGCCCCATGAGAACTGGGGTTTGAACCTTGAACCTTCTTGCTGTGAGGTGACAGTGCTAACCACCACACTCTTTACTTTCACTGAATACTTTCTGTGTTATTTTATGTTTTAGGAGTCGTCCTGAGGTTTTCAGATGTCTCTCACCTGTTACAATCAGTTTTTCTTTCTGATTGGACATTCACAGAAAAAAGTGGTGCTTTGCTTTTTTCTAACACTGAATAAACAATTATTAATTCATCCTTTATTAGATTTATATCTCTAAAATAAAAAAAAATCTCAAACTGTAAATGGGCCCCACCTCACCTGCAGAAACAGCCACACTTCATGTGGCAGTCCACGTTCATGTTTTAGTATGCACTACTTCAGGACAACAGAGTCATGTTATAGTCATCACTCTGCAGCATTTCTCTTTCTATAACATTTTATCCATAACCTTTAATTGGATGAGGGATGTTAGTCACTTGACGTCTATAATCAGAAAAACAAGCTGAGCAAACAGCCCTTCTCACAGCCCCTCATGACATTCTGTGTCCGCCCACAAGATTAATGCAACAGAGATTTTCAACGTGAAACTGCTTCATTCATTGTTTTTAAGTTTTAATTATCAGGTCCATTTGATTTGGAGAGGAGGAGACTTCTGCAGACAACAACTGACACTGAAGGAATCCTCACCTACAAACAAACACAATGAGTTGTATGAATTATTTTACAACTCCTATGATCCCATACTAAAACAATGCTTAACACATGATCTGAATCTGGACATATTATTTGGACAGTGGCATCTGATTATGCAGCTTTTGCAATTACACCAGGTATTAATATGTGTTCCCATTATCTGAATCTGACCACCATGTTGTGACTGTCTCAGTATAGACATAGGTACATCTTAAGTTGAAGGAATGTTGCGTTCATGCATTCATTATTACTGCAGTTTTTGTTGTTTTTTCCAAGTGGTTAGTTGGTTTGCAGCACAGACACAAGCCTCGTGCACTCTTTGCATATGTTTTATTCTTGCTTAACAACATGTGCCCTAAATCTAAAACACTTCCAAACAACGGATGATGAGCCGTTTCACAGGGACTAAATCTGTACCTTCTGTTCCAGCCATTTGATTTTTGTTTTGTCTGTCTGTTCTCTGTGTTGTTACTCTTTTATTCTAAAACGCACTGTCGCATTACAGCTCCCCAAACATGAGGCCAAAACGTCCTGATTGTCCCTTGTGCTATAGGTTTCTGTTACTGGAGTACATGCGGGTTGCCATAGAAAGCAATGAGGGTAAAAAACATGTTAAAACAAAATACTTTTTAAATTTTATTTTCCTACTTTATGGCACACTGTTTTTTTGTGATTCACTGTCACATTCTTCCTCACTCCTCTGTTTTCTGTTCTGTACCGTGTGTGTGTGTCATAGAGCCCTCCCCCCCACAAATGAAGTGACAGACGTCAAACCCAAACATCTGAAAGTCTGGTCAAAATTCCAATGTTTTTTAAATGCATGCACGCCGGTGACAGTGTAAGTTTGTTAGCAGCTGCTGCTGATGGCAGGGAGGCTAGTCCTGGCAGGGGCACTTGCAGCTCTCCTGCTGTTACAGCCACATCCCCAACAAGCATAGGAGGACAGGCTTTGACACAGTCAGAAGGGAAATACTTCTCCTGGTTCTACAAAACTGATCTTGGTAAGGAGAGAGTAAATTAAAATATACACCTAATTTAACTCTAGAGGTGGTAATCTCAAGGCACCTCACGATTGGTTTCGATTCCAATTCAGAGGGCTGTGATTATCGATGCATCTTGATGCATCTTTATTTTCTTTACAGGATTTCTTCTTTCTCACTAAGTGACTACTTGGTACTGTCAAAGCAAACTACTTGTAATGATCCATAATAATCAGTAACGCTTTCCTCAGTGATTCCATGACTTTGATTTTGGTCTTGTTGAACACCCATCAGAGCCAGTGGAGAGGACTGCTAGAGTTAATACTTGTCAGGCTACCACCGTCTGTCTACATTATCATAGTGATCGGCTGATTTTTTCAAAGACCATTTTACCAAAGACCAACAATAGTGTCTGTGATAAACAGTATAATAGCAGTTTAAAAATGGAAATGTCAAGGCTTCTCTTTAGCAGGCCTCCAGACTAGAGTCTATCCAGACAAGTGTGTAAGGACACAGTATCTGTGTTAATCAGAAACACAGGCCACAGTGCGACATGTGCTATTAGACTGCACCACAGTGAAAGGGAGACATGGGAACAGGAGGAGAAAGCCAGAATGTGGTGGATGGCACAGTAGAACATGACCAGACAGTATGATGTAATGTCACAGTATCCCCGCCCCCGCCCCCCCAACACACACACACACACACACACACACACACACAAATAAACTCTGTGGATCTAATGAAACATTCATGGATTCTCTGTCCAGTTTCAAGCTGCCTCATGTTAAATACATGGCCTGCTCTTTCACTTTCTACACACACCCACCCCCTCGGCCACTTATCTTAATATCAGCAATCATGGTTGATGTCTTCTATAAGTCAGTGCTGATCTAACAACGACCCACATGATTGTTGGAGGTAAATACTCCAAATATTCTCCCAGCTAAAGTACCACCAGATGCTGGTTCCAAATCTCTCTGTAAACAAACAGTGATTCAACATATAAAAGTGGTACAAAAAAAATACAGTTTTGCTGAAATACTAGTGAGGCATGCTTAGGAAAATGTTTGCAACGATTCTTGTCTTTCAGGCTTCCTTCCACAGCCCAGGGAATAACTTTCTTGTTTATGTTGAATCATTTTCTCTTTCAATTTTTCTAAATACAAAATTCATTTTTCCCTTGTTTGATGTGGCTCACTAGCTGCACAGCATTTTATGCAATGTTATTTTAATTATTTCTGTTCTCTGAAGTTTGGTGTCAATAAACAAAGCACCATGACCAGTTTGGACTATTATGAAGAATATGTATTGCTCAGCTCTCACAGCCACTTGTGTGACACTGAGGCTGCAGGCTGACACTGGCAGCTTGGAGACATCTTTTATGTGTCTGTGTGTTGCATGCTAGCACATGCTCGCCTGTCTGTCGACTCACAAGTCAAATGAACTTTTCCCTCTCCTCCTCGTCATATTAACCCGCTAAGTGTTCCCTCTGGCTGCCAGCTGTGAAAATCCAATGAATTAAAACAAGTAGAATGGGTTTGGTCCCAGGAGGATGGACACTGTGGAGCGTGAATGTCTCTGGAGTTTACTCTCACTGTGAGGCTGTAATTACCTCAGGTCACACACGACAACATCATTATGTGGCCCACTGCTGACGTCCTGCTTAAAGGACACACAGAAAAGATACAGTAAGCCCCTATGGGAAACACAAAACAACAAACTGTAACCCACGACTCACTCAGGAACAATAGAGGCAGTCTGTTTAACATACTGATGTGATGTCTGTGAATCACTGGGTGCAGGACAGACAGATGTCCCATTATATGAAGTGCTGAGGATGATACTTAATGCACTGCTATGTTCCATGGCTACCAGCTGTGCTACAATGACTAATGTGCGTCACTAACAACAACAACTACTCTAAGATAATATGATTTAAACACAAGTTTAAAAGTGTTTAAAATGTTAAACATCACTGCTTGTCATAGTATTAATAATCAATAAATATATTATTGATCTCTTCATTTCATTTATGTATTTCTGAAGCCAATACTAATACAAATTTGACACTTGCTGCATGTGTTTCACAGTAAATATATTTTGGCAGCTGTAGGCCTTTACTGTGAGAAAAGTCAGCTAGCAGACACTTGACTCGTGACTCGGTAACAGCTGTCTCTGATGTATACATTTTCAACATCTGATGTGTGTAAGAGTGTTGGACGCTTTAGTTTGAGTCTCCCTGTTTAGCATTTCTAATCAGTATACAAATGTTTAAGAAATGATTTAAGACACGCTATGATACATAATACATAATGGGGGACTTAAAGTGATGATGTTTCTGCTGAAACATGGATTACATTAATCATTATTACCTTTTTGAGAAATACTTTTGAAGAGAAGATAACAATAAGCTTTCTGCTGGAGAGAAGAAAAAAGTTAGAGGTGGTCTCATGCTTCAAGCTGATGTCCTGTGTTTGCTGCTGCCTAATGACCTTCACTATTTCCTTCACTGGTAAACAGCACACTCAAGTTATGATCAGATCACATGGGTTATTGCTCAGTGCTTGTATGACCACTTGTTCTAAGATGATTCTTGAGTTAATAAAAAGACAGGAGGCACTGTATTTTGGCTCTTACTCCGGTCCAGTGTGTGCTCTAACCTTTGTCAAGAGAACTGTAAATGAAATATAACTGACGGTTAAGCTACGCTTGTGTTGAAAAAAGCAGTATTATTTATGTTATTTATCTTATTAACTGTACCCTCAGATTTTTTCCTCCCTCCACTCACCTTGGAAGTAGGTGATCTCCATACTCTGTTTCATCATGAAACTCTCCCAGTTCAATCTAAGCTACTGGAGGCAACAGCCACCAGATAGGTTACTGCATGTCAAGCACCTGCAGTGCTGCTATTTTGTCTCATTTCATCAGCTTACATTCTTCATCACCACCCCCACCCATACTGTGATGTAGTATTGTGTATGTGTGTTGCTGGAGTCTCTGTGGAGCTTCCATGATCTGGTAGGGTGATCTGGACCTCTCAACACCCACACACTAAAAATAGCTGCTGCAGCAACAGAAGGAGCAGCAGTGTGTTCAGATACTGGAGACAGACAGCCTCCCAACAGCAGCTTTGGGAAACAGATTTTACCCTGTAGCGTTACAAGGTGTGTGAGCCGTCCTCCTAACTACTGACCTCTGCATCAGATTAGCTGATCTCCATACTACATCCCTTTGCTCAGTTCAGTATATTTCACTTCCAAACCATTGAAATGTTTTCTACCCACACTTTTCTCCATAAACATTTAAATAATGCTTTGATTGCTATGGTTTAATGTTTTTGTGGCATAAAAAAAATGTGTTGCTTAATTGATTACTTGTTAAACAGAAAGTGAGTCACTGACCAGTAGTACAACAGTCTTCTGTTCCAGACATTTTTCAATTCACTATTTTTATGACTGGCAGATTAATCGATAGTGAAAATAATCTCAATAGAAATACTGAGGACTAACTAGTTTTCTTTATACAACTACAAACCTGTTAAAATAATATTAACGTGAAACACTTTCTAACCTAATCACTGCTCCACAGAAATCTCAGATACAGTGTCTGCAACAGGGAAACCTAAAACATCTCCATCACAGCCATTCTTCAGCCATCTGTCTCTGTTATCTGTTCACACACACTCTGTGTGTCTGTGTGTGTGTCTGTAGGTGTGATGCAGTAGTTTATGCTGGAGGCTCTTGTACACAAAAGCGTGGGGAGATGGTCTCCTAGCAACCACGGCCTTCGCAATTCCATGACCCCTGGGTGCTGCACATGTGTGGTGTGTCTGGAAACTAAATACCTGCCACACACAGAATAAACTCAAAACATCAGTCTCACACACAGGCACACACAGGCATTTATCATGCATAGATGGACATGTGAAATTTGTCTAATAGTAGCACCATTACAATCACTCTGTTACTGTGTATATGGTACTGATATTGTTATTTATATTTTATATTGTTGTTTATTTTTTTTTTTTATTTTGTTTGATTTTTTTTTACTGTTTGCCGCTGCAACAATGTAAATCTCCCTGCTGAAGGCCTAATAAAGGATTATTCTATCTTATCTTGTCATGGAGTGTAAATACAGTCTCTTGGCTACGGCTGCATTCTAAACCAGTAGTGATCATAGTAGTGCTGCTTTACTTCAGTTAACTGACCAGGAAAAACAATGCAGTTACCTGGTGCATGGCACCATTGTGAAAACACAAGTCTTGTCAGAGATAAGTGCAAAATTATGGCTGCAACTATCATTTGTTTACAATGATAAATCTTATTGTCTCAATCAACTGATCACTCATTTAGTCAATAAACATCACACTTAATCAACACTTAAAAATGTCTCTCACAATATCCTAAACCACAAGGTGACATCATTAAACATCAACAGCTTTTTCTGACCAACAGCCCAAACACTAACATTTAGTATAACACAAGGCCAAGAAAAGCAGAGTATTATCTCATTTAAGAAGCTGGACATTTTTGGCATTTACATGATTAATCAATTATCAAAATAGCTTTCAATTCATTTCAGTTCAATCAGTTAGGTTTAACTGCAAAAACAACTTGGTAATGGTTATCTGAATATGATGACTTCAGTATGACTTCCTGATCTTTAGTCCAGGAACCCCTCAGCAAAACAGAGGCAACAAGGGTTCCTCCCACAAAAGCAGCAAATTGCTCAGTTTGTTAATAATAATTAATAATGAATAACAATGAACAAACATTTTTGTCTGACATTCAGACATTTGGGGTCAATGTTCGTCCATCTGTGCTTTTAGAGAGATTATGCTTGTAGGAGATTTTATTGTGCTTAACATAATGAGTTGTCTCCTCTGCTCCTCCACTGTGTGTGTGTGTGGGAGGCCTACACATGGACGTGAAACAGGAACAGAAAAACGTGACTGCAGATGACAACAAAGCACAGTGGAGACTCACACAGAGCTGAAATGAAAGTGCACATAAATGAGGTAAATAACATAAATAAAAGATTTAGTTGTCTTAATTGTTTGTTTTTTCCCCCTTTCTTTGGTTTCTTGGGGAAGCAGGAAGCCTCTGGTGGTGGTGTAATGGTGTGGAGAATGTCTTCTTGGGACAGTTTAATACCAGTCAATAATGGTTTGAATGTCACAGCCCATCTGAGTTTTGTTTGTTGTGACCATGTTCATCTCTCTATGGTCATCTTCTAATGGCTACTTCTGCAGTGTTTACCCCAAAGAAAAAAAAATCTGAAAATTAAGAAAACAAATTTTTTCATTCATGTTATTTATCTTATTTATGTGCACTGGTTTCATTTCAGCTCAGTGTGAGAGACTATACTGTGTTTTATTGTCTCTCCTCCTGTTTGATGTGTGTGTGTCTTAGCCCCTCCACACACACACACACACACCCAAGCATAGGGGTTGAAAACTCATTACATTAAGTGCAACGAAACCACCTGCAAGTGTTATAAATCTCTCTATAATCAAAGATGAACAGACAGCGACTCCAAACAGTCAGACCAAAATATCAGCGTTTTTTAAAAGCACGCAATCAGGTCTCATAAAACCATGGTTCTGAGAGCAAAGGGAGGCCATGCCCAGTATTAGTATGGTGTTTCTAATAAAGTGCTTATTAAGTGTAATATTGAAGACATCACCAGAGTCCTATGTGATGTCTTCAAATATCTTGTTCTGTCTGAACAGTCCAAAACCCACAGATGCTCAGTTTACAGTGATATAAAAGTCAGTGCAAAACTCTCTCAAATTTAAGAGGCTGGAACCAGAGTATGGTCAGCATATTTGTTTGAATAATGACATAAATGATGACTCACTACAATATTTATCAAATTAATCTCAACTGACTAATCATTTCAGCTTTACCGCTGAAAATGGATCAGTACAAAGAAACATCCATCATCACAGCTCCTGCCATTGCTGTTGTTATCTGCACATGTGAAAGCTTTTTTGTGGACTGTGGGACTATTTACTACTGATGTATATTTGTCATTAATATTCTGAGACTAAACAATCAATGAATCCAATAATTAAAGAATACCAACTAAACTAAAATCAAAGTTACTGACCAGGAGTCCATGACATGATCCCTCATGATCCCTCTTTCCTCCCTGAATGGCGGGGTTAGGGTTGAGGCTTACATCATGGGACAGCCAGGATTTCAGATGTTGGTCATTATGCAAATAATGATGAATGTGTCTCAACATCACATATAAACTACAGCCAGTAAGTGGTTTTAATGTTGCAGTGAAGTCACACACTTTAGCTGTTTCTTTAGGCCACACACACACACCATGAGAGGAGAGGGGAAGAACAATATAACATGCAGAGGTTGAGAACTAAATAAAAAGTTTGGCTGATGTTAATTGTGTACAAATCAAAGTGTCCCACTCCTAGCTTCCTGTCTCACTCTGCTGCCTTCACCCCCACCACTCCCCGACTTCCCCCAACCCTGCCTCCTCCAACAACAATGCCTCACTGGTGATGTTTCATTTCCACAAGCTGTCAGCATCCTAAGTGCATACGTGTGTGTGTGTGTGTGTGTGTGTGTGTGTGTGTGTGCACTCCCCACATAAAGCTGATTAGTTCTTCAACAACAGCATGGCTAATTAAAATTGCCTCCTGCTTGTTAACCCCACACTCCCACCCACCCTCTACAAAGTAAAGCTCTGAGGCTCCAGCTTCACCACAAATCCTGCCAGACCACAGGCTTTGGTGATTCATGATTAATTCATCCTGCCCAAAACACAGGCACACAGCCTCCCGGTATGTAAATAGCATTTATCATGATTGACATAAAATGAATATTTAATCATATTTTACATGTGTTACTCAGAGTTAAGACATTTCATCTTGGATTTAATGTACTACACCAAACTAAATGTTTGTCTTCTACATACTGATGGCAGACATTTCACAACAATGTACCATAAGGTAAACAATCCACATGAACAACAGCTAATCTCTTTTGCTATTAATTAGCTACATTGTTGCTATAATTTTATTAGAAGTTAATTACAAAGGCTGTTTGCTGTACTCTGTGTCTAGCTGCTTTATTCTACAAACACAACATATCTGAGGACTCACCTACTAGCTTGAGAACAGAAACGAGCAACAACAGCAACTGTACAGCCTCATCTGACTGCCTAATTTTCACCACACAATATTAAAAATATATATAAAACAAGAGGAGCCTGATACAGTTCATTGCTCAACCTGGCAATCTCTAACACAGTAAAGTCAGCAAAGGTCAAAATACATCATTTAGCACCCATAGCATCTTTAAGCCTTAATCACATGTACAGCAATAACTATCAATTATTAAAAGAGTGAGTTTTTATAATTCTAGTTTTTGTTATTAATGTTGAAAGTTGAATTTAAATGGATTTAATACAAAGCTGAACTCTTGAGGTCTTGTCCAAGCTAGCCTCTGTTCCATTAGCTTCTGTAAAAAAAAAAAAAAAAAAGTTGTTTGTGGAGACAAACTGGCATGAACAACAGCAGCACTTTGTGATTTTAACAGCAGTTAGTTGTGGAACAGGGTGGATTAACATCACTGTAGCATGGATTCATCCATAACCATCCTCCTCCATCACTTTTGATATAAACATACAGTACTGTGCAAAAGTTTTAGGTACTTTATCTGTTTAGATATTTATCAATTACACATACCACCAGGTAAATTGATTGAGACAGCCTAAACAGAACTGGCAAGAATGACCTACCTGCCAAGTACATTCAAAAACTGTGTCAAGTGTAACATCGGAGAACTGGTGCTTGTGGAGAACTGGAGGTGGTCACAGTTATTGATATGATTTAGTTTTTTCTGTTTACTGTGTTTTGTATGTTAGTTGATAAAACTATTCATGACGTGATTTTTGAAAGTATTTCATCTTTCGATACCTGATAACTTTTGCACATTACTGTGTGTTTACATATGTGTAAATGAGATGGACAATATTTCCCAATTACTGTCCATACATCCAACATCCTGTAGCTGTATTTTTACCATGAAAACATGCTCCACAGACATTTAGGCTGAGACGAACTAGTTAACTATTCATTAGAAGGTGTAGTGTTTCCATTTGGAATATGAGGGATAGAATATTTGCAGTGCTTCTGACTTTCCATCTTGTGTGAGTGGACTGTGGTAAATGGGAGCAAACTGGCTGACAGGCAGAGCTTAGTGTTAGTAACAGCAGAGCTGGGGCTGATAAAGAACATTAGGAAATAAACAGACATCCTTCTAGAACAACAGGTCACCACAATGTCAAGCAAAGCGCTGATTTCACTGATGTAAAAAATGCCCTCAACACTAAAATCATCACTGTTGTGTGGGCATAGGAGGCTGTTTAATGGGGTGCCATAACCACTGTAACAACAGTCCATCAAGAATAGCCAGGTCTCATGATAATCAGAGCAGTGCCAAATGTTTCAGGTGTATCAACAGTTTAAAACAGACATTAAAAATGGAGCAGCTTGTCGCATCCATTGGACAGCTGCAAGAAAAAATATAAATGTCAAAATAAAAGTGCAACAACAAAACAACACCACGAGACAGATTTAGTAAAGCTTTTGCATTTCTTTTTTAGATGCAGATGTGATGCATTCTGCCTCAGAAACAAGGTGTACTCATCAGACACTGCAGGCTGGAATCACAGTGTGTGTGATTTGTATCTGAGGACCAGGCGTAAGCACAACACAGATGAGATTTACTGAACATCAATCATGTGGATGGTCACAGTGGAAAAAAGAAACATGCATCAAATATAGGCATGTATATAACCAAAAATAACTGATATACTGATAATATCTGATTATTAGAAACAATAGTGAAGCAGACAAATAGTGGAGGAGGGGTTTTGGTTTGTGTTCACCAAACTTAAATTTGAACTGCTGTTATCTGAGCTGAGCTGTAGATTGTATGCAGTATACAGACAAGAAATTACTGCTCCACCTCCACCTGATTCCTGTGGGATTCCCATGGGATGGGACTCAATTTCATTACTCATCACATGGTTGGACTGGAACAGGAATAAAATTCAATGGGAGTGGGCGGGACTGGGAATAATAATAAAAATAGTCACGTTTTAAATGAATGAATAAACACTATCTTATTGCGTGGGTGAAGATACACATTGCAGCCAAAAAACAATAGAGAGATTCAGGGGTGATTCTTCTGAAACTGGGGTGGGACGGGTTTTTTTTTTTAAATGTGGCATGAGATTGGGATGGGACGAGATTATTTTGAAAATGAAACTTTTCGACGATTTAGACATGGTTAATAACAACGTCGATAGAACTCATTCCACCTGTGTTCTGCGCTGAAATGCACTGAAACCAATCATGTGGCTGGATAAGAGTTCAAAGCACATCGGGTTAGGTTGGCACACACAGCACAGAGCACAGGAGTAAACACAGGAGTAAACTCATGTGCTAATGTTTTGGATACTGCAGCTGTAAACACCGTATCAGAGTAGAGTAAGATAAAAAAAAAAACAACGACCAAAAGTAACGAAAACTTGAGCAACAGCGTTACTGAAGAAGACACCCCAACGGACACAGTCCCAATGAGGACCGACAGGTACAGAGAGCCGGTAGAGACAGACACAGCTGATGAGAACTCTGTGAGATTTCTGCCAGTAGAAAATACAAATACAAATACAAATCTGGCTTAATGTTAGCTGGTTCATTCTACCATTTTCTCTGTGTCTCATCTTTCTCCCTCTCAGCTCAACTGGGTATTTTGCAAATTTAGAATATTGCAGCAGCGGCAATAATTCAGGTCACCACTATAAAATGTATATAGCAGAGACACTGCAGACATAAAGTTGGTGTCTTGGTCACAGCTCAGTTATCGCAGCCACTTTTAACTCGTCATATCACCGGTAGTTTCAGCTTCAGCTGTGCTCGTTCTTACGACTAGCAAACAGCTCTCACCTGACACCAGAGTGGAGAGAATCAGAGCGACTCACACTGGCTGAGTCACACTCCACAAGTAGTTTTGTGTTTTGGCCATTTTAACACAAGATGTGGTTG
Source organism: Lates calcarifer (assembly GCF_001640805.2). Taxonomy (NCBI): domain Eukaryota; kingdom Metazoa; phylum Chordata; class Actinopteri; family Centropomidae; genus Lates; species Lates calcarifer. Next base: position 531,595 of record NC_066849.1, on the reverse strand, counting down.
TAAACTTTACAGCCTGTGCTCTGTTGCTCGCTTAAAAAAGTGTAACTACTCATCCACTGACTCTGTGTGAGGTGAATCAGGATCTTCCTGACTGATGCATCAAATAGACGACATTTAGGGGGCAGCTCTAAAATCGACCATATACATCGTAAAAAGGAACCTTCAAGTTCAACAGAAATAGTGATTTGATTTATATTGTGACATATATTGATATAGGCCAATATGAAAAATCATATTGTGATATGATTTTTTCCATATCGCCAGCTCTAGTTCCACATATTGGCAAGGACATTCCAGTAAACTGCAGCTTAACTGAGACACTGCTAAACTGACAAAAAACGACATGCACGTCATCATCATACATCCATGTTGATATCCATTTTATACACCCAATACTGGTACCCAATACCACCAACACACACACAGACACACACACACACAGCCCAACCCCACCCTCCCTCCTGTGGGAGCCTCTAGGGGCAGCCCTTCAGACAAACACATTTACACAATAATCCTATTAGCGAGAGGGAAAGTGCCCTCTCTCTCCCTCAATCTCTTCATCCGTCAATACACCCTGTATCTCACCCGCCCCTACCGCTCTCCCTCCATCCACTGTCAATGCCAGTCAATACGCTGCTATCTCTGCTCACTTTCATATTCAAAGAGGCTTTGCTGCAGCCACGAGCGATCTGTGTCCAACTATAGCAGCAGAGAGCTCGATAGCTCAACACTGTGTCAGATTCATTTTAGAGCATAGACTGATGGAAGCGACATGCTGTTCTTGCTGTGCTGTACTGTTCATTTGCCCCCTTTGCAAACCGTCACCGTCACCCCACCCCCACCCCAGGCATTGCTACTAGAACCCAACCAGTTTATTAAATGTGTACTTGAGCAATTTAGTACTGCTCTTCCATGATGCTGGGGGCTACAAGAGAGAAGCTTCCAAAGGCTGAGTACAATTCTTCGTGACAGGTCAACTGATGTTCAAAATCAGAGAACTTCATCTTAATTTCAGCTTAATTTTAGACACAGATCAAAGACTGTGGATTTTGTCCCCCATGAATTACACCACAGTTGCTTTAGGAGGAGATCTGTTCAGGACCGGACAGTTCACTGGGGCATATGAATACTGCTCAACGACAGACTTCATAGATTGTGAACCCATTTGCAGCCACCCATTTCCTATACACATGTCCTATCACATGGTACTACACATGGTATCGTCTATGCCAAGGCTGAGATAAAGAGCTCACTGCATGTTTTTTGTTTAGATTATCTTCACGATGCAGACTTTAAATCAAGACTGTATATGTTGGTACAATTACATTCCATCAATTAAGCAATATCTGAGTGGAAATTCTGATATCCACCCAACAACACAAGCTGTGTACCTGAACAGGACTTCCTGGAGATTTACTGTGCTAATAACCAGCAGGACTCTGTGGTTGTGTCAGGGTTGGTGACAAAAATCATGTTCTCATCATTATCTTTAGAATTACAGTATATTCTGATTGATTATCACTGATTATGATTGCTCTGCTGCACATACAGTGGGTGACTACAGAAAGGTCAATAACAGCAGGTCAATAATTCACCCCACAGATGTCCTTCACACCTCTGGAAAACATTGACAGAACAGTACAGGGAAAATTACACTTTTCACCAACAGTTTTAATGCACATGACTGCTCAAGACTAAACTGCTGATCTAATTGCCAGTATCCTTCGGCTAATATGCACTAAGAACATCAACAATATTGAGTGGATACATGGATAATAATAATAATCTGTTTTATTACAACCTGGGTCTCACTTCTCATGTTTCTTGCTCTGATTCACTAACATGAAAGGTGGTTCAGCCTCATCCTTTTCTCCATGTTATGTGTTAGATTTCAGAATAATTGCAGTGTTACTATTGTGAGGCCCCATTCAAGGTGCATTTTAATCAGGTTCACAACCACAAGTAGGAAAAAGCACTCTCCTGTGCAATGACGAACAGATACAAATTATTTTAGCACCACTGAAATTGTTTTAATGTAATGTTAATGTAGGTTTTTTTGTCTCAACAAACTAGTTTTGATGAGCCTGTGATATCATGATATACACAGTGGAAGGGCTCTGAGACTGGTTAAAAATGGTGATACTACTACCTAAAAACTGATATTTTACATTAACAGAATAATAAAATCTAATGTCTGATCCCCTGTCTAGTGGCAGAATTGAGGGGGTAGCTGTACCTAGCATTTCTTGTGACTTCATGAAACAAACAATCTGACAATCACACCAACTTTATGCAACAATTGGTCAGTGTAGACAAAACTCTGTCAAGTTCCACCTTTTACTTTCACACACAACTAATTCTGTCACTTTTTATTTGATAACATGCACCATAATGCATATAAACTTTTTGGAAGTGTGTGCCATTATCCTCATTTGGGGCCTAAGAACATAAACACACACAAAACTGATTAAAGAGCCCAAATCATTTAAAATTCCCCCATCTAATCTATGCAGATTTAGCTTTAAACATTTGTAAGAAGCTGTGGTTAGGGGTGCGATACTCGATACAGCTCACAGTCGATACACTCACGATACATCTGAGGATACATGAAGAAAGAATGAAAACAAACTAACGATCTTAGAGTTCTTATTCATTCCTTCTTAGTGCAAACTGCAAAAACAAAATCACTTATTTCAAATCTCTTGCTGCCACAAAACCCAGTTTCTTACAGTAAAAATAAAATCTTGCAGTTATTCTCTTATTCTGCAGATTACAGTGTAAAAGGATACCATATTGGCCAAATCTGCCCTAAAAGTCTTTGGTTAGTTCAGTTTAACCTGCAGGAGTTTGTGAAGCTGCTGTAACACGTTCTGCTGCCACAGAGGAAATAAATGAATGATGAGTGAAAACGGATTCACAGCATCTTTACTGCAGAAATGAAATGCAGGGAAAATCTGTTTAACAGCAGAGAATTACAGCTGTTACAGATGATGAGTCTGAAAATTATTAACTGTCAGAGAAAACAATTAGAGCAAGAGAGGCGTTGACTTGCTACAGTCAGTCAGTCAGCTGGTTAGTGGTCAGTGGGAAAGCGAGCTGTCTACAGACTGTCCAACTGAGCAGAACCTGAAGCAGCCAGATGCTGTTTCATTGTCAAACAGAACTGCAGTGCAAATGTATTCACTTTAAGTCTTATTTTACTGGTGGAATTGCGTATGGTGCACAGTGCGATCATTCACAGAAGTGTAAAGGATCATTCTGATGTGTATCATCACGTTTTCTGAATTGCGATGAATCGTGTCACGGTGTGGGGAAGTTATAAATAACTAATACTCTGACTGAGAAGGCAGCCTTAATAATGTTAAAAACCTGCCAATTTTTCAGCATACTCTTCACAAGTTGAACTTAAATATTGAGATAAGTTTATGTGAAATTCTACTGACTTTGATGAGACACTTTCAGTTTTATACTGTAATCTCTCTAGAGAGGAGTCATCATGATTGTTGTGACAGAGCGAGGTTTTCTCCTCCTCACAAATAACCTCTGTCATTTTAATCAGGCTGCTACCTCTTTGACATGGCCTTCTACTCATCAGAAAGTGCGAGGCGATGTAAAAAGGTTCGGTAACAGATTTTCTAGTGTTGTAACTTAGCAAATGTGGCCTTTTTACCAACCAGTAACCAGATCCAAGATGGAAACAGCTACTGAAGCCCAACCCAAGAGAGAGATCAGGGAGACAATAAGATGCAGCCAGGATGAGGGTACAACAGCAGGCTTTCTGACGGCTTCATTGACCTTGAAGTCAAACCTCCTTTATATTTCCAGGATACAGTGACATGTGTATGCCTGATGCCTTTCTACCACTTTCTACTCACTAGCTGCATGGCCGAACAATTCACAGCTCAGACTGCAGCCTTGTATTAACTGCTGTCTTTTCATGTAACAACATCAATAGGAACTGAACAAGCTGTTGATTCTGTCATGTGGGTAATGAGGGAGGGAGGAGTGGGACAAACATGGAGCCCAGGAGAGCAAAACACAACAACCCTGAGGTGAATATCAGCATTTTTTAATCCAAAAGCCTGGTGTGTTACTGCTCACTAAATGCTTTCTCTACAGCACACAAATGGGTGCTCACTGCCTCTATAAACACACACACACACACACACACACACACACACACACACACACACATCAAAACAGATGTGCAGGAAATAAACTGGAGAGAAATAACAACTGTCATGCTTATACTGGAGTTATTTAGCAATCAGTGCCACTGTAAATGAGAAAATCATTTGTTTGGTAAAGGTCTCAGTGTCCATTAAACACTACAATCACCTCATCTTAACCCACTGTAACCCTAAGTCACAACCAGGAGGGTAGTTACAGATACAGATACAGAATTTTATAATTTTAGAATTTGGGCTGTGATGTGTACCTACAGTTTTATATTCAAAGAAACATCACCTTATTTCTCACTTGAGGAAATTCAAGTTCTGTGGGTAAATTCTGAGAAGCATTTTAGGCGACAATGTTATTTATCTAATGCAAGTGAACCATCAAGACTTGCATTTAATCAAATCAAAATCAATCGATTCTGAACTTTGTGAATCCAAATCTAACCGAATCTGGAGATCAGCGCTGGTCATCAGTCTGAGTCATTGGTGACTCCAGGATAACCTAAAGTATACCTAAAAATTAATTCTCTCTGCTGTGTCATCTCTGCTCAGCTGTCTGCCCTGTGTGTGTGTGTGTGTGTGTGTGTGTGTGCGTGCATGTAGTTAAGCTTGGCCCTTGTGAAGTCTCCAACACAGAGAACAGAGATGAGGGACAGACAGAGACAAAAATCTTCCCTCACATTGGGTTTTGATTGGTGTCTCTTGTCCACAGCATTATCAGATGTGATCATGTTGATAATTACCTTTATCAGAACATTAACATAATAATTTTCTAACTTATTACATCTACCACCAATATATCATGCATAACTAGTAGTTACAGTGACACCAGTTACTGTAGATACCGGTCCAAGCTCAGACTGAGCTGTGTATCTTTACCCAACTCAGAATGTTTTCTTTTTACCCAACACTGTGACCAGCTGCTCTGATGAATTACTGAAAAACAAACATACAATGTGGTAAACTGAAAAATATCCAAAGCAGTTTTCAGTTTATCTAGCTGCTAGTCAGAGCAGTGTCATGCTGACTGTCTGTCTGTCAGGAGTAGTTTGGGGTCAAGGTTACGTCCACACTGAAGCATTTTCGTTTTAAACCAAAAACAGTCCTCCATCCAGATGACCATTTAAACTCTGTATCAGGAATAACCTCCACCCATACTAACACGTATCATATGACTATGCATGAGCCAGTATGAGCATCTTGAAATGCCTGTTAAGAAAAACAGCTTTTTTCCTCCATTGAACACAATGTGAGTCTAAACCTACAGCTCAACAAGCTCTGAACATAAATACTTGAATTGTTTTCTGTAAAAAATAACACATCAGAATGAAAACATATGCAGTCTCTTTCTGAAGTGAGCCTGAACCTGCAGTTCAACAATCTCTGCTCCTCTCTGCTCCTCGACGTAATGTTAGTGAGGAGACCAGCTGATGTTAGCTAGTTAACTGTTATCTGCCGCAGTACCAAGCCCATAGTATTTATTTCACCAATGCTGGACATGCTAACTCTCATAGCTGTCGCATACTTTCATTTCAAGACAGAGTTACCTTGAATCTGGTACAGAGTGATGGGTGGTGCTCCCGGAGACGTGAAACCAGGTTTGAAGTATTCCCTCATGACCTGAAATATTCCCACACAGCCAATTAATTAATTTATTTAGGGGGAGGGGTCATGTTAATCTGCACTGCACAGGGGGCGGCTGTAGGCTCAGGAGGTAGAGCAGTCACCCACCAATCAGAAGGTCGGTGGTTCGATTCCCGGCTCCTCCAGTCTGCATGCTGAAGTATCCTTGGGCAAGATACTGAACCCCAAATTGCCTCCGATGTGTGTGTGAATGTGTTTAGAAAGCACATTATATATATAGAACATGTGCTGTATGAATGTGTGTGAATGGGTGAATGTGATCTGTAGTGTGAAGCGCTTTGAGTGGTCGAAAAGACTAGAAAAGCACTATATAAGTACAGTCCATTTACACGACCCAAGGGACTCCTACACTCTCTGTCATTGACGAGTCATTTTAACATGGGTGGAGAACAGCTCCATAGGAACGGTAACAGAAAATATTAGTTGCCTGACTTTTTCAAACCACCCTGAAACCAGTAACAGGCCCATGCCTACATATGAACATTCACATACATTGGGCATGAGTATGCTAGTGTTAAAGGGCTGATAATGCACTGCTGCAGATCACAGAGTCAATAATAACTTGCCTCTCTGTACATGTAGGCAGTTGCACCATTATAAAAATCAGAATCTGCACAACAGCTGTTAGCAAAGACACCAACGCTTGTAATTTGTGATCCATGTTACAGTCTCCACTGGTAGTCAAGGCTGATGTGGTTTGTCTTCTTCTGGAATCATGTGACAAATGAGGGAAGGATACATTGCGACTGAAAAGGCCAATCAAGGAGCAAACATGGGTGTCTGCATCATCGTTCCCAAAGGTCTCTGTTTCAGCCTGTCCACACAACAACTCAAGGATGTGGAGAGAGGGAGCTGGGGACTAGACCGCCAACCCTGCTCTTAATGGACAACCCCACTCTGCTTAAAGCTCGTCATCAGACTGACTAAAATAACCCTGATGACATCATCAGGGTTATTTTCTCAGACTTGACAAACTCCTCTAGAACCACAGAGGACATTAACAGCTGCTTCACGGGCCAACCAGGACTACTCTTCATTATGACTAAACTGATCTCATGAACATAATTGGTACACACCATAAGTAAAAGCCATGGTGGAGACAGGGTCATAGTGTGAATGGCTTTGTAAAACAATGCAGTGTTTTTAAATGGTTATAATAATGGAAAATCTCAGTAAGACATGCATGCATTGTAAATATTTCATCAGGCTACATTCACAATCATTGTTCATTCCATCATTTCTGCTCTTTATATAACTGCCCAGTGTAAATAATGGTCACAGCAGGTTGAGTCAGTTAGTGAGATAAGGTCTATCAGTTTGTTCCAAACTACAGGGCTGATGCAGGAACAACAGTTTTTAGAAGCAAGATTTTTGTTCAGCACCCTCACCCTCAACAGTCATGTTGAATACCTGACCTCTTTATGTCCTCAAGCAGGAGATGCTAGAGACAACATGAGTTTATGTGACAGATACGGCAGCAGCTTAGTGGCTCGAGCATGGTGATATGAATATTTCAGCCATGTGCTGCTGGCACAACACACAAGCTGAGTGCCCCACCCTACAGCTGGGATCAAATGTCAAGCTGACTGCCAGACATATAGACGCGTGCAGTGTGGAGCCGTCATGTGTGGGCTGATAGATGTTGTCTGTCAACAACTCTCAGGATGGTCTCAAGTTCAGCACCGATCATTAAACATAACGGGAACTGTACGTTGGTTAAAAAACATCAGCTGCTGATATACCTCACATTTAGCTCTTAAGTTCTTCACTGACCTCAGTATAAATGGCCAAAACATTTCCATTGCAACCACAGAGTTTAACAGTTCCTATTCACAGCATCTTTTAAGAGCTATTAATTAGTGGCCCTGGCACTTTTTAACAACCATGCTGAGAGAAAATGTGCACATAATTCCTTCACTCACAATAGCTCAACAGACTAGAATTCAGTGCAACCACAACACATGCTGAGACCTAAGTTTGCACAGCAGCTGCAGTCAGCAGTTTGCAATACCAAAACAGGAATACCAGCATGGCAAGTGAAGGTGAGACAGGAGAAGGACCAACTGAGACAAATCCAGGAGCTGGTTCCTTAAGGAGGACTACCTCTGTAGCATGGACGTGGTCTGGATTTGTCTGTATTTATGTTTGTTTAAACTTTTTTCATTTAGCTTTTATATTTTAGTTGTTTTCATACAATACAATGCTGTAACTTAAATTTGAAGGCATGTTTAGTTTTTTTACTATATTTAATAGATTTACGCTGTGAGCCTCATATTTCTGCTACAGTTTAACCTTTAAACTTGGTATTTTATATAGCAATATTTTGTGTTGGGCCTATAACCATTTATTTTATTATATTATTATATATAAACTATTAATTCATTGAATTCACAGAAAATGTACTTCATTGTGATATGCATCATTATCAGAATATGAGATTGTGGTCATATTGCACAGCCCTAACATCCACTGTTTATATCAGTGCTGTATACCCAACTGGAATGCAAACATCACATTCACAGAAGGTTGGTGAAAGGCATTCTGGGGTCAGGTATTATCACAGCAAGTATAAATTTATGTTTGACATATCTGCATGAAGTCAGGTAGTGTTCCTGTTGCTTGCTGCAAACTAAAAAAAAACTTAGTGCTTTGTGAGTTGTACAGATTCATGCAAAATCTCCTGTCAAGAAAAAAAATGTCTTCACTAATATACAACAATAAATCAGTGCTCCTTTAAACATATTTGCTCTTGTCTCAAACACACTGCCAGCTGGTGAAACGTTCCAACATTTTCTGTGTGGAGTTTCCATGTTCTCCCTGTGCCTGTGTGGGTTCTCTCTGGGTTCTCCAGCTTCCTCCCACAGTCCAAACACATGCAGGTTAACTGGTGACTCTAAATTGCTCCTAAGGTGTGAATGTGAGTGTGAATGGTTGTTTGTCTCTATATGTGAGGCCTGTGATGGACTGGTGATCTGTACAGGGTTTACCCTGCCTCTTACCCAGTGTCAGTTGGGATCGGCTCCAGCCCCCTGTTACCCCCAAAGGATAAGTGGTACAGATAATGTTGTTAATGTTGTTGGTAATTAACATATCTGGCAAGTGATGACTACATAAATATAACTGCCAGGAGACAAGTTTGGTCTAAAACTGTAAATGAATTGTGTCTAACTCAGTCTAAGTTTTGATTTAAATCAGGAACTACAAATCTGTCCACACGCTCTGTGCCAGCTTTCAGTACTTCAGTACTGTGCCACATTTAGTTCTTTTTATTTGAACTGCAAATAAAGATACAATACTCATTATTTTTACAATTCATCAATCATTGTTTCATTTCAAATCTCATAAAATAGTGAGAAATGGCTAACAGAGGATCTGAGAACATATAAAGCAGAGAAAAGCAGTGCACCCACACACTGGTGAAGCTGGAACAAGAGAATTTTTGACAATATTGTTTGATTAATGACTTTAACCAACTGCCCCTTCCTTTTCTGACCACTGACTAACCTATTAACTGAAAGGTCCTTTCAGCACTTTTACTTTTTTCTTGATCTTTAAGCTAAGCCAGCCTAATGTCAGTCAATACAACAACAGCTCCTTTTCTCAGCCTTTTCAAGGTGGGAAGGTTGTGCCTTTATTCCACCTCACCATTCTGTGAGAAAGGGGGAGGGGGGGGGACACTGTTGTGTTACTCGTTACACCTCTGATTCCTGAATGCTGGCATGCTATCTGAGGCAGCATTATGCTATTTTTGGTTCCATGCAAACAAGCAAAGGTGGCATAACCTTAACAGCAGACCTGCAAGATGTCTGTTTAAAAGAGGTTCATGGAAATATACACACACTGTCACCTACCCTCAACTAAGACATCAGCATGCTCACACTTAGACTGACTGACCTCATGTGCCTATGATCATATGTTATTCCTGTGGATTTCCTTTTCTCTGAGTCTGAGTGCAACCAGGATGTAACTGAATGGAAAAAATGTACAGAGTGGCAAGACACAGGTGGTCAGAAAGCAGCTCTGGTACCATGCTTTCCTTCTTAATATGCAAAATTAATAACTAGCTCAATTCCTCTCATAAAAATCACAAACAGGCCAATGCAGAAACACCACAATGGACTCTCCGAGCTGACAATATTTTGATCATGATCACAAGACCAAATGCTGTCTTATCAGTCATCAGTTGTGAATGATGACAGAGCATTTTGATCAAAGCAGTGGGTTGAGTTGAGTGTGTGAACATGCATGTGTGTAGCATGTGTGTACCCCTCGAGAGCCCACAGGGCAGACCTGCAATAGTGATTTACATGAGTCCAGATGACCCCTGCAACACGCATTTTACAGCCATCAATTATTAACTCAGGCTGATGAGCTTGCCTGTTGGGGAAAAACTACCATTGTCTATGTTCCAGTTGAGGCCCACACCCTCACATTAAAGAGCAGGAAAACTTCATTCAAATAAGACATTTAACTATCTTGTGTTTTGTGCAACTATAGAACACGGCTTTAAGTAAGAGTTCCACGTTCTCTCTGCTGTAAGGCCAAACTCAATTCAAAGTCCAGCTCTTCTGTTACCTCGGGCAGCTCGTTTTCATTCAACATTGTTCAGCATTGCTAACATGGACTTTCAAATACAAAGATGATCCAATAAGCCAAGCAATTCTTTGTCAAATATAAGCTGGACTCTGGTTCGTCACCTCCATCAGTTGGACATTATGACATAACTACGAACAGTGAGGAGCAGATCAGAAAATGGATATCAGGCAGCTCTACTTGCATTTACTGACAGATTATATGAATGCTGAATGAAATTCAGATTTAGCTGTTGGATAATGTGTTATAAAATACGCGAATTTGTTTGTCAGCAACTTCACGTGAACCTGCAAGATCTGTAAGGGAATTTGGAGACTGGTCTCTCTTTTGAGAGATGGTCACTCAGCAGGACGCAGACAGGGAAGCCAACGTATTTCTACATCTTCATCACTACCAGGGAGCATAAGATGGTGTTACAAAGATTACGGGATGGGGCCACCTCCATTTCGAGTACCTCCTCTCATGGGAGGCGCCTCCATCCATCATGAGGATGAGAGATGCTGTGAGGGAGGATTTGGATAACCTGGCAAACCAAGCATCAACGCGCACTGGTAACGGGTTCAGTGGTGGGTTTGCTACTAGCATCCCGTCAGAGGAGCAGGTTAGCTGCATTCCAGCAAAGAGACGGCAATTTAGACCGACAGGTGCAACAGCATCATCGCACAGCCTCCCTGTACCGCTCCATCCACCTTGACAAATATCCAGAGAAAAATACCCAAGTCAACAACGCTCAACCCAGTGAGCGGACAATAAACAAGCACGAAGTCAGAGATATGCGTTTAAATGTGAGAATTGTTGAAACGTGTGAGCAAATAAGTGACTAGCTAGCTAACAGCCGCTTCATCACAGCGACCAAACGAACCGCTGTTAGCCTCGTCGCTGGGCTGGCTGCCTCCCTCTGCTCTCAGATGAGACATCGAATACGACAGCGAGCGGAGAAAAATCCAGCACAAATGTTGTTGGACTCACCTCTCTGCCATTTTCCCTGCGGTTCTTAAAATCCGTTTAGAATAAATCCCACAGCGTCTCCCATGTTGCCGAAATTGCGGTCGCCGCAGTCAACGAGTCACTCCTGCCAGACCGACGTTAAGTTGTCAAGAATAACAATGACCACGTCCGGTCCTTACTTTCACAATAAAAGTTTCTAATCAACCTGAAAGCTTTGTGTAATTGTGGCGCTATTTTGGAAATATGAAAGTATCCTAATGCTCAGTCAGTAGTTTTACGACAGACACTTACAAGAAAACATTATGAGAGACCCATATTTCTAAATAATGGTTTGGTTTGAAAATACTTATTTTACTGTTTTTATGTGATGAGAACACAACCGCGCACTAATTACTTTACGGAATACAAGTATTACCGGAAATGACTTATTCTAAATTTAATGGCAAGTATTTTATTCCTGAGAGAGTGTCTGTTTACAAAACCCGATAAACAGCTTCGTGATGTTGTAAGAGCCTCTATAGCAGTGTGGTCGTACTGGGTGTAATTGACCAGCACACACCACCTACTTGTAAATTAACGTAAAATAATCCAGACACAAATGGCAACTTGTGGAGATAGATGTTTTCTGTTTTAATTATTCCCTGATATTCTCCTGAGCACCACAGTTATTTAGGTCATACAGTTATATTAGAAGGTTAAGTTCAGTCAACAGAACCGCTTCAATATTCAGCCCCCCCCCCCGCGGATTCGTCAAGGTTACCACAAATTTTCACCACTATGATTTTATTCTGAAGTCAACATTCAACATTTTCCGGTGTCAGTGTTGCTAAGATTCGCTAACTTGTCGCAGAGAGGACGCGTACTGCATGTTTCAAGTGGTGATGTACTGATGGTGAATGAGAACTACAGCAGATATGGGATTAATGTTAGTAATATGCGGCTCAGCAGAGATTTATCGCGGTGCATTTTTGTTGCTTTGTCGGGGTGCAGGGGATGGCAGCCAATCCCAGCATGCTCTGGGGCACCCTGGACAAGTCTCCGATGCATCACAGGGACACAGGCACTCGGGAGTCTACCTGAGGACTCGTTGGAGACATCCAACCGTGTGACTGTGGGACGGAGCTCCTGACAACACAGAGAGAGCAGGTGAAGTCACAGCAGAGAGGAGCAGGAATCCAACAGCTTCATGAAACCTAACAAAGTTCGACCTTTCACCACCAAACTCATTTTGTTTTTATAACTCCACAAGAACCGGAACATGATTCCTAACAGGTTGTTCTTCTCCTCTAAACCTAGTCAGTCCAACAAGACAGAAGTCCTGTTTACTGAGTCCAGACTGCTCTTAATCCAACCTAACCATGGTCCAGGAGCTAGTTTTTGATTTAAACATGCAAGTCATTGTCACATTCTTATTTTTTCCAGATGTGGTCTGTTGCTTTTCAGCATGCACACACCTCGGTCTAAATCTACTCTGTAACTACAACATTGCAATTACAATTTTCTTTTGTACAATTGCTAACCCACATTCATCCATGCTGAGTTCACTTTTTCACAACTCAGTCAGCACAACAGAAGTCAGTGTGGACTAAGCTGTGAGTCACATGTCATTGCTTTGACACAAAACAAATTTGATGACTACATCTTTCTATTCAGGGACTGTTTTCTCATTCAGAGACAATGTACAATCATTTTAAACATTTACATACAGCTGTAAAAGCTGTTCAACTCAAGCTAACTCCCAGTTTAGCCGGTTACCTACCCAGGCGATTATGTTTTTCATTTTCATGCCACCTACAGAACGGTGTGTAAAAGTTTTAGGCACTACAGGTTAAGTGAGGATGCTGTGCTGCCATGGTTAATTTCTATTCATCAACTAACCTCATATGAAGTGCAGTTAACAGAAGAATCTAAATCAGACCAGTGTTTCCTATCTGTAACAGTTCTAAATCTGTGTTGATATTCTTATTATATATTATTATGTTGTGTAAAATGTGGGTGGGACAAGTCCAGAGGAATCAGATAAATATAATAACAGGTTAAACACAGTTAAAGGCCAGAGAATAGAGTGGGTGTTGAGGTGTGTCTTAAAAGGATGAGCAGCCTGTCTAACAGCCTGTGGCTGGCAGCAGAACCAAGCAGCTGCTACACAGAAAGCCCTGTCCTGGTCTTTTTTTTTTCTTTCTTCCATGAATGAAGTACAGCCAACATGCCACAGAGGGAGGACCTGATGGGTCTGGTGGTGCTGTCAGGGTAAGAAGTTCTGAGGAGTCAGACCATGAAGAGATTTGTAGACGGTTAGAGGGATTTTGCAGAGTAGGTGGAAAGGTGACTGATGTTCTGGGCAGTAGCAGTGGTATAATATGTGGGAACAGAGAGTAGAACCTCTGTCTTGTCCTCATTAAACTGAAGGAAATTATGAGCCAACCAGTCTTTAAGATAGATTTGTAATCAAGTTCTGCATAGCAGTGAAAAGAGATGTTATAAGTTTCTTCCCAGTGGGAGCATGTAAAGACAAAAAAAAAGTGTTCCTAAAACTTAATCCCGTGAAACCCCCACATGAAATATGTCAGATGATCCAGGAGAATCGTGTGGTCAACAGTGTCAAAAGCTGCACTGAGATCTAAAGGAATGAAATCATTTGTCTGCTCCTGTGCCGAGGAATTTCTCAAAAATATAGTTACGGTCTAAAAAGGACAGAATCTGAATAAAGTATTTGGGATAGACAGGTCAAGATCAGGCTTCTTAAGAAGTGGCTGAACTATGGCATGTTGTAAATATTATGTAAATGTAAATGTAAATGTTAAAAGAAGATACATGTCTTTATATGTGGGAATAACATATAACATATATATATATATAATAAACAATTTCATTTTATTGGGAAATATAACAATGTGCAGAAACTGATTTTAACACACATTAGTAACATGGACATTTTCATGTGTTCCTCTCACTGGAATTAGTGACTTTATTTATAATGTTGCTTACCACTCCATCTGCTGGGCACTAACTAACCTCCTTAGCTTAGATATTAACAACAACAACATGAACAGCCACAGGAAAAAAGACCTGCTTTTCCACTTCCATTCCTTTTCACTGAATACAGCCCATGTGTTCTTATATTGTCCTCCAGTATTTTACAGTAATAATCCTTTGTGCTGTGTCTTACTGTACTTGTCAGTAACTTATTTATTCAGTACATTTCTGCCTCAACTTTTTTCACTGAAGGACTTCTTTCATAGAGATTTGTTACTAAAGGTAAGTCTCATACACTTGACCTACGTCATCAACATGTATATTATATTGGATAAAGTCTTCCTTGAGAGAAATGGTGGCACTTTGTGTTTCACACCTCACTAGTTAATAAGTTTTGACTCTCTTTGTAGTTTCAGTGCTGACGCTCTGAGGGGTTTTAAAGCCTGGTTAATGGTTACTGACATCATTTATTAATATCTACCTGTTACTTAAACTTCAATAACGTGAAGAAATGGACTGTAGATACTGTGACGTATACATACACTGGCTGTGGTGGTGTAATTGCTCTCACTGCCAGAGGGGGGAACCAAAACTTCCTCACTGCAAGATGTCTGCTTTGTGTTCATGAGGGTTTAACAACAAGATCCTGGGATTCTACACACACATCTTGTAGATCTATTTTTGATTTTGATTTGTCAACCTCTACTGTGATATATTCCATAACATACTGACATACTGGCTCATTAATTTATATATAAACTTTTGCAATATATAAAGCAGCTCCACTGTCCTTTGTATTAATCAATTTCTTAATAAAACATCTCATATCCCCCAGTTACACTGTGATTAAAATAAGTAATGTAACCACCTCAGCCAATCAAACAATGCAAGCATTCATTTGATCATGTATGGAAACCGTGTATCGAGCTATCACTCTATTTCTTATACAGGGATGATCATTCGTCCTCTTTGACAGAGGATGAATGTATCGCACATGGATTGATGAGTTAGACGTGGTTGGTGAAATCTCACTGCATATCAGCAGCAGCATGATGAAGAACTGTGCATGTGATGATGAAAGCACCCAGCTCCACAGCTCTCACTCTGACAGCAGGTTGGATCATTTTCCACTCATGCTGTGTTGCTCTTGCAGGGCGCAGTGACATTGTCTCTTGGTGTTCTGCATCTGCACTTGGAATATTTGTGACCTTGTTTTAGCTGTATTTGCCATCAACAAGCTCCCCCCTCTGTAGAGTGTTGGTCGTCTGATACCTTGATGTTTGAATGTACATAACATCCCTCGTGGCTGGAGGGTTTCAACATGCCATCATATCAGGGTTTATCATACCTCCATACATTGTACTTGTGTCGTTTATTGTTCGTCACACTATATCACACTGTACTATCAAATCAGGATTCAGTTTTCTGTCTGATGTGTGTCTCAGTCTCTGCTGCTTCCTGCCTCCTTGTTTCAGTTTTTCTCTCTGCCAGTGTAAGATGGAGTGTTAAGAGTCATCAAGGTTTTTGTCATAAAGGCAGTGACTGACAAATGGGGGCCTAATTCCTGCTACACATTTTGTATCTTCTAACTACTTAAAGAATCACAGCAACACACTGACATCAGTGGCTTTGTAACCAGACTCGTGTGAAGGACAGTGGGATGCTGCTGGAGTAGATGTAGAAGGGGGAGGAGGAGAAGTACTTGGCATGTACCTTGCATGTAGTACCATGCTGCTCACCATCAGCCAGTTAGTGACTTTTCTGTCCCTGTCTTACAAGTTTACCTCCACTTTCACAGGCACAGCCCCTTATCAATCTCAGCTACCTGACATACAGTGCATTAAAGGAAAAACCAGCAGAGTGCTGCACCACCACGTGCACCTTGGCAATGATTCTCCAAGTCTCTGAGCTCTACTGCACTCTAAAAACCAATGTGTTGGCTCAACAAAATAAATAAATAACACAATTAATTACAACTTACTTAAGAATTGTTCAAATAAACACAAGTTTTTAAGTTGATCACTCATTAAAATTAAGTTATTCCAACTGAATGAAAAGGATTTTTTTTGTGTCATGTACTCAATTGAAAACACGTTTTTAAGTGAGTTGCTCCAGTTATTGTATATCTTAAAGTCATCAACAAAGAGAATGATAGCAATATACATCTACTCCAGAAAACAACTCATTTTATTTATAATAAATGTCATCAGTAAATGCCCTGTACTGATTTTCACCAGTACCTTCTGCTCCTCTCACACAACATCAAATCCTGGATCTATTCTCTGGCTCAAAATCTGAAGCACTGACTGCAGAGACAACCTGGAAGCTTTTATCTTCTGAGTACATACTCCACCAGACTTTCTACACATAGTCAGTCATCATTCATAAATGCTGTTGCTGAGTGAGAATGTGCAAATTTCAAGGTTATATGTTAAGAATAAGAAAATATACAAAACAAGAAACAGCATTTGTTTCTTATGTAACCAACCACTTGCCACTAGCACTTGTGGGTCAGATCGTGGTTTGGTTAGTACACTGGTCTAATTGATTATCATCCTCATTACCCCTGTGACATGATGTTTCCCTGGTGTCTCCTGTGTTTTTCTCCTGCTTTGTCCTCCCATGTGTCATTTCCCTCTTGTTTGTCAGTGTGTGTGTGTGTGTGTGTGTGTGTGTGTGTGTGTGTGTGGCACAGGCTCACCTGTGTTCCATCAGTCATCACCTACAGTATAAAGACTCTGGCTCTTCAACCACTCATCAAAAGATTGCTCTGTCTCACACTGGCTGCGAACAGAATCACCTCTGTCTTCTGTGCTTGTGCTAATTTACCTCTCTTGTGTTCTGCTGCTGCCTCATCTTGCGACTCACCTGCTCGTCTCCAGCAGTGTCTGCCATTCCCCTGCCATGACACTCACCTGCTCCCCCCTCAGCCAGCCCCCCTCCCCTCCCCCGCCCCCTCAGTGATAATGTCAACAACTCTCATGTCAACAACTCTCTTTGATTTCCTGAACCCTTTCATAGACCTTTGCACCTTGTCCACTCCTGCATCTTTCATTTGAGTTTGTGAGCTGAAGCTTACCTGTTTGATCTGGGGGACTGTTAAAGCTGAATATTAAATGAAGTTGTTTTTTTTTTAAAGATCTATTGCAACTATAAAAGCTTGTGATCCTGACCAGATAACCTCTACCTTTCATTGTTCTTGCTCAACAATAAAGTATGTATAGTATCCCTGTGTTATTAAGTGATAATAGCAATAATGTCATTTTAGATATAGAGATAAATTGATAATGAGGTAGACAGATACTGTATATAATTTATGTGCTAGCAAAATGTACAGTGCACTGCTGTGGAACTATAATTGGACAGTGTACAGATGACTGGTGACTGGTGGCAGAGGTCACACAGAATGAATGAGCTTACCTTTCTGTCATAAAATCATACCAAGCTTGAAATTTCACCTCAAAATGGTTTTTATAATTACTTCATTCCAAGGGGAGTTTCAGTTTCCATGCAGGGATCAGTGATGTGTTCCTTTATCATAGCAGTCACTCTGAGCTGTAGTACAGGCTGCAGGGACTGTCTGTGGTCACTGTTGCTACTACTGCCTGGACACACTCATTGAAGCCTCAGTGTTGTTTTACCTCAAACCAAAGCTCAGTCATTTACACTGTAAATATGATTAAGGCCACACTGCTGTATATGGAGAGAATAATTATCTATAATACACACATATCTCACTGTTTAAGATCAGAGAAAATAATCCCAGTCCCACAGGGGGGAAATATAGACTGTTGCGGCAGCAAAGAGGGCAATAAGGCAAGGAAATAAATATCATAACAAAACAAGACAATCCTATCAATATAAACACGAGTATATACACATTAACAAACTGGATTTCAATACTAATATTGCACAGTTGAAAATAATTGAAAACAATAATATAGTATAATAGCAGTTTGCATTAAACTGCTAATTTGTAACCAGAAGTGTCTTTTGATTGGAGAGTGTAACAGCCACAGATACTTTACAGATGAATAATTCCTGAGAAAAACTTATCCTTTAAGGATAAGTGGTATAGATAATGGATGGATGGGTAATATCAATCTTATATAGGCCATTAGTGAAATAATATTGCAAGTATTGTTACAAAAACATTATCTTAGAAATAAATGGAACAGCATATAATGAGATGACCAAATAAGGAGTTGGGGTGTTTTTAATATTTTATGATAATTGTGTGAACATCAGAATGTTAATGTTTTACTACGGTTTAAGTATTTTCTCAAAACCAGGTTTTTAGCTCACATTTTTCCTCTCTCTCAACTAGTGAATTTTCCTAAAATGTTTACATGGGGATTATCTGTTGTTATTTTTAAAACACTTATGAGCAATTACATCCAATAAAATAGACTAAATGATTTTTTATTCACACTGATTTCTTATGCATGCAGCAAATATTCAAAATGTGATGTATTCAATATTAAGCAATGACCCAACTGACCAAAGTTCATCAAGATGTGACTGTAGGAAATGTTTTGCTCCTATACATCACACGCTGTCCTTTTGGATCTTACACAGGAAAACATAAATGTTGACACAATTTGACACAAGTGTTTCTCACCTTAAATTACAGTTCAGTTACAGTACAGTTACATTCAGTACAGTAACAGTAATACATGCTCTAATAAACATGTGGTTCCTGTACCACCTGCTGTATCACTCCTGTTTCTCCCATGTTTCCTGTGTGCCTCTCCACTCCATCATTCTCCAGCACTGACACAGCACTGTGGAGACAGGTCTGGTCTATGTGAGACTACCTCACTGCTGACTGTTAAATAAAAAATAAATAAATAAATAAAAATAATCGACAAAAAAAGAAAAGGAAAAAAGAAAACTGACATATGTTAAATATACAGAAAACATAATCTGCCATGTACTTTCCTTATAAACAACATGCATCTTTACTATTCATTTGATTCATAGGCCTACTTCATTCTTATAACTATGTTGTATGAGAAAATGAATGTGGCCACTTTCAAGTATGAGACATATAAGTCTGCAGTACATATAATACATATAAAACATAAACATTTACAATTGGAGGCATATCCCGTTTTTTAAATTCCTCCTCTATATAGGTTATTACACTGTGGTCATGCTAGTTTTACTAAAGAATCCTAATACTTGTTAAACCACAGGAGATAATTTATCACTGTACCTCAATTCCTATTCAGCAAGATGCTGAAAAGAAAATTCTGTCATGTCCAATATGTACTTTGTGTCTTTCTAATTTTCTTCATGTTGACTCCATGTTTGATGTTTGACAGTGTATTCATTAATTTATGTACATCGTTGTTTATTATATTTCCAATCTGCTCTAGAGATTCAGATATTTATAATAAATTACATTTTCCTGTGTGATGCAGCTGATGTGATGAAGCTTTTAAACTACTGAATTAACCATACAGAAGAATTGTAGGAAGTTTTACTGATGACTCAGAAGACTAACTGTTTTTTTCCCCCTAACAAACATGTACATTTTATCCCAGTCATCGGCATTAGAAGACCAACTCCAGACATTTGTATTTGGGTACCACAACCGAGATAAGCGTTACTTTGTAGTATTAAGGCTACGAGCTCACATTAGACATTAAACTTTTACACCTGAAATCTTTGCTGTATGGGTGAAACGTGCTCCTATTTTTAGGTAGGAACCTTTTTTTTTTTTTTTACGGGGTTCTTATATACAGGGACGAGAGGGCGTTTTTTTTTTTTTGCCTCCACCCGTCTCCGATCTCCAGCCGATTCCATCCGAACATTTCCGAAAAATAACTCGTGGTCTCATATTATTGGTGAGACGCTTGTCCAATGAGCCGCGGCCATCTGTGCAGGGCTCGGCGCTGTTGAAGTTCTCCGGTTACGTTTCCTCTAGTCATTATTAGCTGGTTTCACCTCGTCTCTGCTCTCTTTACCTCCCGGTACCGGACAGGAGCCGCCAACATGAAGCTTCTTGGGGCAATTCTTGCGGTTTTTGCGTCGATAGCTGTCACTATTGACGCTACCGTCTACTTCAAGGAACAGTTCACGGATGGAGGTGCAGTATGGCCAACACAGTCTTCTTGTCCTGTGTGTTAATTATTGTGTTGTGAAAGTAGCTGCCTTAACTGCCTTGAACATTGTCATCTGGTAGTTTCTCCTCATAGAGTTAGCCATTGTGAGAACATGTTTCTTTGAAAAATAACCTCACTACATTACTGTAACCCACTCTGAGCTAGGCCATATCAGGTCTGTTAGTCAAGTGAGAGATAATGTTAGCTTAAAAACACAGGTAATGTAGCCTAATACAGCAGTAAAGTAAATATTTCAGTACTATTTTTAAAATGGAGGTTGTCTGAATGGTGTCAAATAATTAGAACACCAAATAATTCCTTAATTAGCTTCCTCATATGTTAGTCTAGAGGTTCTTTCACTTTTGATATTGCACTGCACCGTGTTGAGGGCTTTCAGGTGAAATCCAGATGGACTGCAGAGCTGTTTGCAGGATTTTCTGTTCTAAAAAGCCTGACTGTCCTCAGTGTCCCGAAGCTGTACAATAAAAGAAGAACTTCGAGAGGAAATTTACAAAAAGCTCACAGCCCTGTTAACTGTTAAGATGACATTTGCCCATGTAGCCTGTATTTTCTTTAAAATGTCGCTTTTATCGTGAGGTCGTCCAATTGCGGAGTTTTTCTGCAAATGCAGTGCAGCTTTTTAAAGTAGGTGTCTGGAACATATGCGATGTGGTAATATCGTGCTAACTAACAGGGAAGGCCAGGCCAGGCAGTGAGTAACCAGCTGAGTTGGTATGCTCTGTTTCAGATGGATGGAAGAGCAGGTGGCTGGAGTCGAAGCACAAGTCAGACTATGGCCAATGGAAACTGAGCGCTGGAAAGTTCTACGGGGATGCTGAGGCTGATAAAGGTAATTCCTCTGATACAAATGGATTTGTCTGAAATGAGTTTATTTGCATCTATCATATACTTGCAGATAGAGTCTTATGCAGATGTTGGTAAGGGAGGTTTGTGTTGATGACCAGCTCTTAGGACAGCCACTATAAAGTCAAGGAACTGGCCTGTACAGTATGTGCTGAGATTATTTCTAGGACTTGAATAACCTGCCAAACGGCCCTGGGATAAAGATTTGCCATTGGGCCTCTGTTAACACCCCCAACCCTCAATGTACTGGGTACAGTTTTCTGTGTAAGAATACTCTTAGTCAGTGGTTCTATCCCTGGCTCCTCCAGTCCATATGCTGAAGTATCCTTGAGCAAGATGCTGAACCCCTAATTGCCCCCAATGTATCATTAGTGTGTGAAAGTGTGTGTGTGTGCCTAAAGGGCTTTATATATGTATAGACAGAACAAGCGCTGTATGGGTGAATGTGAATATAAGTGCAGTCCACTTACCATTTGCTCTGTGGTAATTCAAATGAACACAAATGAATTTATTTATCATAAAACTGAACATTTTTGACAAGGCCGCTTGACGCAATCTTAGCATTTCACATCCACCCAGTTATGTCAGCTGACACTGTACTTTGATGATGTTTATTCCTAAAGAAAATTTCAAGTAAGGTAGCACAAACCAGAACTTGGTTATATCTTCAACCACTATAGCAAATCACTGAGTATCTGGCATACAAAAAATTGTGTTGATAAGAATCAAAAATCTTTGACAAGTGAATCTGGTCAGGATGAAATTACAGAATGGTTGCAAACAAAAGCTCTGAATGGCTTTTAGTTTGTGTTGCTAACAGCTGCTCGCTCCTATTTAGGCCTTCAGACCAGCCAAGACGCCCGCTTTTACGCCCTGTCAGCCCGCTTTGAGCCCTTTAGCAACGAGGGAAAGCCCTTGGTCATCCAGTTCACTGTAAAGCACGAGCAGAAGATTGACTGTGGAGGTGGCTATGTCAAGATCTTCCCCTCTGACCTCGACCAGAGTGACATGCACGGAGACTCGCAGTATTACATCATGTTTGGTGAGTCATGTTTGTGTAGTAGAGACACAGAGGCCTGACCATACAACTATTTGGAAGAAAGCATGATGCATTTCTAGAATTAAATACAGTATATAACATGGCATGACTTGTATCTGCAGGGCCTGACATTTGTGGATACAGCACAAAGAAGGTCCACGTAATCTTTAACTACAAGGGCCAGAACCATCTCATCAAGAAAGACATCAAATGCAAGGTAGCTGCTGCATAAAGCAATTTGAATCATTTGGATTTTTGTCTTTTGTCTGCATGAATTTAAATTTCTTGCTCACTGTAAATTCCCTACCATCACTCCCTAGGATGATGAGCTGACCCACCTGTACACACTGATACTGAATCCAGACCAGACGTATGAGGTGAGGATCAACAATGAAAAGGTGGAGTCTGGTTCCCTGGAGGACGACTGGGACATGCTGCCCCCGAAGAAGATCAAGGACCCTGAGGCCAAAAAACCAAGCGACTGGGACGACAGGGCCAAGATCGATGACCCCAGTGACACCAAGCCTGAGGTAGGAGACTGGTTTATTTTGGCCTTATTTGTATTTACAGGATACAGTATGAAACTATTGGAGCTATTGAAAATAGCTCACTGTCTCATCTGTAAAACACAAGTAAAGCAGCAGTTAGTGCTGAAGTGCTGATTCCTCTAGACTGTACATGTCCTCATCATATTTTAACCTAGTCACTCTGTTTGTGTTTGTAAAAAAGCATTTGTGTTTGACATTGACTTCATGTTTTAAGTCCACCTGGAAAACTCTTGGTCATGACCTGTGGATAAGCTGCACTTTTGATAGTTTGAGCTTAAAACAGTGTTGCTGTGGCAGTTCTAAATACATTTTTAGCCAGCTTTGAATGAAAATACAGGTGTGGGTCAAACAATCCAAAATCAAATCAAGCTCAATTTAGTTATTGTGTACAGCTCAGGTCACATTCCTGTTTTATCTTATAAAATTGTATTTTTAGTGACTCAAGTAGTAACTCCAGTCTTGCTGTTTTCCAGGACTGGGACAAGGCAGAGACCATCCCTGACCCTGATGCCAAGAAGCCTGATGACTGGGACGAGGACATGGATGGAGAGTGGGAACCTCCCATGATCACCAACCCAGAGTATAAGGTACATTTGGTACCCTTTTACTGATGTTTGTGAGAAGAAATGAATAATTTTTTTAGCTTTGGGGGTTAGTGTAAGAGGGTAATAGAGTGGTGCAGGAATAAGTGAATGTCCTAAAATCTGGAAATAAGTTAGCATTTTAGCACTTCCGGTTCCCTCGTCTCAAAGTCTATGGGTTTTTTGAACAGGTGTTTTGGTTAAATGCCTGAAATAACATCTGAGGTTAACACAAGCTCAAGACACATTCGTGTTTTATTCTTTGACTAAAAGTACATCAGAAATACCCCACTTGTGATTTTTTTTTTTTAAGCTTTTACATATCTTAAAAAAGACAGTCGGTAACAAGTGGCTAAATGAGACTACAGAGGTTGTGGACGTCGTAACACTGTACACAAAAACTGATCTACTCACAGTCATGTGACCATGGTGTAGTTGGTTTATAGCCTAGCATTAGCTTTTAACTTCTGCAGATTGGGTTTAGGCTTCAAAAAGCAGCAAAGTGGTGTTCATTTGTTAATCTTGCTGAACAAAACATTTAAGTATCATACACTTGTTGATCACAGAACTTATTTTCTGTAATAGTCCAAAAAACCAATGGAAAAATCTCATTGGCCTTTGGTCTAACTAAGCTAACTAACTTTCCAGGTTGGACTACAAAAAGACATTATTCCTGCATCACTCTATAAGGCAGTACCTCTATTATGGAATTGGCCTTCTAACCTGTTCCATCAATTTACAGGGTGAGTGGAAACCCAAGCAGATTGACAACCCTGACTACAAGGGAGCCTGGATCCACCCTGAGATCGACAACCCAGAGTACACTCATGACCCTGCAATGTACAAGTTTGACAACATTGGAGTATTGGGCCTGGATCTGTGGCAGGTAACCATTTCTACTCACCCACTGATCATGGAGCCCTAACTATACAGAGTTGTTTGACACCATGTGGTAAAATCAGTGATACCACTGAACTGAGTCAAGAACTGCATTGCTTGAATGATTAATGTTAATGTGTGTGATGTCTTTGTTCAGGTTAAATCTGGCACTATCTTTGACAACTTCCTGATCACTGATGATGTCAAAGAAGCTGAGAAGTTTGGGGAAGAAACGTGGGGAGTTACTAAGGTAGGACTGTACTTAGAAATACTGGATATAGAGCCTACTATACACCAGACTAGACAAAACAATATTCACATGACATATCCATCTGACTTTGTTTAATGAATTTACTGTATTTTGTTCTTAAAATGTCAAAAATAATGACAAACGCTCAGTGTAAGTACCAAGAGGTATTCATTTGAAAGTGAAGAAAAGTTCTGACCCATCACTGCAGAGATCCAGGGTTTGATTCCTAATAGCACCAACTCATGCTTGGTTCTGTATTTCAATGAACATGAGAAGTGGGAAGCCAGTGAGGGATCACATTATTGTACTTGTCTGGGGTTGCTTGGTGAAGCACACCAGAAAACTGTACTGTCAGTTGAGCCATACCTGCAATTACTGGAGAATACATGTCAAATAGTATTCAGCATTTTCAACTTAAAACACCATACTCCTATTGAAAACATTACACCAACTCTTAACTCTCAACTTTTTGCCCAACAGGGACCAGAGAAGAAGATGAAGGAGGAACAGGAGGACACGGAGAGGAAACTGAGGGAGGAGGAGGAGAAGAGCAAGAAGAAGGATGCTGAAGGTGATGATGAGGAGGAGGAGGAGGAGGATGATGAAGAAGATGGTGATGAGGAGCCAGAGGAAGAGAGCGAGCACGAAGAGGAGACGGATGAGCACGCTGGGACAGAGGATGAGGACGAGGACAGCAACCCTAAACAGAAGGACGAGTTGTAAAGCAGAGCAGCCGGTTGGCGGACTACTGTGTGCTTCTCTCTGCAGGTTCAAAGCAACAACAGAAAATTAGCGAAAGCCCTATGGACTCTGGCCTTTCATACAGCAACCTTTTATCCAAGTGTAGGGGTGAGGGATGGATGGGAGGTGGAGTCAGATCAGATTTTTTTTATTGATTCCCTTGTTGCTTATTTTAGTCTTCAAATTAGAGAATGGAGAAGGGATGACATGTTTCCCCCTCTGTTTTGGTTAAGGATTTTCTTATTTAATGTGATTTTTCTGAATGTGGTCTGTCCCATGGTGCATCCTGTAGTCACTCACAGAGCCTATTCATTTTTATTATTGCCTTTGTTGGGATGTCTAGTAAATCAAGGGTCTGTGATGCTTGGTACTTTTTTCTCCTGTGTGATGTTGAACTGTTTTTTTTAATTGATCCCCCTCATAATTTATTTAATTACATGAATTCCCTGAAAACATGATGATCTGCATATGTCCTTCCTCCAACTCATGTGATGTGTGTGTGTGTGAGTGTGTTTGAGAGTGAGACTGCATTAGACAAACTGTGATTTTTACAATCCTCATTTCTCATTGGTCTGGATGAGTGACTGTCCCGTGGGCACACACTGTTTCTGAGTTTCAGTGAATAAATTGAAGCTTCTCTCAACAACCTGACGCCTGTTTTCAGTGGTAATGGTAGTTGTGGCTGTGTGTATGTTTTATTCCAGTGTGGTGTGAACAAGAGTTTACAGCTGATAGAATTGTGGTCTAAACAAACTTAGTATAAGCACCCTTATTTTTACACAACAATCACGGTTGTTTAAGTTGTATCAGCATCAGAACCACTGATTGACAAATACTGTGATACTGGTATGACAATGAGACAAGTATACCTGGGTAAGAAAATAGTGACCTTTATTTAAATCCATTAGTTCATGACGCAAACACAAGAAGATTGTTTGACAGTGTCTCTTCCTCCAGTGTCTCTTGTAAGCTTGGCTTCTCCACCAAACGTGTGTGTGATAGTGCCAAAATACAAGTTAGGTTTTATCTAAATGATCTGCTACATTCAAGATGTGTGCCTAAGCAAAAACAAGCCTGTGCTGTCACAAATCAACAGAACTGTAAGGCAGGGGACACATTCACAGCTTAAATATTTCAAGGAGACATTTAGTCAACACCTCTGTTCCTTGGCATTTTTTATACACTGTTTGTTATGGTCATAAAGGTCAGTTTACTCGGCATGGTCACTCTTAGGGAGCTTTGTCAAATCTGAGGAAAACAGAGTTTTTAAGGCTACACATTCACAACACGGGCTTGTGTTACACATGGGATGTGGTGTTTGAAAGAAAACAGTGTTTATCATACAGGGAGGGGCTAATAAAAAGATGCTTTTGGTTACATTATGGGAAATGCAGAATCCTGGCTTTTTGTAACCTGACCTGAACATAGGACTTAAAGTCTGCATATCCCTGCATCTGTTGCTTCATTTCCCCCCAAAATCTCTCTTGTGAGTTTCATGCATGCTGCACTTTTTGAAAGTACAGCATGCAGTCACTGGAGTACACCTGTAATGGACATAGGCTTGTGATGCTCTACAGTGATATTTATTTGTGACCCCTTCCTCACATGCTATATAGGTATAGGTACAACTTTGTTAGAGGAAATGTGTTTTTCCATTTATTATCTGGGGACCCTTTCAGTTTTATCTTGTGTACCACTGCCCTTGGCTAAATGTAATGTAATGTCTATTAAGGTTTTAATTCCTGACATCTACTTAAGGAGACTGTCCTCAGTTACAATATAAAGGCATGTAAGTAATAATTGTGCATTTATTTATTAAATGTGTGCATTTATTGAGGAACTGTAAATGCATTATTAAACATTTTGAACTTTTTCTTAAGTAGCATGAATGCGTTTGTCTGGGTCATCACATCATCTAGGCTGACAATATGGTCAGAGTCAGCTGAAGCTGAACCACGACATGAGCCAGAGTAAGAGACGACATCGATTTATTGGCTGATTTAACTGCGCTCTCCGACTTTGGGTAATTTCCGACAGTTCTCGAAGGCGGCAGTGTGTTGTGCCTTACCTCCAGCAGTAGATGGCGTCCGTGCCCAAATTGCTCCGCGGCACTGAGACAGCTGAGTCACACATACATTTAGACCCAGGTTAAATACATATTGTGCGAAAAAGAGCGGCTTCAGTCGAGAAATTGCCGCGACTACCTTGAATTCCGACCCCAGCTGCCTCTGACATCGCGTCGAAAGATGCTGACGATAACAGTAAAGACGCTCCAACAGCAGACGTTCAAAATAGAAATAGACCCAGAATTGACGGTGAGTAGAAGTTAACGGGGTTGAAGTAAACACGGTCAGGCCGGGAGGGCTACCATGTAGGCGTTCGGGAATATTTGCTAACGTTAAGACATGGCCGCTTCAAAGGCTGCTCAACCTAACAAAGGAAAAACTGTAGTTTTTGTTTTGTTTGAAAAGTAACGTTACGTCAGTGTGACAAATATGTAGTCAGATAAGTTAGCAATTTAGCAGGATCTTACTGGAACTGAGTTCATGTGAGGTAAAGTAGCTAGGGTTAGCTCGTTCAAGACCGGAAATGAGGAACTTTTCCTTCAAAGTAAAGGCGTTACAACTTCAATTGTATTATAAGCACTTCACACTTCCTGTGAAAATAGCACTAAGGTTAGATTTTTGATCAGCGACATAATATATACAATGCAGTGAAATGTATTACCTGTATTTCACTGGCTGTTTTGACTTTGCTTCATGGTATTCTTCAGGACTTCACACTATGTATGGCCCGCATGAAAGGTATACTATATTATACTGGAAAAAAACGACCGGAAATGTTTGTACTTAAGTTTAGCTTTATAGTGTTTGACTTGTTTCAGTGTCGCTCACCATGAATGACGATGCAATATTTTAAACCTGCTATCTGTTAATGTAGTAATGGGAAAACAGATCAGTAAATCTTTGTGAGTAAGAAGAACCAAGCCTTTTGGAGTTTTCTGCTCAGAAAATAAGCAATGTAGAGTAATTTATATTAGTGTATTTAACTAATAATGTTTCCTGTGCAGTGCTATCACGTGAATCATAATGACCATAAACAGTTATCGGCACTAAACAAAGTAGTATTTATTAGGTTATTAGAAATACACTTCTCAAGAAAACAAAACAACAAACAAATAAACAAAGACATTCTGTTCTCATTGCAGCTTTTTAATCACCAAAAACTGCTGCTCAAACATCTATGTATATATCCAGCTTCTTTTGCTCCTGTTGTTTTGGTCCATTGTTCATTTGAACTGTAGTTTATCTCTTTACACCATCTAGTTATATAGTAAACTTCACTGTCCTGATACTTACTGTGTGCAGCGACAATACAGTTCTCATCTATCTCATCTGATGTAACCTAATCTAAAACATACACTCACATGCACACTATACTTTATTCAAAATGTATCAAGTTTTCAGTTTTTCACATTAAGGTAGATTGTGTCACTATTTACAAATATATGTTCTAATTTAATCCTGTGATAATTCTAATTGTGCTAATTGAGGTTTATTTGACGTCTCAGAAAACTATCAGTAAGCACAGTGACTCAAAGTTAAATAAAAACAAATTACAGAAATGTGAGAAAAAAATGTACACTACACGAGCATGGAAACTAGTCTAAGTTAGCCAGATAACTCATTGATTAATACACAGAGCTAGGGCTGAATGATATGCAACAAATTATGTTGCATTTCTTTTTATAGATATTGCGATATGAATCGTGATTTTAGTAGGATTTTTGAATTTCATTTGCCCTGAAAAATATATGAAGATGATGATGATGTGATTTTTTTTCCTTGGTCTGTACCAAAGAAGCATGTGGAGAATATGATTTGTAGGCTGGAGCATCTGTAACCTCACAGTGCTTCAATTCTAATGGTATGTTGTGACACATTTGACCTTTATTAACACCTTGCTCTTTGTGCGATTTGGATTGGCCATATTGTGATTTTGCTCATATTTTGATTTGACTTTGAATGTTCTGCCCTACAAAGGACACAGTTAAAGACAATAGATAAAAAAAAACTTCAGTCTTCAAAACACAGATGGTAAGAATAGTGCATATGGTATTATTATTTAGAGAACTTATATGAATGTAAATTAAAGTTAAGCGATTTCAGGCAGTACTATTAAGAAGTCATGAATGGTCAGAGTGACATTACTTCTCCATTGACAGAATATCAACTCTTTGTCAACAGCTACACTCGGTAGCTGTTTAGACAGTTTAAACAAAAACTGCCAGAGCTGGCTCAAAGGTAGGGTTAGCAATTCAAATATAATGCACTTTTATTCAAATTTGTGTCTATAAAAACCTTCACAAATGTTGTATGGACAAATATCACAATACAGACTGAACAACAACAGAGCACTGAAGTTTTGTGTTATATTAGCTGCAGCAAAGCCAAGAACAGATGAGACAGTTTCTCAGAACTAGCACAGTAGGTGCAGACAGAGATACTCACAACTCTCCTACTAGTCTAACAAACATTAACAAACAGGATGGTCTGTCCTGCTGGCTCTGTCATGCCTTTCTTTTTAAATGTGTATTCCTCTGTCCATGGATTGCACCGATCCACTTGTACAAACAACAACAAACACCAGATTTTTTTCAGCACATGTACAGAAAGAGCAGCTACGGACTGTGAGGAGATATTCCCTGAACTTGAATAAAAGTGCCTTTGATTGTAATTGTTAACCCTACCTTTAAAACAGGTTTTGGTCACAAAACTTCCTCTCTGGACAACATCAACTTTTGAACAGCGGCAAATTCCCGTAACGTACGATGATATGACATTTACAGTAACAACTGTCAGACCTTACCTCTGATATTTTCTGTGACACAGTGTAACATCTGGTGTTGTGTCAGTTTCAGTAACTCTCCCATTAATATCAGTGTTTCATCTGTTGTTTTTCAGGTGAAAACCCTGAAGGAGAAAATAGAGGAGGACAGAGGAAAAGATGCATTTCCTGCTGCAGGACAGAAACTCATCTATGCAGGTGAGGCAGAGGATGACTTCAACAGTTACAGAGATTCAGTTACACCAAAAACCCTAGAAAATGATTGGTTACAGTAACTACAAATATACTTTGACCTTGGATGTTGAGTTTTAACAGAGCAGCTTTTTTTTTTTTGGTAAGTGGTCATGTTGTAAAAACCAAAATACACATCTAGGTATCTGCATTCAGAAAACAATGAGCTGAAAAACAGCACTCCACATCGCGCCCCTGTCTCCTGCATTATTTTTTTTTCTTACCTGAGAATACCCCATACTTTATTGCTACAAGTCACATCATCAATAAATCTGCAGTGAGAATACTCATCTTGCAAATGAATCAAGTAGGTGATCAGAAATATACTGAAATACCTGTGATGTGATTGGGTTGTTAGGTTAGTCCAGGGTTTGATTTCCCCCCTCAACATTTAACTTCATGGATAAGAGTATGTATAACATCTGTTGTCAAGGTACTGTGACTGTGTATTGCAGTAAATGCCACTCAGAACAGCACCTAGCAACAAAAAGTTGTGCATCAAAAAGTTCCATCTTCACAAGTTAAGTCCAAATATTAAATATTCAGAGATCAAACAAAAAAGTGCTTAAGAAATCAAAGTACTAAAAATTGTCACATTAGGATAACTTATCAGCTGTGTAACTGTAACTGTAACCTATGTGCCTAATGCATTGTGCTTGATTGTGTTTTAGACACCATGACTTCTTATTCTCATTCATAAATCTTTTCTCATTTCCTGTTTCTGCTTGAATGTCACAGGTAAAATCTTAAATGATGACACCCCGCTGAAAGAGTACAAAATTGATGAGAAAAACTTTGTGGTGGTCATGGTTACCAAGGTCAGTGTCTCTTCATACTGTGGTTTTTAGATCATTCTCACCACTCAGCTGCTATGCTCCTTGTAAAATAAAATCTGTTGTTATTCACTAATTAAATATTTTATGAATTTCGTCAAGATGTATCCATCTGATTAAAGGCTTTCTGACAGAAGAGTGCCTTAGATGTTTTGTTTGTGAACTTTTACTTTAGGAGTCTAACGATACATCATTCTACATCAATACTTCATTTCAATGATCAATGATTCAGTAGCATCAATCCAAAATGAAAACACTGATCAGACATCATATATATTGTATCGTCCCTCACCAAGCAAGAGTGGAGACCTCAGCTGGTTTTATTACAACTTTAATTAAGCACAGTAACACAGGCTGCTGTGGGCTGTAACCAATGCCGACAAAAATAACAAAAAGCCCAAACATTTTCTCTGTGCTAGTCACTACCTACATCGAGTCACTTTCAGCCGCTCTTTCTGTGGAAAGCCTGTCCCCATACCTGAGTCCCAGCTGACATGACAGACAGACTTCACTGTGTCTGAGCTGACAACATGTTCAATAACCCTACTACCCTACTAATAACAGTACTTCAACTTAACAGTCTGAATAGTGTTCACTAACTCAACACAAACACAACATATAACACCACAGTCCTTCACAATATAATCATGCACCTTTATTTTGAAATTCCCCTGGCATGTCTTTCTCCACCTGAGCGCCCACACCTCCAAACAAAATGGTGATTTGATGAGGAATGATGTGGCCTGTGTCCAAAGGTTTAGTGTGATACAGGAGGACTGTACTACCTTGGATTATTATTACTAAGTTCTAATAATATATTGTTTGAGACTCTAAATAGGAGCCAGGTTTACACCTTTACATCCTGTTTTAATGTATACAAATAGGAATTTAATGTTCTTTCAGTTTTCTTTTATAGAAAACTTTCTTTTATAGAAATGTACAACTCAGAATATCAGAATGTGGCACTTTAGAATGAACAGGAGATCTATTTTTATTAAAAGAGAAGATTGCTCTGCCATTATTTGAACACCAGTTTTTATTTAGTTATGATACTGCTGATACAGAGATTTAACAGTGGACTTTATAAACTTAAGAGTCTGGTCTTGTAGAGTGAAATAGAGTGCTGTTAAGAGCTTATTATCCATGCTACTAATGATCAATTCTCCAATGTCTTTTCAGCCTAAACCAGCTCCCCCTCCACAAGCAGCCCCTCAGCCAACTCCCCAACCAGCTGCAGCTTCATCACCACCCTCAGCCACAGCACCAGCCTCAGGCCCAGCACACGTTCCCCCCACGCCAACACATACAGTGTCTGCATCTACACCTGCCCCACCGTTAGTGCCTCCCTCTGAATCCTCGGCCCCAGTCCCAGAAAACACCCCTTTAGTTTCTGTTGAAGCAACAGCAGCTCCGGACTCAAACGCAGCTCCAGATTCGGCTCCAGTTTCGGCTTCAGCTGCTACTCTATCCTCTAGCCCAGCTCTCGCTACTGAAACTGTTACGACGCCTTCGGTCGCCACAGACTGCCCCACCCCTGCTACCCTGCCAGAAGAGAAGCCAAGGGAAGACCCTGAGAATCAACCATCTGCCCCAGCACCAGTCCACTCTTCTGCTTCCAGGTTGGAGGACACCTGTGTTTACGTACACTGAGAGTTTAATTCATTATCTGCTTGTCCAAGGAACTTGTTTAAATCAGTTAGGAAATCTAAGCTTGGCTAAGCTCATATTGTGATCATGGGGGGTATTTTTGTGACTTGAGCAGAGAGCATATCACTGAGCAGTTCTTCCCAGTTAAAATATTTCTTGTAATTTAAGTAACGTGCTGTAGCTCAATAATAGAACATCTTTACCTGGATGAGACGTAAGAAATAAGACTTTTTCCAAGGTCCTGCTCACTCAGCGAGAAATAAGAGTTACTTTTCAGTGTATATAATTTTTAGCTTTGTTAGTGGCATGACTCTAAGGATGGCAATGTCAGTCTGTTGGTTAATCCAACAAGTCTCCAACAACAGTTACCATCACATTTTGTACATTGATCATCAGGTCAAAACTTTAATTTGTCCAATACTTTAATTTATGACTGAATACCTTTAAAACTACTGCCATTCCCATCAGCCTCAACTTGAATTTAGCTCTATATTAGCAGGAGATGTTAGCTAAGATAGTAAATGAAGATGGCAAATATGCTAAGCATCATGCCTACCAGACATTTCCTCTTTCTTCAGTGTGCATGTCATGGTGAGCATGTTAGTACTCTCACATTAGCATTTAGTTCCTAGCGCAACTATACTTAAGAATAGCCTTACAAAGCCACATAGACTTTTTGTCTTGTTTCTTTGTTAAAACTGATTCTTACTGTAATTGTTTGTGGTCTGGAATATTGATTTATACTTTGTTTTTTCTTCTTTGTTAATTTCTCTCAGCCTTGTTGATGAACTGGGTCTCCTTGAAGAAGCAGCATCAATCCTGGGTAATACACCTGTCATAAATGAAAACATACAAATTCACTGCTTATATATTGTTTTCCTCCTTCATGTTTGAACTCTTAGTGGTTGATAACATTTGCATCACAAATTGCTCCCATTGTTGTTTGAACTGATAACATCCATTTCAGAGCACACCAACATTTTCCACACACTGCTGGAAGCACTGCAAGTTACTCTTTTCAGTGATAGCAGTTTTCTTTGAGGGCATAGTATACTTAAGATGAACTAGTTTATATGATGTGTTGTCCAACCAAGTCTAAAGACCTCTTCTGAATGACCACTCTAGGTGAAAAGCCTGCTTTCATAGTCTCCTCCTCCTCCCTGCCTTGCACTACCTGCCTGATCTCTCTGTAACAGCTCTGTGTTTTCTGTGTAGTCTCAACCGGATGCTAAAGCTGTTGACCTGGGCTCCAAACTCTCCAGTCTGATTCAGTACCTGTGGGACCTGGCCTAATATTGCATAGATCCTATTTAAAACAGCTCTGACCTGTTGGGGCTTGGACATGGGATCTCTGAAGATCTCCTGTAGTGTCTGGCACTGGGACATTGGCGGCAGATTGGGATCTGGGGAGTCTGGAGGCCAGGTCAACACCTTGGGCTCTTTGTTGTGTTCCTGGAGACATTTCTGAGCAGCTTCTGTGGTGTGGTGGGAGCATTATCCTGCTGGGGGAGGCCCCTGACATTAGGGAGTGTTGTTGTCATTGGGGGTGTGTGCTTGGTCTAAAACAATGTTTAGGTGGTGGTTCCTCAGGATGATGAAAGTTATTCACTTCAGCTGTCAGTGGTTATGGCTGATTGGTGTATAACTGCTTTTGGATTTCTATATTTCAGTATTTCCAGGGTGCAGATTATAGACAGGTAGAGTATCACTGTGACAGCAGAACAGCCTAAATAAAGGAGAGATCATTGCAATAGGGGCGGCTGTGGCTCAGGGGGTAGGGCGGGTCACCCACTAATCGGAAGGTCAGTGGTTTGATCCCCAGCTCCTCCAGTCTGTGCCGAAGTATCCTTGGGCAAGATACTAAACCCCACGTTGCCCCTGATGTTTGAAAGTGTGTGTGATGGTGAATGGATAGATAGCCTATTTACATCCATTTGCATTTATTTACTGTTTGTAAGTAGTGATACATCCTTGTATTTAAAATAATATAAGTAACAAGACTAATGAGGCTAAAACAAACACAAAGTATCCTTGAAACATTTGGATGTATACCCATTAGTTTGCTGCCTCTGGCCAATTATACTATAGATGTACTCACATAATAGATATCTCTCCAAATCCAAAAATCTCAACAAACGGCATCAAGAGACACAGTAGTGACCGGTGAGCTGGAGTTTGAGACTGGCCACATATTATTAATGAGGTGTTAAATGTTATCTGCTACTACATTTATGAATCAAAACCACTTAATCTTCATGTATCTGAGGGGTCAAGGTCTTTTACAAAATCATGGTATCTAATGGTATCTAATGGAGTAAGGGAAACTGGACGATAATTCTTGTTGTACATACCAAGCAGTACAGAGGTCAGTTCAGAGGCATAGCTGAACATTTGACTGTTTGTATAATTTATACATATTTACGTTGTGAAAACCTGGGCTCTGTCTGACCTCGCACTGCACCATCGAGTAGGGGCACAATGTGATTATTGATCTGTTGCAGATACACAGGGATTTGTTTGTATCTCTTTGTAAATATTGTAATATAAAGAGTATGGTCTAGACCTACTCTATATGTACAGTGCCTCGAGACGTCTGTTGTGATTCGGCAGTATATAAATAAAAATTGACTTGATTCACAGTAATTGGATTATTGCAGGTCATGTAAAGGCATTCTTTACATGAATAAACGTCCTGCGTATTACTTTGGATTCAGATGTTTTCTGTAGTGTCATCATAACCCAGCTGATTGTTTGTTGTAGGTCCATACAGGAACAGGAATTGCCATCAGCTAAGTGCATGACCTTACATGGTACAAATTCACCAAAATGCAAATAGATATAGATAATGATTAGGGCTGAACGATTTATCGAAATTGAACCGCAATCGCGATTTGAACTAATACGATTTGCAAATTGCAAAGACTGTGATTATTTTTATAACAGAGAGTCAGTGGACATGTTGTTACACTTTTTTTAGCTGCCTCAGAATTCACACACACAGAGCACTGCAGGAGCAGCAGAGTGACAGGCTGTAAACTTTACAACCACATCTTGTGTTAAAATGACCAAAGCACAAAACTAACTGTGGCGTTAGATGCTTGATGAAAACAGAGAGCAGAGCGACTACATGACTCAGGCAGTGTGAGTCGCTCTGATTCTCTCCACTCCGGTGTCAGGTGAGAGCTGTTTGGTAGTAACGAGAATGAGCACAGCTGAAGCTGAAACTACCGGTGATATGATGAGTTAAAAGCAGCTGACAGTGTCAACAGGCCAGCAAGAGAGATAACTGAGCTGTGACCAAGATGCCAACTTTGTCTGGAGTATTTCTGCTATACATATTTTGTAGCAGGAAAATTATTGCTGCTGATATTATAAAGTTGTAAAATACCTGGTTGAGCTGAAAAGGCGAGAGAAAATGAGAGAAAATGAGAGAAAATGGTAGAATGAACCAGCTAACATTAAGTTAGGTTTGTATCTGTATTTTGTATTTTCTACTAGTAGGAATCCTGTAGTTTTAATCAGCTGTGTCTGTCTCTACTGGCTCTCTGTACCTGTCAGTCTCCTGTCATACAAACATTTGAAAAATCAGCACAGACAGCAGTATGACCGATGTAAAGTTACTGCAAAGAAGGCAGGTGAACGTAGTGCTACTGTTTGTTCTGTGAGAATTGTTCTATGGTTCATTATGTGTTTGTTCTATAACATTTATTGTTTAGAATAAATACATCTTGGATTTGTATATTTTCATTCTCATCCTTGGATTAGTACACAGAGCAGTTAATATTTCAATGATCTCTTAAATGTAATGCTCCATCCATACATGTATATAGTGAAGTTTGACTTATATTGCAAGTCAAATCGTCATCTGTCAGAAAAATCGCAATTAATTTTTTTCCCAAAATTGTTCAGCCCTAATAACGATTATAAAACAGGGTGCAGGTATACAATTTACATACCAACTGATGGCAGTTGTAATAACGCCAACTAGCCATTATTAAAAGTGACAATATGAGGCATGTGTAAGACATGTAGTGACTATACAATAAGCCTGCAGAAACAGCCTCCACACTTCATCCAGCCTCCATTCTTGTCCTCTGTCCTACCTCTCCTCTTGTTTCCACAGTGACAGGTCCAGCCTATGAGAACCTGGTGTCAGAGATTATGTCTATGGGTTATGATCGGGAGCAGGTAGTTGCTGCACTTAGAGCCAGTTACAACAACCCTGACCGAGCAGTGGAGTATCTACTCATGGTGAGGATTTAATCAGCTTCATTCCCAGCTCCACCAGCCACTGTATTCTCAGGTGTGTAGTAAATGTTGATGTACTGCAGGGTATTCCAGCTGAGGCCAGTGATCTGCCACCTCAAGAGCCAGTTAGACACAGTGTTCCATCTAACCCCCCGAACCCTGCAACACAACAACCACAGCAGACCCCAGCAGCCTCTAACAGTAAGAGTACATGTTTATTACTTGAAGCGTGTGTGTGTGTGTGTACATTCTTGGGGAGCCCAGGTCTACAAACCAGTGGGGAGAGCACCGTGTTCCATACAGTGAGGTCTGTCACCTACTCTGTCTTACTTTCAGGTTGTATTATTATCATTAAAACTTTTCTAGAAACTTTGTGACCTTATGTGCATTTACATGTGGGGAACTAAGGTCTAAATTTAATTCCTGAGCAACAGTGGACAGAAAAAAGTACCTGCTCTTGGGGTGGAGCACTTGTTCAGGAACTATTGGGGTGGAGCTGTCACTGCTGAAATGCAAACAATTACCTGAGACTGTTACAAATTGCGCAGAGCTTTGTTCACAAACTAAACAGCAATTGTTGCCACTAGTATCAGTTTTACAATGATGCACAGACATTACTTGTAATCTGACAAAATAATCTTAAACTAAGGTCCTTTCTGTTTGGTGGAACTATTATATTCCTTTACATTTTGAATGAGAAGGTAAGAGTACAATAGCAATGGTTAAAAATGTATGGCTAACAAAGTCATACAGAAAGTAGAATTTTCAAGCCTTACTGAGCAAATAGACATGATGACATGATGTTACTGCTCTCATCCTGAATAGAGGATGAATAGAGAATTTTAAGAAAATAAAACACTAATAATGATAACACAGTAGAGTTTATGTTTTCTGTTTCATTTAGGTATAGTATGTGTAGGATACATCTATATTACAATCTGTGATTGCCCTGAACTAACAGTATTTAGCTAGGTTTGAGGATTGGCCAGTGTTGTTAAATTCAAGCATTTTTGAGAAAGGAGGCTGCTAAGAGAAGTGACACACATCACTCCCTGGGCAATGTATGCTCTTCCCATTGGCTCTCAGAAATGGGGTCCTCATGGGGGAGATCTGCAGTTGGACCCTTCCCCATTGCAAATCAGTGAGTAGGACTTCTTCATGCCAATAGTGGATTTATCTTTGAATTAAGCTTAAGTTACATTTTATACCTTGATTTAGTAGGTGTTCCCATCTGGTTATTTTCTCTTTAAACTCTCTCCCAGAAAATGTATTCTATCACATAACAACAACACTAACCAGTTCATCCACTCTCCAGCAGGGCCAGTGTCTGGCAGTCAGCCTCCCTCTGCTGGTGGAGGACCTGTCTCTACAGGGAACCCTTTGGAGTTCCTGAGGAACCAGCCTCAGTTCCAGCAGATGAGACAGATCATCCAGCAGAACCCGGCCCTCTTACCAGCCCTGCTGCAGCAGCTTGGCAGAGACAACCCGCAGCTGCTGCAGGTACTAAACCAGTGCAGTCTCTATGCTTCTGTCGCAATTTTAGCAGACTATTCATATAAACTCATTGTAAGGCAATGACTGGGCTCATATAGAGATGATTTTAACTACTGTCTACCAACACTGAATAAATGATAAAAGTAAAGGTGTAAAAATGATCAACTCACAAGGTTAACTAACAGCTGTTAATGTGATATGGTGGAAACAAACACATTTAGACTATGTACAATGTGATTATATTATTATTATGAATGACATTTACAGATCAAAATCTTATCTTGGCATCAACCCAGTGATGAGCTGATAATGAAGTGATTACAGTCACGTACTGTAGATTAAACGTCTCTCTGAAGCGGTGTGTGGTCGCCAGGTGATGGTTCCATCAATGTGTCTCAGCTGATCAACCTCTGGAAGTCAGAAACTGTTCTTCTGGTACTCTGTTGAACTCTTGATTAGGCGTTCGTTGGTAGACGTGCAGCCTGCGTTGCTTACATGACAGAATAAGTGCTGTAATTACTGTACTTATATATGTATATATGTATGTATATATGTGTGTATATGTTATATTTATGTATACACACTCTCTCTCACACACACACACACACACACACACATATACAGTGTCTCACAAAAGTGAGTACACTCCTCACATTTCAGCAACCATTTTATTATATCTTCTCAAGGGACAATACAATAGAAATGAAACTTGGATGTAACTTAGAGTAGTCAGTGTACAGCTTGTATAGCAGTACAGTACAGCACTGCCTTAATCCTCTTGTGCGTGGAATTCACCAGAGCTGCACAGGTCGTTACTGGAATTCTCTTCCAGTCCTCCATGATGACATCGCGGAGCTGGTGGACGTTAGACACCTTGTGCTCCTCCACCTTCCGCTTGAGGATCCAACTCAGGTGCTCAGTTGGGTTCAGGTCTGGAGACATACTTGGCCACTCCATCACCTTCACCTTCAGCTTCCTCAGCGAGGCAGTTGTCATCTTGGAGGTGTGTTTGGGGTCGTTATCATGTTGGAAAACTGCCATGTGGCCCAGTTTCCAAAGGGAGGGGATCATGCTTTGCTTCAGGATGTCACAGTACATGTTGGAATTCATGTTTCCCTCAGTGAACTGTGTACCATGTACAGGTATCACTAGGAGTGTACTCACTTGTGTTGCCAGCTATTTAGACAATAATGGCTGTGTGTTGAGTAATTTTCAGTGGATAGTAAATCTATACTGCTATACAAGCTGTACACTTACTACTCTAAAGTATATCCAAGTTTCATTTCTATTGTATTGTCCCTTGAGAAGATATAATAAAATGGTTGCTGAAATGTGAGGAGTGTACTCACAGTGAGATACTGTATATATTAAAAAACATATAAATCTTTACTCATGCACTTCTGGCTCAATTTGTTATTAACTTGGCCTGTAAAATAGAGGAGCTCAAAGACTCAAAGCCAGAATGTTGCAAAGAGCTAAATGGCAAAAGCATATAGAAAAGAGCAATGGCTCAGGGGAAACTGTTTTAGCCCTGGGAAATGATGTCATATTTGAAGGTGTAGTAATGGTCTGCCAATCAGACTCAATATAACAAAAAGGGATCTTTTTTATTAGGCTCTAAATGATTTAATGTAGAGTTCCAATTAAAACATTAAACAAAACAATATATGAATGATGCTATTACTGACAAGAAAGAAACAATACAAAATGGATAATTTATCAGCATATCAATCACAAATTCTAAACATAGTAATGGTGGTTAATTGAAAATATCTGCTCTATAAAATGATTTTGGTTACAGAATGGTTGGACATGTTTCATATGGTTTCAGAAACAGGAAATTCTAATTCCCAACCAAGTTTGGAATGTGGCTTGATTTATGACCGAGGCCTGGTTCAGACCTCACAGAAAGAGAGAGAGAGAGGGGAGAGAACACTAGTTTGGGTATGTAGGTTTGTAAGAAGCCAAAACTTGTTGCTCAGCATAGTTCTTTCCATGTTACCTTTCTTGATAAAACTAACAGTGGAATATACAATTCAGAGATGATGTCTTGTTGTATAGAATGGACTCATTTTCATTCTGGAGATTCCGATTGTTTATTCCTATATTGGCCTTTTGTTGATTTGAGTTGATCTTCCTGAACTGGCCGTCTGACCTTTGAGCTGATCATACATCTCCTTGATGTGTTAACAGACTCCTATTGTCTCTGTATACTATTGGGTTTATGGGTGGTTATAATTTTGAGTATCCTAACTTTGACCTAATGCTGTTCTGGTATTCAACTCTTAAATAGCCTGCAACAGATGCCAGGCCTGGTGTCTGCTACACTACCATGAGATTCTGCTAGGATGTTTTTTTTCTTCTTCTTTTTTTTTTTATAATTCAAATTCATAATGACTAAAATGACATTTAAATATCTAACTGTGAAAGATGTAACTGCTATAAAAGTTTGACCAAATACACCTTACACAATCATGGAAGTCAGTTTTCACGTCTGCTACATACTGTTTGAATGGTTGGTTGGTTGATTTGTAATTGTAATCAGCTGTTCTGTGTCCTGTTCATTAGGGGCTGGAAACCTGTGGATTAGCTGTATGATAGTATTTATACTGACTGAATGTATTACTTGCAGCAAATCACGCAGCACCAGGAGCGTTTTGTACAGATGCTGAATGAGCCACGAGGTGGAGAGACAGCAGGGGAGGGTGCTGAGGCCCAGGGGTCACCACACACCAACTACATCCAGGTCACCCCACAGGAGAAGGAGGCCATTGAGAGGGTCAGTTCACCACTCACACTGACATTACAATGCAGGGATTTAGCAGTGTCTTTATTAAGTCCCACTGAATTGTATTCAGTGTGCCTCGGTTTATACAAGTCTCTGAAACTCCACAGGAGGGATGGAACACCACTTTTCCAAACTGGATTGAAGACCATAGCATATGATTCACATCATTTCACACAAACTTGATTATAGAATTTTGTTTGCATGTGTCTGTCTGTGTGTGTTGGTGTGTATCTGTGTGTATGTGTGCGCACACAGGCTTTAGCCACTTCTTTTGGACTTTCTCTGGTATAAACACCGACCTTGTGGGGACCAGTAGTCCTCATGGGGACCAAAACCTGATCCTAATGAGGCAAAATGTCATTTCAGAGG
Organism: Lates calcarifer; assembly: GCF_001640805.2. NCBI lineage: Eukaryota > Metazoa > Chordata > Actinopteri > Centropomidae > Lates > Lates calcarifer. Next base: position 489,786 of record NC_066849.1, on the reverse strand, counting down.
TCCTAGTGAAGATTAGGTTAGGTGTGAATTGAGGTTAAGTTAAGGTTAGAGTTAGGCATGAATTAGTTATGGTTAAGGTTTGAGTTAACCACAATCAGTGGAAATCAGTACAATAAGGATAGGCTGTGTAAACTTTTGTGTACGTGTGTGACATGGATTTGTATGTTGTGTTCCAGTTAAAAGCACTGGGCTTCCCTGAAGGCTTAGTCATCCAGGCTTACTTTGCATGTGAGAAGAACGAGAACCTGGCTGCTAACTTCCTGCTACAGCAAACGTGGGACGATGAGTAACCAAGCATCACTTGACACATCACCGTTTGACAGAGGGCCGCAGAGTGGATGACAGCGCTACACAAGGTCCACCCAATCAACAGGGACAGGAAAGGAAGACTACATTTCTTTTCACACCATGTGACTGTGGTCTGATGGTGGTGATGATGATGACATGCTGTTCAAAGTTAGCTGTGCTGCCTACTCTCCATTCAGCTGTGATGATCATTGTAGGAGCTCACACTGAGCTGTCCCTCACTGCTGCTACATTATTACTGCTGCCGCTTGTGCTGAGTGATCACACTGAGAGAAGTCATGCCAGGAAATATGCCAACAGTCTGCATCACCCTCACAGGCCAACAGGCTTTTATTAAGAGGGTTTCACTGCAGTCAGCTCACAGGCTGCCTGTAAAACATGTGTTAAACTTGTTAGACTACTGTACATACAGAGTATACACACTACAGCATACTTGTAGTGAATGTATACATGACAGAAATTTTCAACATGTGTCTTTACAAACCTTGCATGTTGGAGTTACCTGAAAATGTGATGCAAACTGTTGACTTCATTTTTTGAGAGCTAACATTGCTTTATATTAAAGTTCGGGTCTGATCATTTCTTTTCCTCTGCTTCTTTTGTCACTTGAAGAAAAAAATCTGGAAAATATCTCAGACCAAATGAGTCCACATAACACAAATGTGCTTCTGTGGTTCTATCCATGGAAAATGAAAAGGCAACTGAAATTGCTGCAAGAGTATTTGATACTTTGCTGCCCATTCCTGCCAGAAAAAGAAAAATGTTAGAAATATAAATGTTAAGTCAAATTGTTTAGATAATGGAACGTGGAATGATAAAATTGTGATTTTGATTATTCAAGTCAAAATGTTGACTTAGATCAAACATGAACTAGTAAATGAATGACTCAAAATTTTGGCCTTGTAAGTAAAAATTCAATTAATCATCATTTTGATTTACTGCCTCAAAATTTAGTCTCAGTATCATAAATTGGACCTACAAATGAAAACATTTTGACTTGGTTTCTATCAATTTTGACTTAAAAAGTCAATATTTCACTTATTTTCACTAACCATGATTAAGTCAAAATAAAACATTTGACTTAAGTTTGTGACTTTTATTATTTTGACTGTATTATTTTTCAGTCTCAACTTTTGTTGTGATGGTGTTTTTTTTTTTTTTTTTTTTTGGCAGAAATGGGCTTCCAGAAAATATAGACATTCAAAGTTAGTTAAAATCTGTCTGTATCATGGTTACTTGTTATCACATGTATTTGTGGAAGAGGTTGGCACACCCACATGCAGCACCCAGCTTGACTTTCTCATTATGGTTTTTGACTGCGGAGGGTTTTTTTTTGTTGGTTTTGTTATTTTTGAGATTAAGGAATTTGAAGGTTGATTATGAAGTGCCACATTGCATACTTTGTGAGCAGAAGATTTGATATTTAACTTTTTTTTGGTTTTGTTTCTTGGATAGGAAAAGGTGTGTTCTTTTTCAATAGTTCCTTAGCTGGAATGATCAAGTGTAGTCCAGTTCCAGCACTATTTTGAGCAATCAAGTTCTGTTCAGTTGGTCTCATATCACATCTACTATGCATCTTAAAGCTGTAAGAATTTGAGCCATTGCTCCATCATGCCTTATGGATTGTTAAACACATTTCATTTCACTACCAGTGTTTTAATTTACAATATAGTGTTTAAAATATCACAAATGAGTGTCACAGGATTGGAGGTCATCATTAGACTTTTAATTATTGGTAATTAATCAGTTATTGTTTCAAAAGTGGACTAAAGGGAATTTGAATAAGTGCTAGAAGCCAAAACAAAACAAAACAAAAACAGATGTTTTTTCAGCATTCAGCATGTGCTTTGCTGTTTCTTCTTTTACTTTATTTTCTTTGAGCTGGAAATGACTGGATGTTTTGTATTATATTGTAAACAGGGTATATATACACTTTGGGGAGAAAGGCACATTACTGTGACAAATGCTGCTCTAGCTGTGAGGGGTTGTTGGTTGCATGAGATTGTTGCAGTTATTTAGCATGGCAGTGGGTTGGGAATGATGAAACCACAGTGTGGCGTTGCTCTGATCTCAGTTTATCTGTTGTTTGGTTTTCTTTTTGGGTTTATAAAAAAGAAACTACTTAGACCCTGAAATACACCAGATGAGGTTTTGCTGAATACTTGTGAAAAACTTTTGTTTCACCATTGTGTAAAATAAATGGCTTTTACAAAGTGGATGAGGTATGGTAAAGTTTTATTGTAAATGATTCATTAACAAGAATCACACATTTTACTGCACACTCATCATCATTTTTTTTTTTTTTTTAACTGTGATGGACAAGCAGTGAAAGAGCATTCTATCAGGTGTATGATACATCAGTGTGTCAAGTATCATGGCTCAAAACATCAGGCAGCTTCATAGGTCATTCAAAGGTCAGCCGGTCCGGTCGGTTTTAAGGTTAGGCTTTTCTTAACTGTCAGAAATGTTTACAGCGCAAACACACCAGCTTCAGACATGTGGACTGGTAATTCTACACACTGACATAAGCTGCAGAGTGAGTCCAGTGGTTTAAAAATGATACCGCTTGGTGAGTGGGCAGAATTCTGAAATTATCATTTTGCAGACAACTTAAGAAACATAATGTCATCCGATCTTTAAAGGAATTTCGACCGCGTTGTGTTGCCGGGATGTGGGGGCTAGGTTTGTCCGCTAGGATGAGTGTTGCCTTGGAGAGGGCGGGTGGGTGCGTTCCCGCAGCAACAGGGAAGATGGCAGCTCTCACATCTCTCACCCAGGTAAAGATGCAGCAATTAACGACTCTACAACTCAACTTAGGGCTAAGACAATTAATGGCATGACGCAGTATGTCCGATTCATGACACTGAATTTTAATTTTACTCTGAACAAAACACGAGATTGCTTTAAAATGCAGCTAGAAATAAGCCTAGTCGAGGAAGGCCCATTGCAATAACATTACCGTTATGTAGCGGGCTTGTTAGCTTCAGCTGGTTCTAGCTAGCCATGTTGCTGCTTATCTACGACAAACATACAATTAATTTACTGATTGTGAATTTACAGATGATAAGTGCCATGGATACTATACAAAGCCTGGCCTGTGCATGTATGTGACAAAGCATTAGGAACTATGATAACGCTCAGTTCTTAAGCTAGCAAACCTTAGCTAGCATAGCCTTGGTGCCAAGTAGTGAGTGAGGATGGGGGTGAACGCTCATGAGGCTAGAAGGCAGGCCACAGAGTAAGCACACTGTATGCTTATCTTGGATTAATGATGTTGATGTGAGTTAGCTCGCTAGTCTTACCGGTACGGTTCACTGGTGGTAAAATGAGTGTCAGGGCTGATGAGCATCCACGGCTGTGATTGTCTTTTGCCTGCTGCGTTTGCGCAAGTCATATATAATATGGCAATGCAGTTGGTTTGTGATATCCTCGCCATCGATTGGTAACGACAGCTCTGTCAGAAAAACTGAACGAATATTTGTAGTATTCTAGGCTTAGACTGATATTTGGATACTCTAATTACGTTACGTACTTGTAGCTGAAGGAACCTCACTAGCCTGACGTTGATCTGAAGTGTAATAACAGCCTCTCTCTGCCACAGTTGTCAAGTGGGAACCCCGTATATGAGAACTTTTACAGACAGGTAAGGGGAAAAGCCAAAAACATCACCTATTAACACTGATTTTTCTAAAACACCATGAAAGACAGTTCACATGTTTAAGAGAGAAAATGAAAGATGTCACTGTGCACTCAGACATGTGTGTTTGCTCCAAGGTGGATCCTGGGAATACAGGGAGAGTAGGACCAACAGAAGCTGCCTTGTTCTTAAAAAAGTCTGGGCTCCCTGACATTACACTGGGAAAGGTAGGTAGCAGCAAAACTTACACTCTTTATTTTCTCTGGTGTCAGTCAAACATCACACAGAGCTGGAGAGGTACTGTATATTTGCTCCATTCAGCAGTTGGATGCAGCTTGTGAATCTGAGCTGCAGTGGTGGATTGTTGGTGGCCTTAAGGTCAGCTTCTGGTCTGTGGTACTGTCAGTCTGTGTCTACTGTCAACATTGCTGAAAACTGTCCAGAGGAGTAAACTGTCAACGCTTTTAAGATTAGAAAGTGACAGCCTCAGTTAGAGCCAGTTATCTATACACCACTAATACCTTGTAAGGGCAGTGTGTCTATTTTACAGAACTGTGTCCTGATATCTTTGTAAACTCTATATGCATAGGAAAAATAATATGTGACACATGGGGCAATTGTGTAATCACAGTCATAATACTGCTGCACTAATATTTTTTCTGAACAATAGTACATTTTATGAACAATGACTTCTTGTTATCTGAAAGATGTCACTTGTAGTGACAAACCCACAGAGGATTATCACCAACTCTGCAGCTCTCTTTAGCTGGATAATGCGTTGGTGGATACCAAATCATGTTGTGTTTACAGCAAAGGCTTTGTTAGCTTTTAGCCTGTATCATGTGTAGTTGTCAGTAAGAAGAAAATATCAGTGGCCAAACTGTCCAGTTGAAATTACGCCAAATACATCGTCTAATATTGTGTGACTTAAAAAATATGGTGACCTTTTTACAAAAATCTCAGTAAACATGTTCTGTTATACCCAGCAGCTGTGAACAGTTGGTGCAATGTAATCCAATGGACAACTGTCCACGTTAGACTATCTCCACTAAACTCTTGGTTTTGTCACTGATACGCTCAGATTGTTATTGTGTGTCTGACAACATTATAGATATGATTCCTACAGAGTTAGAGCTTTTTATTAAACCAGAAACATTACCATATCACTACCAGGCTCCATTCACAGAAACAGGACCTTACATACTGTGCCAGTATTTATGTGCATTTGGCCTTGGCTTGTATGTTAATGATGTATTACATTTTACTTTATTGTTTTACAAATTTCTGTCATCATCAAAGATTCCAAGCAAATTGTGAATGAAATTTACCAAAATTACATAGATACTTCGATATGGTTTTGTTTTAGTTGTGTAGGGTTTTGTTTCACGTCAAGCGATATTTGACTTTTGATATACATACAGTCGTCCTCAAAATTATTCATACCCTTGCTAATTTTTGTGATTTCTTATTTTTGTGATGAAATGACTGCATTTTTTCAAGCTTGTTTATGAGTTATATGTGACCAACAAGTGAAAGAATGACAACAGTACACAATTCAAGAAACTTCATTTCAGGGGTATTTTATTCATGGATTCCCAGACATAGTGTTTGGAGTTGTGTTTAGAGAGTTCAGTTTTTGTCTCATCAGATCAGAGAATCTTTTTCCTAATGCTCTCAGAGTACTTTGAATGCTGTTTGGCAAACTCCAAGCTGGGCGGCCCACATAGGTGCGTGCCTTTCTAAACTACATATGTCCAATGCCAGAGGTGGACTCAAATCAAGCTGATGCACCTCAAGGAAAATTAAACAGGATGACTAAAATTTGGAGAGTCACAGCAAAGGGTCTGAATACTTTTGTAAATGAGAGATTTCAGTTTTTCAATGATTCTGCTAAAGAAATTCTAAAAATATATTCTGAATTTAAAAAGATTGATGGGCAACATGGAAATTTCATGCATTTACAATTAAATCTGCAAAATAACAAAGTGAGCAAAAACATGAAGGGGTTGCTCTAGCATTCCCCAAGTTCAAGATGTTATCATCTATCATCAAAAATCCATCATCAAAATGATTTTAATGTAAAAATGTGTTTTGACGTAAATTTAGATTAAAAAAGATAAATAAAATATTTATACATATACACATATTAATATGGGACATAAAATTTGAAAATGTATTTTTCATTTGTTTCATTTGTTTTTCAGATTTGGGATTTGGCTGATCCTGATGGCAAAGGCTATCTGGACAAACAGGTGGGGAACAGATTTCTTATCTAGTGTTCTGTCTTTCATGATGTACTGTATGTACTTCACATAGAAAAGTGAATAACAAAGTGGACACGTTTTTGACTCTGATCAATAGATAAAATACTTAATGACAAGTAATGACAACGTGAAACCACATCTCTACAACCGAATCCAATAAGATGTCCCCCAGTTGTAATAATGCTGTCAAATTAGCTAAAGCCAGCGTGTCCAGCTCAAACAACAACAACAAAAAAAACCCAGCAAAAAGTAACAGAATTATTTCATTGCCGTTCTTGGCAGGGTGGGGGGTAGTGTTGGTCCTGTTGCATATTTTTCTTAAATATAAATGTTGTTCCATATTTTTCTCTTTTCTGAATAATTTTAATCATGTATCTTTGGGGTGCTCAATTAGTGTTAGCTATCCCAAGTGAATGACTTGATGGATACCACTGTGTGTCGTCTCTCTCAGGGGTTTTACGTAGCTCTGCGGCTGGTGGCTTGTGCTCAGAGTGGTCAGGACGTCAGTCTGTCCAGCCTCAACCTCACAATCCCTCCCCCCAAGTTTGTGAGTGTGACTTCATCATTATAGCTCAAATCCATATTTTATATGCATAAAATATATTTAGTATTGCCTTTGTTTGGGATTATATCAAACCTGCAGATATTTTTCTATTACATTATATGCATTATATGTACATAAACAAATTCTGTCATTTTCATTTTAAGTTTTTATGTTATTCAGTCTTGATACACAGTATCAACAACTCACTATGATCAGTATGAGAGAAGAGGATGTGTGTTCAACCTTGCAAATGGATAATGTGACAGTGCTTTGACAGCCATCTGTGTTTGTCTGATTTCAGAAGGACACCAGTAGTCCATCTCTAAGCAGCACAGCTTCTGCCTCCACCGAATTACACTGGGCCGTCAGGGTGTGTTCAATCACACACATAACCACACAGGCACTAGAAGAAAAACAATATAGAGGTGTTTTACATTGACTCAGAAAGAAATTTCCATCAATCATTAAAGTTAGAACCAATGCACTCCTCCTGTCCAGAGTTTGAGGACAACATATTGGTAATGGGAGATTTTTCACAGAGCCTCACTGATACACCATTTTAGTTTCTCACAAATACTCTAGTGTTAGTCCAGCAGAAGCACTGATAAGTTTATTTTCACACACATCAGCTACACCATTTTAACTCTCAAACATCAGTATTGGCATCTGCATCAAAAATCCAGTATTGTTTTGGCTCTAATATTGTTATCTAATAAGTCTAATATCTAATAATCTATCTAATAAGACTATTTAATAATTTTGTGAATATGTATGAACTCTTCCATTAAGTCAAATGACAGAATACAAATCAGTCAAACATATACATACAATAACTAGTGTTTTTTCTTTGTAGCCTGAGGAGAAGAGTAAATTTGATGGGATTTTTGAAAGTTTGGCTCCAGTCAACGGCCTGCTGTCAGGAGAGAAGGTCAAACCAGTCCTAATCAACTCCAAGCTACCTCTGGATGTCCTTGGGAAGGTATTGACTTCAATTGTGGTTTTTTACATTAGGTCTTGAATTAGGCATCTTGGTTCTATGTTTGAAGATTAAACCTTTCAAGCCAGAACTAACATCTGAGAAGTAACATTAATGCTAGTTTGGCTGTCAGAACTGTGGCTCACACATTATGATAATGAGCAATGAGTTGTCAACATGTTTTTTTCCAAAGTGGATTCACAGTAATGAAAAGAATCAGTTATATTTTAGTCACCTCCTTGAATTACAGTGAATAGCCTGATCCTTATCATGCTAATTTCCTGCTGTTAGGTTTGGGACCTGAGTGACATAGATAAAGATGGCCATCTGGACAAAGATGAGTTTGCAGTGGTGAGTCTTACCTTCTTCTTCATAGTTCCTGCCTGTGGTTTTGATTAGAGCCTGAACTAACTGTGGACATCTCCATAAATATGCAGTGGCCACTGTGTTAGGAACAACTTTCCAATACTGGGTAAGACGCTGTATGCCCCTAGAACAGCCTGAATTCTTCATTGCATAGATTGGTCGAGGTTGAGGAAACAGTCCTTAGAGATTCTGGTCCAAGCTGACATCATGCAGCTGCTGCAGATTTGTTGGCTGCAAATCCTCTATTCCACCACATCCCAAAGGTGTCTGTTGACTGAGATGTGTGACTAGGAGGTCACTGAGATCATTGTTATGTTAATGTAGCAGATGACGTATGCTTTGTGACTGAACTCTGATCAAGTCTGCGTCTCTTTATGCTTTGACTTGCTGTCACATTATTGGCTTATTAGATATGTGTATTAATAAGAAAGTGTACATAGAATAAAGTGGCCTCTTTGTGTACTTTCCTACATGAAGCTGATATATCAGTCACAAGTAGCCTTGCATATCATTGTACCAGCATGCTGCAAAATCCTTAGTAGAGTGGATAGATTCAGTTATTGATACTGATTTGTTGTTGCTGTACAATATATTGACATTTTAAACAATTCTGCTCTTACACTCTTGTCAGTTAGCACACAATAGTTCATACTTTGATCTCATACCAGTGCAAAAGCAAATATTTTAGTGATAAAAAATCTTTAGATATCTGCATTCATTTGTAATTGTGTTATGGTTCAGTATTGGTTTTGTAAAGTCTGCTCCAGTTTTGATTCTTCACTTGACTGGAGGCAAATAAAAAAAAGGTTTGTGACATAATTAGTTGTACACAAGCTATATATGCTGCCAGTAAGTATGTGTTAATAGTAGGATGTGCCTCCCCAGGCCATGCACCTTGTGTACCGGGCCCTGGAGAAAGAGCCTGTTCCTGCACTCCTCCCCTCTGCCCTCATCCCTCCATCTAAGAGGAAGAAGAGTCTGGGCTCAGTGACCAGTTCTGTGCCTGGATTGCCTGCAAGCCCTCCACCACCAAAAGATTCACTACGCTCCACACCCTCCCACGGCAGCATGAATTCACTCAATAGCACTGGCAGCCTGTCACCTAAACACACACTAAAGTCTGGACAGGTAACGTATTAATATACACACACACTATCAACATGTTAATAAGTAAACACAAAAATAGCTAGTGTCAAAGAACTCTTGGATTGACTCTTGGAATGATTGAATATTACATTCATATTAAATATATATGTTGAAATACAGTATATTACAACATTTGCATCTCTCTCTGCCTCAGCATTCAGTGAACTGGGTGGTCCCAGTATCTGACCGCGGTCGCTATGACGACATCTTCCTGAAGACAGATGCTGACCTGGATGGTTTTGTCAGTGGACAGGAAGTAAAGGAGATCTTCATGCAGTCTGGACTTTCTCAGAATGTCCTTGCCCATATATGGTAGGAACTCCACCCAGGTTTTATGCTTGACAGTTAATATCTGCTGTGTTTTATTTCTTGGCTTGGCTTATTTTTAGCTTGGGACCACTTTCTAATAAGGCAGCCTTTATAATAGGTCTATAAGTTTTGAATAATGTCTTTATTTGCTAAAAAATATTTTACTGATGCTTTAAAGATCAATTATAAACCGATAATGAGAACAAATTTGGATTGTGAGGTTGCAAGGTTGTCCCCCTGTGTTTGGTAATAATGCTGTTATAAACATTGGTAATTCACTGATAAAATTGTTACTAAATGGATTTTGTTCCAGATCCTCTGCAGCTCTTTCTGGAAGTAAGTGGTCAAATGTTGTCTAATTCTGTTTGTATGTCTAATCAGCTAACCTGACTTTCACAAATGGGCAACCCAAACTTCATTCTTTGTGGTTCTTTGGCTTAAAACTGATCTATACAACTTAAGCAAATAATTTATTTTATGCATAAGAGCTAACAAGTATTAATTGTTTTAAATGATAATGATAGACCATGCTAAATCTTTGATTTTTAACAGGTAAAAGTTTAAATGTAACACCCTGTCTTGTTATATGACAAATTTCAGTCATCCAAAACACAGCTGTCAGCTTAATGGAAACGTGTGGCATGTGCCAAAGCTGACTTTGAAGGTTTCATTCGATTGCTTATATAGTGGATATTTCTTCAAATAAAATAAAGTCACATGGCTTATGGTTTGAAGCATGTTTCAGCCACAAGTGTGAAAATCTTTCATGTAGATTTTTCATGTCAATCTGGGAATAATGAAATAGTTTGATTATTCAGAGACATTTAAAAACACAAATTATGTCATGTAAAATGAAGAGGAAATATTTAAGATTCTAAGTCCATAGTCAAATTTAAGTTAATCTGAGGCACTGAACAACTTAACTCAGATTCCCTTAAGTTGAATCCCTTCCATTGAAGCGTGAGATGACAGTGACTGAAGTGGATTTGATCTGCTCGTCAGAGTCTCGTTATACCTCAAGCTTCCAGCAGATCATTGCTTACTAAGTAGCAATGTGACAGTGGGAACAATTGCATCAGAACTAAGTGTCAGAAGTCAAATTGTTATTCTAAGCCCAGAGGGTCTTTCTCATCCAATCATGGCTAGATCTAAGTTTTCTAAGGGGGCACTACATGAAACTCTGAAGACTTTGCAAAACATGGATCAGTTGTATCCAAAACACGGTCAGGCAGACCAAAAGTGAATACACCATTACCATCAACACATCAAGCTGACTCCCCTGAGAGATAGAAAGTAACTTCACTACAGACACAGAATTTGCTTTTTAAAGAAGATTCCAATCAGCAAAAATACTGTGAAAAGAATGCTGTGTTGTAGTGGACTCACAGGGCGAGTGGCAGTTTCTAATCCATTTTTCAGGAGGGGAAATAAGGCTAAACCCTTGGGATGAAGAGTTACCAGCATTTCACAGTGGCCAAGTGGCAAAACCATAAAACAGAGACATGCTATCCTTGTCTGCATCTTTGTGAAGGATTCATACTGCAGCAGGATAATGTCCCCTAACACACCTCAAAGCTTTGCAAGCTGAAAACCAAAGATGATCAAGGATTCCTGACTGTCACGGACCTCCTCAACAGTCACCCACTAAACATTTATGGGAACAAGTGAACACTGAGAAAGCCAGGCATTCTGTGACATCACATGAAGCTCTTTGGAACCTTATTGTCATATCATGCTGGGATAACATGGGTCATCAGGTTTTGCAAAACACGTAAATAAAAACAATTGATATCATCATTTGTAACGAAATAGTTACTATTACATTCAAAACATGCAAAATGGAAGTATCTTGATCTCTGACTTTTCAACAGTGTGGTCTGTTGTATCAGTATAACTGAGTTAACCAAATGTATCTCAGTCGACTGTCTGCTTTTTCCTTCCAGGGCTCTGGCAGACACAAGGCAGATAGGCAAGCTGACCAGGGAGCAGTTTGCCCTTGCTATGTATCTCATCCAGCAGAAAGTCAGCAAGGGCATTGACCCTCCACAGGCCCTGACTGCTGACATGATACCCCCCTCTGAGAGAGCCACTCCTGTACCAGTAGGTCCCACACACACACAAACAGTACATTTTTACAAGAGGTTAGTGAGATATCTGTGATTCTGTGTATCTCATGGGGTGGCTGTGGCTCTGGTGATGGAGTGGGCTCATCCACTAATCACAGGGTTGGTGGTTCAGGCTTGGACAAGACACTGATTACTCCAGACTGACAGGGAAGCACCTGGCTCAGCACTGAGCTTCCACTGGTGTCTGAGTGTGTGTGCGTGTGTGTATGAATGGGTGAATGAGGGGAAAATTGTAAAGTGCTTTGGTTAAAAGTACTAAACAAATGCAAACCATTTAAATTGTTTAAATTATGGTTTTAGAGTATAACATAGATAAAGGCAGAATTAAAGTAAATATAGCTGTCTAATCATCAATCACTGTTGTTCTGATGTTGAATATTTTCTGAAAGTACCAATAGGGAAGGTCACATCACATTATCAACTTATCAGTTCTAAAAATCCTTTTATGATTGTTTTTTATGATAGTTAAAACAGTAGGCACAGTCATTAAATATCTGTCATTTTTTAATACAATAGCACATCTGCTCTTCTTCCCAGAGGGCTTAAGTTTTATTCCATAAAAGTGTGGTAATTTCTTTGTGTTTGTAGAGGAGGTGGTCTTTATTTCAGCAGTGTGATCTACCTTTGTTATAAATGACAATGATAAATTCTGGATTTGTGTATTTTTGTAAACTTTGATATATTGAACCAAAAAAAAAAAAGCCGCTACAGTTACCCTCTTATTGTCAACGGCTCCATCGAAATGTTAATTTAACATTTGACAGCCGTGGCAGGTGGCATTATGTTTTCAGATTGTCAACCCTTTCCATCTCATTCTCCTCAACACAATATCAAGTTTGGCATAAATCGATTGTGGTCAGAGGTCAAAGGTCATTGTGTTCTCACAAAACATGTTGACCATGCAGCTGGACAGGTTGGCAGAGGCATGCAACCTCAGGGTGGTAATTCTAGTCTTACTTGCAAGCATGGCATAATTTTTATATTGAAGAACAGAATAAAAAACACAGAACTTGCTCAATACTGATGACTTTTTCAAAAAGAAGTATCTCTTTTGACACTGGATGGAGTCAAATCTGTTGCTGTTGCTACAATCATTGTCAGTAACCAAGTCATTTCTCTATGGCTACAGAGTATGTCAGGATACATGACGCCAGTGGGATCAGAGATGGCTGCTCTGTCTGAGATGAGACGGGTGAGTCGTTCTTCTCTTCTCTCCTCCTGTCATCTTTCTCCTGCTCTCAAATTTGGGCATGAAGGTGTGCAGATTTCTCTGCTAGACATCCTGTTTCTGAGCTGTGCATATCTCCCAATGTGCCAAATCTACTTGTTTGGTGGAGAACAACTTCAAAATGTAACCCTCATAGACACGAAAATGGCAAATTTGAAGAGAGGTAAAGCAGTTAAATTATCAGTCACTCAATCAGTCAAATTAACTGCACACTGTTGTTCTTCCGTCTTATCCTAAGTCTTTTGCTGCTAATTTCTACCTTTCCCCTCTTCCTACTCTCTCAGGCCATAATGTTCAAGTTGTGGGTAGGTAACACGGACCTATAGTGTTGTAACCTATAAATGCTTTCAGTACTGGAAAGCATTTGCAATTTTTTCTCTTCATTCCAGTACAGTGCAGTGACAGTGTCTCACACTATCAACTGTCTGCTAATCAAGGGAAGATTCAAGATCACACTCAGTACACAATCATTCTTTTAAAATCTGTGTTTTTGAAAAAAGAGGTGCAAATCTATGGCAGCAGGTGTTTGTGACTTGGTTGTGAGTTAGTTAAATCAATCAAATCAAGAGCAGTATAGTTAGTATAGCTGTATAGTTAGGTAAACATAACAGTGCTCTAGCTTTTAAGGGCTGTTTTTTGGTTAGTTGGTTGGTTTGTTTGTTTGTTTTTTTTCAAGGAATTTCTCCAGACTGTGTGACTAGCGTCACACACACTAGTGTCACATGTAGAATTTTTTGGACAGCACTCTCATTAAAACGTTCTGAATGTTCTCCAAGGGTGCTGATTATTCATATCATTCATTAACTGCAAAATCCTGAATCTTTCCTCTCCATGACAGTGGTGGTGACACTCCCCCACATGTTGGTGATTGGCCCAGCCCCTCCAGCCCTACTGATTCAACCTCTGTGGTGTTCCTCTTATTGACCATTGGTTTTTCTCCTATCCTCTCTTTACCTCTCTCTCCTTCCTTTTGCCTGGTCTGCCATGGCTCAGTTGGTGCCATCTCATCATCCCACTTTCCTCAACAAATATGGTTTACCTTGCCAACCTGTCCTCTTCTCCTTTGTCTCTGCTTCTTATCTCTTTCCCTACAGGACAGCTCTAGCTCAGTGGGTTCAGGGGAGTTCACTGGCATCAAGGAGTTGGATGACATCAGCCAGGAAATAACCCAGTTGCAGAGGTAACAAATGATATCACTGATGGCACCTAAATAACATGACAGCACCGGAAGTGCTTTTACTTAAACATAATTTTTAGAGTCATAAAGAAAATGAATGGAAGAGTACATCAAAACTGTTTTACTAGAACATCTCACTTAGCTGAGGCATAATGCAACAATAGCAACAGTGTAACCATTTACAAAAAATGTTTTTCATTGATTCATTTTTTTTTTAACATCAACCAATTGATTGTTTTCAGTATAAGCTGCTTGAGATACACCATCTTATTTTCAATGTTATTAATGTCCCAACACTGCAGTTACAGACAAACACAGAGATGGTCACTTGATACCAAAAATCTATCCTTCTTGATGAGTCTCATAAGAGTAACACAAAATATCTGACATAGTCACCCTCAGCTTTGTATATTCCATAATACATATGGTCCAGTCGTTTTCCTTTGATAAAATGCACACTTGAATAAGAAACATGCACTAACAGATGTGGATGAGCTAACTGCTCATCTTGGCTTTGTCTCATCCTGTTGCTTTCTTCTATCCATCCATCCATCCACCAGCCAGACATCCACTTTTCCTTTGATGTGTGTATTTTATTTATTAAATTTTTGTTTGTTCACCAGCTTACTCTCCATGCTGCGTCAGCACTCTTGCCTTTACCCAGTGGAATACTCTAAGGTAAAAACACAAGCTACTGAATATCCATGGACTGGCATTCTGTCAAATAAAAACTCTTTTAAACAACAGGTTCAGGTCTGTCTTAAAACAGGTGCCCATATAACCATTGCAAAAAATGACAGGAGAAATGAGGGCTAAAAAGACTAAAAGAAGATTTGTCTAACACATAGTGCTGGAGCCTCATATTCATTTAAGATGAATAATGGAATCTAATAGGAAACATGTCTTGTTGTTAAAGCATTTAAACACAGTATTGAATTACTTTGTGGGATTCACAGAGTTGGGGTTAATAGTGGAAAAACTGTACTGTAAAAGTTGTAGGCTCTTTAAATGTTTAGGTCCATCATTCATGCAACAGGACAATAAGCCCAATCATACAGCCAAATATCAAGCACAATATGTAAGCTTGAATTTCATCTTCTCTGAACTGCCTTAAGCCTAAGCAGAACCAATAGCTTCTATTATCAGTTAAATAAAAAATGTTGGCATTATCAAAAGATAGTAATACACCCAAATTGGAGAAGATATTTAAATTGTTAAAATATGCTGTTGTTTTATGCTTAAGAACATAGAATTCCTGTCAAAGAAGACTCAACTGGTTAACTTACAGCTTTCGAGAAGCTTTGAAGGTAAATTAAGCCTCAATATTTGATGCAAACAATTCTTAAAGGTTCTCCAACTTTTGTTGATTACTCACAAACGCTTTATTTGTGCAAAGGCAGTGTTAACATGCAGTATTATTATCTAATGCCATTATCAGGACAATAGAGTACCTCACAAAGTAGTTCTATATATTGGAGGTTGTTGCTCTGGAGGTAGAGTGCATTGCTTAGTTAGAAGGTCAGTGGCTTTTTTCCTTTCGCTCTGCATGCCTGATACCTTGGCAGGTACTGATCCTCAAATTGCCCCTGTTTGGTGTGAGAGTGTGTGTTAGAGCGCTGTATGTATTAAACAAGTACTGTATAAATGTGTGTGGTTGAATGTGACCTGTGTGTTAAGTGCTTGAGTGGTCAGTATGATTTGAAGCGCCATATTTACCATGTTGCTATCTATATATGCTATGAATGGTGATGAAATAGGCAAGTAACAAGGAAGACAGACTGGTTGGTCAGAGGTTTATGCACTGCAACCCTACTATGATATTCCCGGCTGTGTAATGTAGACTGTTCCAGCAGGCAGTCTGATCACGTCCTGCACTTTTCCTTGATCTTTTCCTCTTGTCATCTTGATACCGATCATAGTCAGCTGGGCCTTTTTACACATGGCACAGAATATGATTGGATATAAATCGCATAATTGTACCATGTCATGAACCTGTGTGGAGTGACTCTCCCAGGTTAGGAGTCATAGTCTCTAATGGCCCTAATACCATGGAGACCACTTTGGACTTCACCTTCCACATCTGTTCCAGTTGTCCTTTCAGCCCCTTGTACTTCTCGATCTTCTCATGCTGTTTCTTTCTGATGTCACTGTCAACAGGGATTTCCACATCTATCGCTCCTGCCCTCTTCTGCTCCTTGTCAACCACCACTCTGGTTGGTTAGCCAGCAGCTGTCTGTCAGTCTGGAACTTTAAGTCACATGAGATTTTAGCTCTGTTGTTCTCTGTTGACTTGGGGACTTCTAATCCAAACTCAGCAGAAATTTTCCTGTACACAATCCCAGGATAACCAAGAACTATCCAAGGACAAAGAGTTCTGAATGTCATGGTTCTTTCCAGATATGATACTTAAAACTGTGGCAAAACAGTTCAGTGTTGGTTTCCTCAAATTGGAGAATCCATGTTAGAGGGGCTTTTAGGTGCTTTTTTGGAAACTTTCACTGAAGAGAGGCTTCTGTCTGCCCACTGCCATAAAGCCCAGATGGATGGAGTGTTGCAGTGATGGTTGTCCTTTTGCAAGTTTCTCCCATCTCCACACAGAATCTCTGGAGCTCAGCCAGTGACCATCAGGTTCTTGGTCACCTCTCTTACCAAGGCCATCTCCCAAGATTGCTCAGTTTGACCTGGCAGCCAGCTCTTCTTAGAAACTTCTTAGAAGCCACTGTGCTCCTGAGAACCTTCAATGCAGCAGAACTTTTTTTGTAGTCTTCCCCAGATCTGTGCCATGACACAATCCCTGTCTCGGAGCTCTGCAGACAGTTCCTTTGACCTTCATGGCTTGATTTTTGCTCTTGATGTGCATTGTCAGCTGTGAAACCTTATATAGCCTAATATAGACAGTGTGTGCCTTTAGAAATCATGTCCAATCAGTTGAATTTACCACAGGTGGTCCCCACCAATCAGTGTACAAATGTAAAAACTAAAGTTAAAATAGAAGTATATGCAGTTATATATGCAGTTCTTTGATGAATTTGACTCCGCAGTAATGAATTATTCATTCAGATAATTTACCTAAAGTCATTTAGAAAGGCACTTGAATTTCTGTACAATGTCACACTGTTCACAGAGTTGACAGCATCTTATCTTTTTCTCTCAGTGCAGTTTTTGCTCTTTGTGACATTGAGGATTTGATAGAATCCCAGTCCACTGTCTTTTTACTCAACATGTTGATGTGTCTAAACAGCAGGGGAATAAGAGTTATTAACTTTATTTTCTGATATCATAATTACGCTTGTGTGTGTTTGTGTGCGTATGTTTTTGTTTGCGTGTGCATCAGGGAGAAGTACACTCTTGAGCAGGACATCAGAGAGACAGAGGAGGCCATCAGATATAAGAGTGCAGAGGTGCAGGTGAGAACAACTTGTTTGTTGGTCAATTTCCCAGTTCATGTCATCGGATTATCTTGTAAAAAAAATTATAAATTTGTAAAGTCTGACAGCTCCAAACACTTTTTTGGTAATTTTTTTTTTTTTTAAGTTTGGACCTTTCATCGTTTTTGTGATTCCTTGTGTATTCTAGGCTTTACAAACTGCTTATTTTAAATTCAATTAGCTTGAAATTTATACTGAACAGCAAAGAAACCTTAAGGGTAATTTACAACATGTATTCATATAAATAGTTGATATTGAATTGGTTGCAGTAATGAAATGTTTTTTGTTTTTTTTAACTAGGAATCTTGAAGGCAACATTGTACAAATATCTACCTATGAAAGAAAACAAAACCACTGAATGCCATATTACAGCCAGTGAGAGAAAATTTGCCATTTTCAAAAATTATTAAATGATGAGGGAGTAGTATAACCTCTTAAATGTTTTATATGTCTACAATGAATATTAGCATTTTACCATGAAAACATTTCAAAGACTCCATCATATTTTCAGCACTGAGGCTGTATTTAGTAAGATCTGTGGCACTTTTTTATTCAGGACCAAACAACTTTTGTGATAGAGCTATATAAATACTACACACACTCTTAATTTGGTTGCACGAAAGTGAAAAGTAGTGGAGATATTAATTTGCAAAAATGAAGATTCTCACTTGGTAACACTTTTCAACCCAATCCAGTGAAAAACAAGTCTTAGAATATACATACAAAAAATGATGAAAGGACCACCCTTCAAAAAGTCATTACTAAAAAGTATTTGCAGTAGAACTGTAAGATTTTGCAAGGTCCCATCAATTTACACATAGCTTTGTTTAATGTCGCCTAAAATTAAATTCACTACACTTGGGTCAATCACTTTTCTTTCTGGTCCTACATCATAAATTATTACGATTACAGTATTTGAACCATAATTGTTTCCACTTGCCTTACTTATAGCAGACATTTCCTGTGTTTCCATACATGGCCAGTGATTTGCTTGGCTTTATCTGACCACTTTTTTTTTTTTTTTAAATGCTGAACACTTGTCTGCAGGCTATGATATTTGACTGGCTCTTGTCTATGCTCCACGCTCTTTTAATTCATTTTCATCAGGAGATGCAGAATGACCTGGACAGAGAGACAGCCAGCCTGCAAGAGCTGGAGGCCCAGAAACAAGATGCTCAGGAGCGTCTGGAGGAGATGGACCAGCAGAAACATAAATTAGAAGACATGCTGAACGAAGTCCGAATGAAGTGCCAGGAGGAGTCTCAGATGGTGAGGAAGAGAGGAGGAACAAAACTAAAAACCAAGTTTCCACCTCTGTGATGCATTGCAACACCTTTGGCACAATAGCTGCAGAATCATAAGTAATGAAAAGTCATTTATCAAATGTATAAAATGTTATTGTAAATGTTGGTGATTTTAGAATTGGGTTCTGTCTAACTGTTAATCTCAATGCTGAATTACCTGAGGTGATGCATAAGGGGAGAGAAAGTCTCTTCATCCATGTGGTGGCAGCATATCATTTCAATAATTTACCAGCTACTGCTGGTATGGGCCACTGTTGCATCTCAGCTTTTAATCTCAGACCCCATCTTCATCGCTTCATTTTCTTTTGCCTCCAGATCTCCACCCTTCAGAGTCAGATCCACTCCCAGGAGTCAGACTTGCAGAGCCAGGAAGAAGAACTGAGCCGGGCAAAAGCTGACCTGGGCCGGCTGCAGCAGGAGGAGAACCAGCTGGAGCAGAGCCTGGCTGCTGGGAAAATCCAACTGGAGACCATCATCAAGTCTTTAAAGGCCACGCAGGACGAGATAAACCAAGTAGGGCACAAGACCTGTGTGTGAATGCGTGTCTGAAAATTGTCAACGGGGGGCACCATTGCACTGTATCATCTACTTCTTTATTACCACCTAAGTCAGTATTTGGTCCCTTGTACCACTAGAAGACATGCATAGCATTTAGCTGTGTGTGCGTCTGTGTGTGCGTGCATGCGTGCGTGCGTGTGTGTTTTTCATTTAGCCACAGCTGCTGTTTCCTACCAGCTGCTCATCACACACACATGTGCCACTTAACCCACTGCAGCTTACGTACACAGCTTGGCTTTAAATGCACACTACTTGTAATTGGTGCATGATGTAGTCTCCATTCTCTCTCCATACCATCCATCCAGTTGATCATTTCCTCATGCTCTCCTGAAATAATATCCAGTCTCATCATGTAGTTCACCTAGGCCCTTTTGTTATTCCCCAAACACCACATACACTCTGCCACCCAGGGGTGTTGCAGCAGTTCAGACAACTTAGGTTCATGCCATATATCAAAATATTTGAATTCATGGCCTCTCTTATATTACATGCCATGAGGAAATGCCCTACAGTGAAACCCAAACTCTGTCTACTGAGTATCAGATATTCAGTAGGACTCAAAGGTGGCAAATGTATCTGCGTGACTAGATACCATTACTTGACTCTTAAATGATCTGTTTTAACTGGATATTTATTCCAGCTAATGTGTGGTTAAGTTGTGGCAGCCTCTCTGTGTTCATGCTGCAGGGCTCTAGACCAATGTTTTCCACCAGAAGCACTGGTTCTGCTTACTGAAAATATTAGGAGCACCACCCCAAATGTTTGGAACACCATTTAAATCAACAATCAATGCAAACACATTCATATTTTTTCCATTTTAATTGTACAGTAGTAATTTGTAGACATTTTACAGAATTAAAAATGTGTGTTTTTAAAGGAAACTTTCACAGTTTTGTGAGTGATCACATAAAAAATAAAAATAACACTGGTTAAACAAGTCTAATAGTGAAGGGATTTAAACTGATTTACTCATCCTCCCAAAGTCAGGGCCAATAATCAGCTGTAGGGAGGCATATGGTTAGAATATCTGTATCTTGTCTATACCCATATCAGTCTGGCTCCTACTCATTTTAATAAAGAACAGAAGAAGATTAGAACTGACTTGTATTTTAAATACAACTAAATACTGTTTCTATAACAGCAACAATAATGTTCACCACAACAAAACACTATAATTCAATAATATCTCACTGCAAAGAAATCTAAGATGTCAGTAAAATAGTGTGAAGAAGTGTGATGAATAACTCAGACATCAGTCAGTATCAGTCCCTCCTGTCCTCTGTCCTCCTCCCTTTGCTGCTGCTCTGGTCAGCAGGTACCACTGGTAGAGAGACAGGGGGGTTGGTTTGTCTCAGGCAGCAGCTAAGTTTACAGGAATTTGCCAAATTTTAAGATTTGTGGCAAACTAAGATAATCAGACTACATACAAACAGCTTTTGTTTTAGTTTGTTCATAACAATTTGTTACTAGTTTAACCAGTGTGCTGTGGTTGTGTAAAATATGCCGCGAGACAGAACAAAACAGAGGCAGCGTGACATTAATAATAAAATATACAATCAATATAAGGCGGTCAGTGTTGATATTGAGGCAGGCTGCCACATATAAAACAATGTATAGAAATCTCTGGACCTGACCTGAGACCGGGGGGGTATATTTGCAGGTCACACTGGTGCTCCTAGTTGTAAAATGTAGTTGCTGTGTCTCCAAAAATGTTCAAAAAATGCGACTAAGTGGTCACAGTGTGGAGCTCTGCACTGTAAACACTGCTGTTGGACACAGAATTACACCTGAGGTCTCAGTGCTACTATCAGATGACATATCATTTTTGTGAACATGTGTTTATGTTGGTTTAAGTCTAGCAGGTCTTCAGGTTTCTAAAGCAAGAAGAATCTGCAGCACATGACTGTTGTTACTGAACTGTTGTGTGTGTTTGTGTCCTGCAGGCTCGCAGTAAATTGTCCCAGATTCAGGACAGCCAACAGGAAGTGTCTAAAAGTATTGAGCAGTACAACAGCACCTTCAATGGAACCCATGGAGGCAGTATGACCAACCTCGCTGACATGAGTGAGGGCTTCAGTGACAGAGAGAACGGAGGATTTCCAGCCACGGTGAGAACAGCACAGGTCAGGATCTCTATTAGAACTCTGCTTTTACCTCCTGGTGTGACCGATAATGTTAGAATTCTGGACAAAAGGGCTGCTCATTGACACGTTATCAACATGCTGTGGTGAGTTTATTGAAATGAAAGAACATAAATACACCAGTTGTAAAGTAATTGTAGAGGATTTTTAGATGCACAGTATAATGATTTGGATTGGAAAGGGTTCCCACAGGTCCTTGAAATCCTTTGAAGTTTGTGATGTCAAAAAAAAAAAAAATCCAGACATTTAAATTTTTGAAAATAGATATAAATTGATGGTGATTGAAAGTTATTTATATACCCCCTCAGCTTCTCTAGTTGTAAACAAGACTCTATCGCTCAATTTACATGTGCTGTGAAGGCAAGAGTCTGCATCACTGTAACACAGCACAACTGAGGTCCTCACACATCCAAGCCTCTCTTTTTAATTGTTATTGTTAATTAAGCTTGATCCATGTCTCAAATCATATCATGTTGGTTCCTTGAATTTACGGGAATTGGGCCCAGAAAGTTCTTGATGTCACTGAATTTGATGTTTAAGAAGGTGTGGGAACCTTTGGGTTATGCTGCCCAAGTTGGCAATTTCTGCAAATACAAAGATGAAAATAAAACGTAAAGAAAACAAGGAAGTAGCTGGAGCAGCAGCAGAGACACTGTTCCTGGAGACAGTTTAAGTAGTTCTGTTAAACATTGTACTCCTTTTTGGAATCATTAGTCAGATTTGTAGAGACAGACACATATTTTGATATTCAGTGTATGGTAACTCAGTGTTTCCCCCTACCATTGCCCCCCCAAGAAACCAAAGGGAGGAAAAAAAAAAATATTGATGTCATTTACCTAATTTATGTGCACTTGTTTCATTTCAGTTTGACTGTGTGTATGTGTCTTAGCCCTAGGTTGACAACTTATTAAGCATGGGAGGACAGGCTGTCAGAGAGGAAGTGCCCTTCCTGGCCTCAATCTCCAAGCAACTAATGTTAATTAATTGACTCCATGGCAACATAATACTTTTTGTTTCCAGACCCCAGGTTCTTCAGCTCTTGTTTTGGAGAGTAATAAACTGAAAGCTGCTTGCAACATCCAAATCCAATTTTACATTTATTCTTATTTGTTCTCAAGAAGTTGTTAAAGGTGAGCCAGGAGAGCTGCAGCCCGGTCGGGCGGAGAGATAGCTGACCGTTTCCTGGTGGTACCTGTGGCCCCTAGTTAGAGCAGAGGGATGGCTCTAGTGTTGCTGCCAGCAATCAGTTTGTCATCCATCCAATAAACATTTTTGTTTAGTTTTGAATGATGCTGAATGGCTCCCAGAGTGATTTTTTTTTGGAAGGGTTTGGATTAAGTGACCTAACTTAGAGAGAGGGCACACAGAGAAAGACAAACAGTGAATAAATGATGATAGCTTCTGTGCTTTTAAAGTAAAATTCAGTCTTGGGGGAATTGTGGTAGGTGTGTGCATATGTGTGTTGTCATAGGGTGTAAAAGGGGCATGGTTTGTTTTCCCTAGACACTCCTGTGAAAGTAGTTATTTAGCTTGAGAACACAGGGACATCACTACAGTAAAGTCAAGTAGAGCAAGAAACATGCAGACGATCAGGTTATAGACAAGACAACAGATTATTTAAACCACTTTATTTGGAGGTCAAATTGAAAGTGAGACATGTTGCTGATAATCTCTCATTGTATAGGAATACTTTGGGACAGATTTAAAATGGCCCAGGGCAATACTGTACATCATATATGACTCCACAATATTCAATAAAAGAGAAAAATATATATATTTCTCTTAAGATTGTAATCATACATTTCACTACCACTTATCTAATGAAGGGAGATCTTTATGAGAACTTCGAGGAAAATGAAAAAGAGATGGAAGAAGACATAGTTCAGAGTGCAGCAGGTGGAGATGGTGTTGATATGGCTGATGTCTCACTAGATTTCTGAGGTAAATGCAGCCAAACATTCACTGTTAATATACAGTCAAAAGAGAGACTGCAGTTGCTAATGTAGTGATTTGACTGTACACTTATTCAGATTTAAGGAACACCCACCCTCCACACCCTAACTGTTGATTTGATATTGTGTTATTGTGGACCTACACTCAGCTGACAGTTTATTAGCCTTATATACCCAGCTAAAACTAATGTCATCCAATACAGCAGTCCTGCACGACCCAAGCTGCAATATACCTACACTTGATGTAGTTAGGCGTGCATTAAAAGAAATGTGTGCGTGCAAGCTGAAAATGTGTTGGTGACTACTTCAAAAACTGGTAAACTCCATCTGTCTGTTTCTTTCTTTGTTGTCCTCTTACCACAGGAGGATCCATTCAAAGTGAAGCCATCAGTGTTCAACAGCCAGCCTCAGGAGCTTCCCACAGACCCCTTCCACTCTGAAGACCCCTTCATAACTGACCCATTCAAAGGTTATTATTATTCTTTACATCCACTGTTGTATTCATCAGTGTTCCTCTTATCTTTTTTCCACAGGATATTTATTTTTCTATTCTGGAAGACTCCTCTGTCATCCATTTACTCTGCCTTCCCATCTTCCTGATCCCTTCATTTTTTGTCTGGACTACAAAAGTGGGGAATATCTGTGATTGACTTACTGAGTAATGAGGTTTTACCATAGATCAGCCGAATGCTGATCTATGCAGGCACACCTCTGTGTGCATCTTACTCAGTTAACTGCGCGGCAGCTGACACAGATGTGAATGAACTTCTAAATTCACTTACTGTATGTGTCTGGTGATTTTGTCAGACGTATTGTGCATATATGTACAGTATATGTGAGCACAGAGTGGGAGAGAAGCAAACAGATAAAGGGCTAAAACAGGCTGAGATTAGGCAGAAATGTGGCAATGATGTCATGAATATGCTAATCATTACATTATCTTGTGACATCTAGTGAATTCTCAAGCAGGCTTTAGATACCATTCCATTGAAAGTAGTTGTTTACAGTGGTTCTTCAACAATTTTTGACTATGTTCTCGTCCACACATTGACTATAAATGATTCAGCCATGTACTAGATTTTGACCTAGTCCTGTTACACAGTATGCCTCTCCTCTCCTTCCCCTTCTTCTCTTAGCTGACTAAGTGTTCACTGTTCAGCTTAAGTTTTCTTTCCTCCAGACTGCTTATGTTGTTTTCAGCTTGAGTTGCTCTCTGACTGTCTTCTATGTCTTCCTCCTCTCTTCCTCTTTTGTTTTCCTCCTCTTCTTCCCTCTCTACTTGATTTCTCTCCTGTAGGTGACCCTTTCCAAAATGACCCCTTTGCAAAGCAGCCATCAGCATCCACAGGTATTTCCTTGGGGAAAAGGAGCTCAAAAACAGAAATCTCTAACTCACAAAAGTTTTCAGGCCCTTTGTTCTAGTATTTTGTGGAAGATTCTTGCCAGCATTTCAGCTATGAGTCTTGGGTAAGTCTCTCTGAGCTTTGCACACCTCAGCAGGCAACTTACCTGACACCGGAGCTGAGAGTATCGAACCAGTCAGCAGAAGTGGGTTATGCCCTGCCTCACGCTGTCAGGTGTTGCTCTGCCCTCCGTTTCCATCACGTCTTTTTGAAGTGCAGTCATTTTAAGACAGGAGTCGGCCATAAAATTTACAGCCCACTGCACTGTTGCTCCTGCATTGCTCTGTGTGTGTTCTTTGAAACTTCGAGATTGAATTATTCATTTTTAGGGGGCAGCCCTACTTTGGTTGCAATTCATCCTCCCTACATGCTTCACTGCAGGGATGGCATTAGCCAGTTGATGAGCAGTGCCTGATGTTATGCCACACATAGTGTTTGGAGTTTTTCCCAAAGATTTCAGTTTTTGTCTCATCAGACCAGAGATTCTATTTCCTCATGCTCTCAGAGTCCTTTAAATGCTGTTTGGCAAACTCTGAGTGGGCTGTCGCTTGCCTTGTACTCAGACTGACCTCAGTCTTCTGTGCTACCGTAAAGACTGATGCAGTGCTGGTAATATGGTCCTCCTTCCATCAGGTTCTCCTGTCTCTGCAGAGGACACCTCTCTAAGTGAGGCCCTTTTTTCTGGTTACTCAGTTTGGCTGGACCACCAACTCTAGGAAGAGTCTGGTGGTTATTTAAATTAAATTGACAAGACACTTTAGTGTGCAAATAGTGATGGGCTTTATTAATTTATATAATTAATTTGTGTCTGTGTATTTTTACTTTATTGGCATGAGATATTATTACTTGGCTCAATTAATTTTACCCCCACTTCACATTTACACATATTTTTTTGCTTTTACATAAAACAAGACATGTTCTTTTCTTCTTGAGTGAATTACATTAAGAGAATGAAATAAATGAGTGAAATATTTCAGTAGTTCAGCTTTACACTGATTGGACCTTTTTGACACATCCAAGTTATTCAGCAACCAAATTAACTAACTAACTAACAATCTTTCAAATTACTTGTGCGGCTTAATCCAATGGCTAAATTATGCTACTGTGCAATGTTTTGTCACACCCCTTGAAAACTGATATATTCATTAAGAGTTCTCACAGTCATAACTCACATTTGTTATTGTAAAGGGAATGAGACTAATTCATACAGATAATGGTGGTATGATTATGCTTTTCTGATAAGTTCAGTCAGTTCTTAACCCTAGTAAAACTAACCCCTTCTGGTCCTCTGAAAAAAAAAAAAAAAACTTCAACAATACACCTCCCTTGTAAATGGTCTCTTAACCCTCAAAAATGGTCATGTTCATGTCCAAGAGTGGCCTGTCCTTGTGGTGGCAGGATTGTCTTTTATTGATGTCATGTGTAAAACAGTAGTGTGTGCAACTGTGACTTCTGTCACACTTCCCTCTTCAGTGATATTGTGTAGTTTCACTTCTGTGCTTAGTAGATGCAGATTAATGATAGAAATCAGCCTTTTTCCACAGCAGTGAACCTCACACCCAGATACGCTCTGCGATCATGCTTACTTTCTCAGGTTCATTCCTACCACTCCACAGTTATACAACCCAGTGTTGCTTGTTTGGTTCATGGCTGGTTTTCTCATATGTGAAATCGTCCTGTTTGACGTTCCTTTTTTTTCCCCTTTTTTTTTTCTTTTTAAATTTTACCACCACAGTCATGCATCAGATTTTCACAGTAATCCAAAGCAAATATCCATCCTACATCCATCCATTATCCACACCACTTATCCGAAAGGATCACGATGGGGCTGGACCCAATCCCAGCTGATACTGGGAGAGAGACAGGGTAGACCCTGGAACAAATCATCAGTCTGTTGAAGGACAAATATAATAACTGCAAATATTTTATTCAGTAGAACATTCCTGTCAGACCGGGCTAGCATTTGATGCTGGGTTTGAAAGAGACTCCTGCATAACAGACTGCCAAATATGGTAGCATAGTGTGTATCCAAGGGGTTTTCCATGGGAAAACAACAGCTCATACCGCCACAAGGAGAAACTGCTCCTGATGATGTGTAAAGTGTATTGAATCGTACATTTTGAATAACTGGCATTTTGTTCTGTTGTCTGGTCAGTGAAACATTAAAAAACACTACAGTGAGAATTATAATAACTGTTGTTCATTGTCTATGTTGCAGATCCTTTTGGAGGAGACCCATTCAAAGAGACAGATCCATTCAAAGCTTCATCAGAAGATTTCTTTAAGAAGACCACAAAGATGGATCCCTTCTCCACACCAGATCCCTTCAGTAAAAGTGCCACATTACCTTCCAAGGTACTTGTGATATGTTACATTGAATTTTGATTTATAATTTGTATAAAGTCCCAAAAGTGGCACAGATATAAAGATGACTGGTTACTGTTGAGGTACCTCACTGTCTTAATACTGTGGTACTGAGTCGCAAAGAATCGAGCCTTGGTTTTCCTTTCGATGGATGGGATCTCAAAGAATCTCTGAATTTCTGGTAGCACCTATTCTGTAGCTCTCTCAAACGTTAAAAATCAAACAAACAGAAAATTAAAATGTCGGTAAATTCAGATTTTATATTGATTGGGAAAAAAACACTCAAGGCACTCAAAGTTTGGATGTGACTTGAGTGAATTTACTAGTAAATTAACATGGAATTTCTTTATGCTTCCTGCAGCAAGCCAGTCACTTCACAAGCAATGACCCATTCTCTTCAAGTAACCCAAAACCCAGAGGACCAGGTATGATTTAATTCATTATTCCCCTACATTTGCAGTGTCTGTGAACATGGTGTGGTTTTTTTTTTTAATTCAAAAGTGAAAGGAATCTGTCAGTCTGTGTGCTCTCCAATGTCCAGTATTGCCTATCAAACAGTCCTACTCATATAACCACAGATAAGAAAAATATGGCAACCATGGTATTCTTTGGTACAACAAACAAACTACACAAATTCATAACTTGATTCTTGGTTCCTTTTCTTGATATCTAACCATGTTTAGACTGTACTGGTTGACAAGCTTACCTTTAGATATATTATTTCTGGACTTAATTATCATTTTTATTTGTAGTTTTATAGTTTTAATGATGTAACAAATGAACCATAAGGGGGGAGGTGGGGGTGTTAAGTTTTTGTTGTATGTATGTTAATTGTTACAGTATTTTTGTAAATTGTTATGATGGAAAAGTGAATGTAATACCTTAAGAAGAAGAAAGAAGAAGAAAGAAAATAGTGACAGGAGAACATAGCATAGTGCAGATTCCATGTAGAAATGTAAAGTGGTATCAGTAATACAGAAGAGGTAATAATAGTAATGAAAATTAAAGTTGTAAATGCAATAGTAGGAGTAATACAAGAAGCAGTATGTTGGGATTTACAAACGGAAAAGGAGCCAAAATGCAGAACTTGGAAAAAACAAAAGATGGCTTTATTGTGAAATAACAAAACACTTGATGAAGGAGCAGGCAGGCAGGCTTCCAAACGAAAGGTGGACTCAGCCATGAGTCAAAAACTTAGAATGCAGATCTCCAGGGTGTGGCAGACGAACAAAGGTCATGACCCAGTATCTGGGTTTGGGGGACAAAGTTATCCAACAAATGGAGAGGGTTTCAAAAAAAAAGGAGCTAAGGAGTCATGAGCTCGAATACCGTGCTGGCAAAAGGACGATCTGATGAAGACTGAAGTGAAGGACCAGGGTATAAATGCAGCAGGAGTCAGGTGAGGAAATGAACCAGATTGATGTCAGGAGTGCTTGATTGAGTGGAGGGAAACTCAGGTAGGAGGAGATAACCAGATAGCCACGCCCTGGAAAACAAACACAGACAGGGGAGACAAACAGGAGACACAGGGAAGGGAAACACACTGACCACAAGGGGAGAGAGGCATACTGCCAAATCCTAACACAGTACTGATAATTTCTGATAAAAACAGCAGGTGTTGAGTGGAGTTGTAGGAGCAGCAGGAGACTTGTCATCACAGATCAGACTCTACAGCTCCAGAGGCAGAAATACCTGCAGAAAGAGACAGAAGAGGAGAGAGAGACGGAAGAGCACAATACTACAGGAAAGAGGAGATACTGAGTTAGAAACATGTAACATGGGATATGAATCCATACTGAGTGGCGAGAGTGAGGTAGAGAGAGAAGCTCACTACATCATGGGAAATCTCCTGGCAGTCTAGGTCTATAGCAGCATAACTAAGGGATGGTTCAAGCCTGAGCCAACTCTAACTATAAGCTTTATCAAAGAGGAAGGTTTTAAGCCGACTCTTAAAGGTACAGAGGGTGTTTCTGCCTCCTGGACCAAAACCTGGGAGAAGGTTCCACAGTAGGAGGAGCCTGATAACTGAAGGCTCTGCCTCCCATTATACGTATATAAGTATATAAGAAGTTTCGACCAAGCAATCTGATTGGTCAGCAAGACATTTAGAATGTACTCAAATCAGCATGACAGCACACCTTACTCATCACTAAAAATATTACTCTGCCATATACATTTTACTTTGCTGGTAATAGTTGTATAATCGCAATATTACACTGGAAGGTGTGCTTTAACATCATTTGAGCACTTCAGTGATGCTTGCGGTCTGCTACACAGTCGTGTGGCAGTCCATCATCTGGTGTTGGGAGAAAAGTAGAAAGACAAGGTTGTTCATCCAAGAAAAGGGATTTGCTGGATCACCGTGGTGAGCGGGCCCCGGTCCTCAGGCGTCAGGGCCCCATGTCTCTACCCTCTTTTGTGGGGAGGTTGAGGTTAGAGTCCCAGACTCTAGTTATAAATATATTATTTATCTCCATGAGGTCGGTCATAATATTTCTTTTACTATCTTCAGTATTATGAATGGTCCTGTCTAATTTCTGCTACCTTTGGTATTAATAACCTTGTTTGAGCTCTAACAAACTTATGATACTAAATTATTTCCTGATGTTCCTTCATTCCGTTAAGGAGTAATTTCTGTTGTATCTCTGTTCTCTAGTTTTTTATATAATATTTGTTCAAGTTGTTTAATTTTCTCTGGTTGCCAATTAACCTTTTTTTTTCTTTCTTGGAAGTCGTAGTACTGTGGCCTCTAATAAATGCTTTAATGTCTTTCCACCTAGTGGTTGTGGTGGTTTCAGTCCTAGTCATTGGAAAAAACAAGTCTATTTGCTACCCAGAAATTCTTAAAATGAGGGTTTCAGGAACCATTTGACGATCACCATCTCGGAAGGCCACAAACCAAACCAAATTATTCACATATAATCTATGTAAGTCAATGAAACAAAAACATGATCTAATATGATAATATGATATCAGTTTAAATCAGTTCAATTCAGTTTTGTTTATATAGCGCCAAATAATGGCATACATTACCTCAAGAGACTTTGCAGAGTAAGGTCAAGACCTTACAATATTATAGAGAGAGACCCAACACTTCCTGATATGAGCAAGCACTTGACAAGCATGAAGAGGAAAAACTCCCTTTTAACGGGAAGAAACCTCCAACAGAACCAAAGTCAGGGTGGATGCTTATCTGGTGCAACTGGATGGGTTGAGAGGAGAGATGGGGGAGAGAGGAGAAAGAGGCAGGAGGTAGTGGTAATAATAATAATAGCAATACTTGCAAGTATAATAGTGTTTTCAATAATAATAGCAACAGTGATAGCAGCACCAATTAATATAAATAATAATAATGGTGATGATTATGAGTGCTGGAGTGGCAGATCTGGATCCTGCTGTTTCAGAGTCAGAGACACCGGCAGAATAAGGACAGGGAGAGAGGGTATGGTTAAGTTGGAAAGAAGGGTGTCTGCTTCCTGAACCCAGACTGGGAGCTGGTTCAACAGAGGAGGACCCTGATAGCTGAAGGCTGTGCCTATATTCTATTGTAGGAACCACAAGTAAACCTGCATTTTGAGAGCAAAGTGTTCTTGGGATAACAGGGCACTATAAAGTCTTTTAGTTTTGCTTAATGCTTCCTGATAATATTGCATAAAGGAAGCATGTATGGGGTGAAAAGTCTTTCTTGTGTTGATATGGAAATCAACACTTTATTTACCTGAATCTGAAGTAAAATTGAATCTCCTACTCCTACCATATTCTGTCCAGAAAGACTGGAAACGTTAAGGAATTACTTACAAAGAAGGCTCATCATTACTTGGACCATAAACATTTACCATGTTCAATTTATCGTCTTGAATTGTTTATTGACTCAAAAATATACCTCCTGGGTCTTTAATATATGAATTAGTGAATAAGTGTAATTATCCCTCTAGCCTGGGAGGAAGGATGAGAAAATACCTCTCCTGGCCATGTCTTAATAATCCCATCTATGCCCTCTGGAAGCAAATCTTTTGGAAAACTGCTTTTGTTTGTAGCTGAGACCAGACCCCTCACATTTCCATTTAAGAAAGGGAAGTTTATTTGGCCTTAGAATTAATCAACCGAACTTAAGTACCTTGCCTTTGAGAGAAGCATTTTGTAACTTTGAGAGAAGCATCTTTCCAGAATAAACCCAAAATATGATACATACATAAACTTTAACAAAGCCCATTAACTCCTTTAACTCTCTCTGACCATGTCCTTGCCATTATAGATCCAATCAACCTGTTGGACATCCTCTGAACAGTTTTTGCCCTCTGAATTGTAGTAGTATTGAAAGGTGTATTTTATACATTTGCTCCTAAATTGTTAGTGAGGTATTACCCATACTGAACATTTTAAGTGGGCTAGTAATTATAGTCAGTCATTGTAAATCTGCCTGTTGATAAAAAGTCTTTGTGACTCTGTCATTTTCAGATTTGTTTGGCACGTTGGACCCATTTGGCAGCAGTTCGTTCAGCAGCAGCAGTAACAGCTCCGCTGGATTTGCAGACTTCAGTCACATGTCAAAGCCCAGAGACCCTTTTGAAGGCAGGGCCAGCTGGCTGCCAGACTACCAGAAGGTACCAGAGGCTGAAACTTCCTGAAACACCCCTTTTTGGGCAGATAGACATATCACACAAAAGCCTACCACTGAATACATGGGGTTTTAAAAACAAAATAAGACAAAAATGTAAACTGTAAAATGCCATATTGGCATAAATGAGATATGTCTCATATTTTGTCCAAAATGGTACAGTTGATAAAGATCTTGCCTTTTTATCCATAGAAGGACTGGATTAACAGTACTGTACATGAAAGTAATTTATCATTATTATGATGAAACAAAACTGATAAATTGAAATGTAATCATTTAATCAGATTTAAAATTGAAAGTTACAAAACCTCTGAGATAATATGGCAATGATATCACAATGCTGAAAGTTTCACAAATTTTTCCTGTCTCTTTCTTGCCAGTCGGTGTTTGTGGATGACCCATTCAGCAGGAAGAATGACACGCCAGCTCTGCCACCGAAGAAAAGTGTTCCTCCAAGACCCAAACCACCCAGCGGTGAGTGTCACACTATTAGCACTTTTAGGGTGAGAGGACGGAGACGGAGGAAAAGCAAGACTGTTTAACACCAGGGACACGCTGCTCGCATCACATGTGAGTGGTGGTCATGAAGCGTCTTGGTTTTCGTTTCTGTGCTCATGTCAGCATCTCACGCACGGCTCGAGCTTCACAGCTACAGTGTGTCATCTGGAAGAAGAGGAAAGCCTTTATTGTCATTGTATTAGAATACAATAAACTTTGGACACACTCGGGTGCGACTACCTTGCAGAGTTAGCATGACTGGTAGCTCGGCAAGGTAGTCATCATGCACACACAAGGCAGTCAGTGTGTACTGGGTGTAACAGCTTTTTAGAGGTGCCTATATAGCCTGTGGCTAAAAACTGATTAGTAGGGGCACAGTCAGAACCTCATCACAGCTTCAGTCATGAAACACTAACAAAATAATCGCTGCCTCTTTGGTAAAATAATACTTTGACTGTGTATTACATAGGTTACACTGTCTAGGATAATAATTGATAACCATTTAACTTTGAAATTGCACAAAAAAAACATTTTTATAATTTCTTTCAGCCTCTGAGAGCATACATTACCTGGTCAGACCTAGTAGAACAGTGGTTAGTTTGAAAAGGAAGTGGTATTTTGGGTTTTTTGTATCAGAAACCAAGATGGATGACAGGTTTTGTTCTGTGTGATTGACACATCACCATCATGCCCATAATCACCACCATTCTGAGATAGGTCTCCATCAGTTATGAAAGTAGAGGTAGAAAACAATTTAAGAGGTTTTATATATAGTCTAACAATTTAAGAGCTTGTGTGTGTGTGTGTGTGCTTGTGTGTGTGTTTAACAAACAAATTAAGTAGAAATGATGATTAGAAATTTACCATTAAGAAGAAAAAATATGTGCATGCATTGAGGATGTGATTGGTTAACATGGCCAGTCAGCACCAGTTTTTGGTAACCACGTGCCTGCAGATTTATAGGTATGATATTTACATTGTTGTATTTGTTTTTCCAAGTCCAATCAAAGCCATTTACTTTTCTTAATGAATGTCTTGAATATTAGTTTGACAACCACTTTTAGCACTTGTTTCTCTCTCTCATAAATGGATACAACAGCTCACTACGAAAAGACAAGACACAAGAATAGAATAAAAGAATAAAGAGGCGATAGAACAAACTTAGATATTTTTTATGTTGTGTAAGCAGTGATGAAATGTGTACTTGTTGTCTTTTCTGTTACCAGAGAAAATCCTTTTTCAAAATAGAAAGCCCAGCCTCAAACTCTGCTCTGAACTGTCAACAGGAAAGAATGTCACTGTGGGTACAGAGAAGATAAAAGCCTTCTTGCTATTACACACTGTATACTCAGTGTTGATTCTCAGTTCAAACACTCAACCAAGTGAGTGCAGGTAATGATGTATGTATGTGATATTGAGAAGTTTATTATTAAAGCTCCAGTCACTACTGTCAGTAGTGACTTTTTAATTCACTTTCATATCAGTGGATTTTCTACACAATTAAGCTTTACCATGAGAAGATCAGTCTGACCTATGATGTTGATGTTCTGGGTTCGAGCCCTGGTTCCGGCCCGGGCTTTTCTGTGTGGAGTTTCCATGTTCTCCCTGTTCCTGTGTGGGTTCTCTCTGGGTTCTCCAGCTTCCTCCCACAGTCCAAACACATGCAGGTTAACTGCTGACTCTAAACTGCCTGTAGGTGTGAATGTGAGTGTGAATGGTTGTTTGTCTCTATGTGTTGGCCCTGTGATGGACTGGTGATCTGGGGATCAGGGTCTACCCCACCTTTTGCCTAATGTCAGATGGGACAGGCTCTAGCCCCCCTACAACCCTTAATGGATAAGCGGTATAGATAATGGATGGATGGCTGTTAAGTGCTCAGTGCTGTCATGTATTTGTGCTTCACTATCATAGTGTCACACAGTGTGTGAAATGACGTTTGACTGCCTGTTTCAGGTATTGTGGCTAACACTGCCAGATATATGGCTTGTGTTCTGTTTATCTCCAGCAAGCTTAAAACATGAAAGGAGAGCCCTTCTCGTGCAACAGAGCATATTTCTGAGGAATGACCTACCAGCGTAGATCAGCAGAGATCAAAGCCGTAGTGAACTGGAAGTAGCTGAAATCGCTTGTGTTATAACAAGAAAAGCAGAAATCTACTCGGAGAGGAGGTTGGACTATTTCTTGTCAGTACAAATTGAAGAGGCTATTGTTTATACAGTTATACA
The DNA here is from genome assembly GCF_001640805.2 of Lates calcarifer. NCBI lineage: Eukaryota > Metazoa > Chordata > Actinopteri > Centropomidae > Lates > Lates calcarifer. Next base: position 455,216 of record NC_066849.1, on the reverse strand, counting down.
TTTACATTACAAAGAAGAACGACGTGGTCCATCACCAACACTGTAGCATAATACTATTCTACACTTTAGATGTATATTATGTGTAGTATGCTAATTTTCATATTATGTATTTTGCATTGTGGGACAATAGTCCACATCAACGGTATACTTTCAGATCAAGTGTGAACAGACTACAGACTCAAGTCCAGCCTCATATTAGATTAGTTGTAAATTAGAATTTGGACACAGCTAAAGAAACATCTTTTTTCCCCACTCACAACACAAGTGTCTTTGTGTGGCTCCACAAAAATAATGAATAGATAATTAAAAGATTTTAGAAAAATGTTGGCTTTAATGCTTTAAATTGCAGTTATTGCAAAATTCTTTATGAATTGATGTCATGATCAGAAAGGATATGCTTGGCAAAAAATGTCTTGGGGACAGCACTGTCCCCTCTGACTTTGTTCACAAAGTGTGAACAGTTACCCAGAATCCCCTTTTCTGTGTTTCAGCCTAAATTGTGGCCACACTTGCTGCTATTACACTTACTCACATGCTTGCTGACTCAGTGGTTGTGGAAGGGAACTAGAGAGAAGTCTGTTATAGCTGTGATGCCAGTCTTTTTATTTGTTCGACAAGAACAATCAGACTCCAGCAGCAGCGGTTTGTCAGGCTCATCTCCACTGTTCACTCTGCAGTGACCTGGACAAACCTCACATTAATTCTCATGATTTTTCTGTAGATTTCTTTTTATGATTGTTCATGAATTGCTGCTGTGCTGTTTGTGTGCAGGCACATGTGAAGGTGATGTTGTAAGAGCGATGATGTGCGGTTTGCTTGGCCTGTTGTTTGCAGACACACCCTAACTTGCTTCCTCTCTCTTCCCTTTATGTGTGTGTATGTGTATGTGTTTACGAGGGTGAGTGGTTCAGAGAAGTTCAGGCTGCAGGCTGTGTGCAGTGGGCGAATGCCAGCACTGTTACAAATGTAACAGTTGTTTTTCTCTTCATATATTCATTTTAGTGTCTTTATGTTTTCTGCTTTACTCTGATATACACACATTCACCCTCACACACAGACAGATGCGTACGTATGCATGATCTGTCACTTTCTCTCATCACCTAATGAGGTGTGAAAGGGGCAAGGCTGCAGTGAATGCTACAGATAAACTGGCAAAATTGAGAATAGTGTGGACATTTTGTTGGAGCTGTGCTGTTTCCAGCAGATGAAATACTTTAAATACTGCATGTTGCATGTACAGTCCTGTAGTAGACATTAAAATTAGATGCCACTAATGTAGTGGATTATTTTAAAACAGGGTGGAGCTCATGATTGTGGTTTCTCAAGTGTGAATGTGTGTGTGTGTGTGTGTGTGTGCGCAGCTTACTGAAAGAGGAAAAAACTGATTGCCAGGCATGCAGTTTTGCTCAGCGTGGAGTGTGAAATGAACTGCTCACCCCAATCAGCCGGGTTATCTGGGTAATAAGACTAAATGCGTATGTGTATGTTGTATGACAACGGTTTGGTCCTGTGGTTTAACACCTACACAAGCAACATGATGTACTCTTAATGTTCCCACGATCCTCTGCCAGGCCCAGCATCAACTCCTTGTTAATAACAGTAACTGCCATTACTGGGATTACTGTTGTGTTATATTTTTGCTCACGTATAGACACACCTGTGGTTCGACAGTGTCGCTGAGTCTGATCAACAGGATTTTTAAACGATTGAACTTGAGATTAAAAGTGCTGAACTGTATAGTCCACACAGGGATATCAGTATGTCTATTTTACAGTGTCAAGTCTTCATTTATACTGACTGAATTCAAGGCTCTAGAAGAGTCTTCAGTATAGTGTAGGTCTTAAAATGCTGTTGTGGTGATGGTAAGTAAGTGATAAAGTAATTTCAAGTCAAGAATAAAAAGCTACCTGAAATAGTCACACATACAAATCTCAAAAATATAATTCCATGCTCAGGATTAATTTAATTAAATTTAAAATTTAGAATTAATTTAAAATTTCTGTAAGCTTAATATCTTGTTTTTTGAACTGTTTATCAAATTAAATGAGACATTTTAAGATGGTACTTGGGATATGGGAAATTGGAACGTTCATTTATCACAATTTATATATATATTTTACAGCAATCAAGAAGTAATCAAGAACATACAATCAGATTTTGTTGCAAAAATAAAAGGCTTTGGTTACACACATACATGTGTGTGTGTGTGTGTGTGTATATTGTGTAGTTGTTAAATTGGTGAACCAGTAGTTCGTAATGTGGGCAGAAACTCAACCAAGTGATTTACCAAAAACCGTTGAGAATGGTTCCGTGGCTTATGGGGTATCGCTTTTGGTTTTGGTCCTTTGGGTGTTGTCTTTTGCTGTGTGTTTTTTCCTATACCAGCTGTTTATACATATTTCCTTTCTCAGGAGGATGTAGCTCTGTATGTGATAACGTAAAGAAAGACTCAATATGAAATGTTTTGGTGTGCTGCGTGTGGAGGTGAAACTAGTGTGGCTTTCAAAAGCTTGAAGGCATCTTTGAGGTGACACCGGAGGTGAAACAGGGCGTGGGCACATCTATGGGAACCAGAGAATATAGTGCTTGTGTGTTTTAATTCAGAGTAGATCAGATCAAATCCTGTATTTTCAGCACAGAACCTGAGTTCACTAAGGTGAGAATTACTCATGAGTCATGGTATTTCTCAGCCATCAGTGAACACGTGCACTCAGTCCATAAATATCATCCTCTTAAAATACATGAGACCCTAAATAAGCTTGTAATATGTCTGTTTTTTGGTCTTGCAGACGATAGAAAAGTATCCTCTCTCTGATGATGTTTGCCTCTGTCTTTTATGTCTTCAGGTAAGAGCACGCCAGTGAGCATGTCTGGCACAGCTGATCCTTCCAAACCATGTGACCCCTTCCAGCCGTTCGGCAGCGACGCCACTGATCCGTTTCAGAGTAAAAAGGGCCTAGGAGACCCGTTCAGTGGCAAAGACCCTTTTGCCCCATCCTCCTCATCAAGTAAAGCCCCTAAAGACTCTACCTCGGGTTTTGCAGACTTCAGTTCTGTAAGTTGAGATGGGTGATACTGTTAAACTTTCAGTGTGTAGACAGGCCACACAGCTCTGCACAGACACCAGCACAGTTACTAGATTTACGCAAAATTGATTTTAATTTTATCAAACTAACAAGGTCAGTATTACAGATTGATGAGTGCTGAAGGTGCTGTTGAGGCATAGCATGTAGCAGAGCTCTATAAGTGTAGTAGAAATGCCTTAATAATGCACAAGCATAATGAACGTATCTCGGACACCACTGTGACTCTTATAAATGGGTTGCTCCAATATGTTTTTGAGGTTAAACCTTAAATTAGCAATATTTATACAGTGACCTAATTTCCACCTGGCATTAACATGAGATCTGTGTATGATAGCATAGGTTTGGTTAAAGGCCAATGATTGGATATCATTATCCAGAGCTGTGACTAACAAAGGTTTTCATTATCAATTTAACTTCTGATTATGTGCTAGATCAATCATTTAGTCTATAAAGTGTCCATCTGAGTTTCACAGATAGTGACATCTTAAAATGTCTTGATTTGTTTAACCAAGACATTTGTTCACATTTGAGAGGCTGGAATCAGAGCATTTAGCCATTTCTGTCCTTAAAAATGAATTAACATGAAAATGAACAATCAAGTGATTATCAATATTTTTTCTAAACATTTAAATTTGTGTTTGGTAGATTATTTCTTTGTTGTAACAATATTCTTGGCAAATCTTATACCGTTGGAAAGCCTGTTTATTACCCTTTTAAATGGTGCCACATTTGTAAGGAACATGCATTTGTGGGATGAGCAGCAGAGCTGAGTATGTGGGTTGCACTCATGAAAAATTTGCCAAATCTTCTCAGCCAATGCCAAACAGCTTATATTGCTGCTGCTATTGACTCTTGTTATGAGCTTCTGGTATGGTGATTGGCACCTGAATGGCAGCACCTGTGAGCATGGGCCCTGCTACAGTGGTCAGTAGGTGTCTGCTCCAAGAATCGGCAAGCCACGTTTGACTGATAGACTAGTACCATCTCCAAACTGAAGGCTAAGTTCCATATAATGGGGGATGTCAGAGACAGGCCACGAAGTGGGCGTCCCAAGAAGATGACACCCCAAGAAGACCGTTTCCTCACCCTGTCAGCACTTAGGTACCGTAGGTTGTCCTCTACAGATTTTCAGTCAAGGTTTGCAGGACGATATGGCCGACAGCTCTCTGCCCAGACAATCTGGAACAGACTGCACGCAGCCAATATCCTGTCTCACAGGGCTGCCAGGAGGCCTGCCATGACTGCCCTTCACTGTCAGGCCTGTTTGCGCTGGTGTTGGCAACATGTGCACTGGAACCTGAACATGTGGAGGAACGTTATGTTCAGCGATGAGTCCAGATTCTGCCTACGGCAGTAGATTGTAGCGTCAAGGTGTGGAGAAGAGACGGAGAATGCAATGGTGATTGCTGCACCGATAAATATCTTTTGGAGGAGGCAGTGTGATGGTGTGGGACGGCATCTCCATCACTGGAAAAACGAGGCTTTTCATTATTTGAGGCAATCTCAATGCAGAGCAATATTGAGATGAGATTCTGCAACCAGGAAAACCAGCCTGCCAGCAGTCCTGACCTCAACCCCATTGAACTTGTGTGGGATCAGCTTGGCTGTTCATGCCAGAGTGACCAACACAACCACGTTGGCTGACTTGCGACACATGCTGGTTGAAGAATGGGATGCCATCCCACAGTGGTGTGTGACCAGGCTGGTGACCAGCATGAGGAGGAGGTGCCAGGCTGTTGTGGCTGTGTATGGTTATTCCACACGCTACTGAGGCTCCTGTTTGCGAAATGAATAAATTGTTAAATCGCCAATATGTCTTGTTTCTTCAAACTTCAATCATCCAATCCACCAAACACCAAACAAGAGTCAATAGCAGCAGCAATATAAGCAGTTTGGTGCATTGGCAGAGAAGATTTGGCAAATTTTTCATGGGCGCAACCCACATACTCAGCTCTGCTGCTCATCCCACAAATGCATGTTCCTTACAAATGTGGCACCATTTAAAATGGTAATAAACAGGCTTTCCACTGGTATAAGATTTATTGCCAAGAAGCATTGTTACAACAAAGAAATAATCTACCAAACACAAATTTCCTTACTTTTTGTGCTAAGTTTAGTTTTCTATAGATCAATTAATTATAGTGTAAGTGTTTCAGTAATGTATTCAGATAGAGATCACATGTTAATCCAAGGTGGAATAGGGTCATCGTGATTGGTTGATGATTGAAGTTGTGCTATAACAGCAGCACATGATGTAAAAGAGCTGATACCAAATGTAATTAAGTAAAGAGTCAGTATAACCTGGTTAAAAGATCTAGTCCAGACAACATATGAGTAATGTTAACACCGAGGCAGCATAGGTTATGTCCTTTGACTAATTAGGGCTGGGTAATAATTTAATATTACTGAGTGAGTGGTTTGCGGATGACATATTTTTGCAGGCCAACCTGGAAGTTAAAATCACCCTGGTTCCCTCAACAAATAGCCAATGGAACTTTTCAACAACAGTTTTCTTTTGGTTTATTGGCAGAAAATAAGCTCTGTGACAAACAAAAGTTTTTTCAGAAAGATAATCTTCACAAACAACACTTTTTAGATTTTTGTGAGGCCTAAATGCAATCACCAGAAGTAAAAAGCTGTTAGTTTTAGGATTCATTCGTGCAGCACTCTTAACTGAGTGTTTATCAGATCATATTATGGCATTATGATTACATACTGTTATCATTTTACAGAAGGATGTTGTCTAAACCTATGATCATAAACAAATTGTGATTAGAAGCTAAAAAAAACTTCATAGGGTTTTAGCTGGATATGGATGGAGTCTTTTGTAACACAAGGACAAGACAGTCCATTGGACTGTATGATTAAAAAAAAAACACATTCTTTTAATACAATTAATTCTGTACAATTAATATTGATTTCAACAATATCATCAGCCCTATGTCCAGTGCAGTTAAGTGTATCCCATTCCAAATTCATTACACATTACACCAGAGAATATAGAATAAAAGGATACAGTGAGTTTACAATAATGATTTAGCTAGTTAACAAGGCAGGACAGCACAGGACTAAGGCAGCCTGTTCACTTTCTGCTTTAGCTTCTCTGCTGCAGCTCATTATTCTGTTCTCCATGTAACAAACCTCTCTGTGTGGTAATAACACTCGGCTGTTTCACATTCTAAAATACCCCACCACAGCGCAGACTCAGGGAATTTTATAACAACTGCTCATATATTGACATAATTGTGTTAGCATTAAAGCAATAGTTTAACTATTTAGGAAAAAAAAAAGGTGCAATCAAAAAGCTCAGAGACTGCAACTATAACAAGCAAAAACTGTACGTGGTTTATATATGTTTATATATATAGTCCCCTTGTGCAGCAAAACACTGTTCACAGTGCTAATGATACATTTGGAACATTCCTGGATGTCCTGTTCTGTAGGCATGTCAAGCACCATCTCCGATGCACGCTGGATATCCTCCACTGTGGCAAAATGGAGACTATTCACCTTGAATTTAATTTTGGGGAAGTGGAAGAAGTCACAGGGAGCCAAATCCAGCTAGTAGAGCGCATGGGGAGCAACAATCACACAATCTCAAAGAAAAAGACGAGCATGATGCACCTTCAGTCTTGGAGACTGTGGGCTCTTCCACTGCAGTAGACCTAACTCTGGTCACTGGTGATGATCCCTGACTTGAAGGTTGGATCAACTTGGGCCTGTTGATGGAGATCCTTGCAGACTTAGACACAGTGCTGCTAGTGCTCGCTGCACATTAATTTGTGAATCTTCATCAATTTGCAACAGGGAGAGTCTTGTACACTGCTTCACTTTTTTAAGTGTTAGATGCTCAAATAGATATCAGTGTCATGGCTGTTACATGTCTCATGTTCAGTTAGTACAGAACTAAAGTCAGGATGTGGTTAATCTAGTTTAGCAAACAGACTGGGAGCTGGAGGAATCAGCTAGCCTGGTAGTGCAAAACTGCACCTATCAACAGCTCTAAAGTTTGCACACAATGTATTTCATTTATTTGGAACAGAGAGGAAAGCACTTCTATCCCTTTGGGGAAACATCAGCAATGCAGCGCTTTGTGGTTTGAGGGGGAGTTATGTGAGTGACCAAAACCTGTGCTCACTGATCGAATCAGATGTCCAGAGAACAGTTCCAGCACAAATTGTCACTTTGACATGTTGTATTGCTTATGAACTGAACACTGAGAGATACAGGTGATAAGTATTGGTTCTGCAGGTCTATTTTTCAGCTTTGAACAGACCCAGGCTAGCTGTTGCTAAGCTAAGCTAAGCGAATAAGCCTATTTTTCAAAATGTTAGACTATTCATTTGAGCATGTATTCAGCACAGGTGACTTCCAGCTGCAGGAACAATGACAGATCATATCTAAGGGGCAGACAAAACAAGTAAAGAGTAATTACAGGACAGCTGTTTATGTAGTTTATAAAACTGTATAGACATATTACAAGGGCCCATTTTAACAGACAATTCTATGATTAGTAATGACAGAGAAAATGACTCAATATTTGAAATGCAAATGCAGAAATGCAGTTTGGTATTAAGGCTGTATACGTTGCAGAGCAGAACTGCAGTGTGACTGTTATCTCTTTCTTATAGTGCAGGAAAGGGTGTCAACCCTTTCTGTGGTTTGTTTGTTTTGGCGTGAGGAATAGTTTGTTAGGGTTTCCCCAGACGTTGAGAGATGCTGAGGGCAAATATCACAAGTGAATTGGCATGATGCTCACAGTCTAGTAGAGTCTCTGAGAGTACACAAATAGAATTAAACACAAACCTACTGTAACCCATGAACAAATAACTACTCACACTAATCCTTATTTTATTTCTGTCACTGAGCATAATCACTTTTTAGGTAAATAATCAGTGTTCTCTAAACAGGGAATAATGTATCTGTTGGATTGACTGACTGATGATACTCAGTTCAGCTACTAGTCAGATTTTACATGAGACCCAACAGTATCACTCCTCAACTCTCAGCTCTTGAGTCTGTCTCCCCTGCATTAACTTGCTGTGCATGTGTGTGTGTGTGTGTGTGTGTTACTAGGTTCACTGTTAGCTGTGCTGGTAGTGCATGTTTAGTGCTTTATATCTGCTGTCTGTTCTTGGGGTGAAATGCATGTTTTGCTTTTTCTCACCACTCTCAAGCACCTTCCACTTCCAACCTTGCTTCACCATCTCCTTTTTTATGATACAAGCTGACTGCTGTACTGGGTATAAATAAAATCATTCCTTATGAAAATCAGTTAGCTTGAGTTCACATAGAAAATCACAGTCCCTTTCATTCAATTCATGTAGAATCTCTTTATTCTGTAGGGTAAAGTAAAATATTTGCATATTTCTATTGGCTGGAAAAAGAGGCCTTTGAAGACAGTCTATGAACCATGAAACGTTTAAACATTTAGCATTACCAATATGACTAGTTCTTGCAGATTTTATATTATTTATACTGTGTTAAATCGTACACTTATTAAATCATACTCTTATTTGCTCTTTTCAACTATTCCACCAAAGCTGCTCAACCACCTGCTGTGCTTTCAGACAGCAGGTGGTTTCTGCTGTCACTATTTTTCAAAGTAAAACTCAGAGGCAGATGTGCTGCTGAGGTCATGGCAGTGGCAAATACAGGGAGGGTGACTGTTGTTCTTGTGAATGCACACAGCTCTGCACAAGAGCACCTTTCAACTTGCCACAGTGGCTCACTCTGTGGCCATGGCAACCACAGAAACTACAGTGAGGGAAATGATAGCAGAGCTGATTTTACAGGTACCTAAGTTAAGTGCCTGAGTTATTTGAATAACACAACTCTTCACCAGAGAACAGACAGATCAATGAAGAGGATAGTGTGATCGAGCTCAGCTTCAAACGTCTGATTATCTGACCTGAGACGCTGCATAGTTTTAATGGTATAAGCTAACAACCCACTGGGTTTAGCTGTATGATGAGGTTGTACTCGATGGATACTGGACAGCAGAATCACATTTGGCTAGAAGCCGTGGTGACTGCTTGGCGCCCTGCTGTCACTGACTCAAAATAGAGAACACTGATGTTGCAGCAGTCACTCACTTTCTGAAAGCACCTTTAGCCTACTCAAAACAAATCTAATTCCAGCCTTTCCTATAAACATACAATTGTTCCTTTTAAACTCATGTACTTCAACAAATTGATTTGGTTGACTTCTGTTCATCCAATTCATTACTGTAGTAGCACGACTTAACAGCCACACCATCCTGCTGTATATTCCATATCTTTAAATAGCTGCGATAAGTAATTTTATCTAAGTGGCCTGTCATGAGTTAAGCCAATCATTTGTCATAATGACAAAGTAGGAAAACTGGGCCCTGAGATTTCTCATTTGTGCATGAACTCTTGATTTATACTGCAGTTTGATGGTATCATCTCTCCCATTTTCACTCTTGTTGTAGAAGTCATGTTAAGCTGCTTATTCCTTTAGCTTTCAATATTGTTTGTCTCTACTTGAAGGGATTCTCTGATAGCTCTGTTTCATCTGTCCATTCGTCTCACCTGTGGCCCTTAACTGGCAACAGGCTTCAGTTTCACTAGTTATCATTTGAATAATACATGATTTACTTTAATGAACACTGACTAGCCTGTAGTTTCAAGCAAGTTGAATCACTTGCTCTCAGTAAACTGCGCTAACAAGTAGCCAAAGACAATGATAAAGACAGCGTTTTAAAGAGGACTGAACAGAGACTCTGCAGGTTTCCCTTTACAGTGTCTGTGTGCTGTGGTGTGATGTCCTGTTAACTAGTCTAAATCCACTGTGGTTTATAACTTCTCTATTCTGTAATCCACCTCTCTGACAGGACCTGACAAAGTTAAGGTAAGAGATTGAACGTACAATGAAGTTTCACATAAAATGACAATTTGGCAAGATTTTCAAAAAGATTTTAGTTAATGACTGTAAAGGCATTTCATATGTATGTTCTAGCATTTGTTTTGATAGATCTTACATCATGTGTTGCTGAAAAAGGAAACAACATTTACTTTGTGAATTACGAATATGTCATACTTATAAACCAGATTATCAGTTACTGGAGTGAAAAAGCCATTTCTTTGCTTATTACCAGTGTGTATGTTTGAACTGACCTTAAGGTCAATACTAATAACAGTATCAGTATATGACAGTTTAAAAAATCTAATAATGTTCATGACTTTTTATTGGGATGATATGATTTCAAACATTGGGTCATTTTATAGGGTAAAACCCTCCCAATTGTTTTTGGTAGTCAAACTCTTAAATAGTGACATTGCTTTTAAATGTGGTCAAACGTATCATTTACATTTCTTATTGGTTAACATATACTCTCTGGCCGTATAACATAATACAGTCCAGCAATTCAATTCAATTTTATTTATATTAGCGCCATATCACAACAACAGTCATCTCAAGGCAGATGTGGCACAACATCTCCACCACATACTGAAATGTCACAATGTCATTGACTGTTTACACTGAATTTGATATATCTGAACTGATACAGTATATCTGTCTATGCATCAGTTTAGCTCTGATACACAGTCATTCAACTAAAAATTAAGTTGTGAAATCCAACACTTGATATTATTATTTTCCAACTCACCACTCCGCCCCAACATTGTTGCTGTTATGTCAAGAGGGAGCACAACACTCCAACATATCTGAATAAAGCCAAAACAGACATTTATTTAACAAAAATCCAAGGGACATTACTTAGATAGATACAGCCAACAATGGTACAGATTTCATATGTTCCTCTCTTTCTCTCTCTCTCTCTAGTTTGGGAATGAGGCTCAGCAGTTGGAGTGGGCTAAGCGGGAGAGTGAGCGAGCAGAGCGCGAGCGGCTGAAGAGGCTCAGACAGCAGGAGCAGGAAGACCTGGAGCTGGCCATCGCCCTCAGCAAGGCCGAGATGTCCCACTCATGACCTGGAACCCCCACCACACACAGATGTACACACAGCGCGTAGACAGGCTAACGTGAAGACAACCATGACTGACATCTACATGACTGACACCTGCACCGCCACTATTTACACCTCTGCCACCCCCCCCCCCACCCCCCCCCGCTCATGGATGGATAAGAAAGATACAGATCAAACCTCCAGGCAAGTCTGGCTGCTGACCCTACATTAAAAAAAACATGACAACAGAAATGTGGGCTGAGAGCTCATCACTGCAAAACTCCTGCTGACATGAAGACACAGAGGACTGGAGGGTAAAGAAGGTGAGGAAGAGGGGGAGGCAAGAGGGGCTTGATGGAAACAAGCAGCAAACAGATGCACTGAGTGTATGCACTATAGTGGCTGGACAATAATGTGATGGTTCTATTCACAGGACTGAGCAGACTAGCTGATCATTCCTGACAGAACACCTTGACAGTTTGCAGTTGAGCGTGTTGTTTTTCTTCTCCACCCTCAGTCACAATGATGAAAAATGTGTAATTTTTTTCTTCAATTGTAACAAGCAGCAGTCAAGAAAAATAACACTACAATTCAAACTGCCAATGTATTTCTTGAAGGATTTTTTTCCTAAATGTGTGACATGGATATATCACTGGGCTTAGACTGTGTCAACTGGTATTCAGTGTTGAGTTGTTTCGCAGGTAGAAATTGCTACAGACTGAGGTGTTATATAAGTATCTGTTAATACAGAGACATATAGACCCAAAGGCATATGGATTTTCACTCCTCAGGATTGAGAATTTTCAATTCAGCACCCCCCCCCACCCCAACCCCTTTCCCTCAGGAAATATTGTTATTAATCCAGACTCAGATAAGAAGTGAGAAGGTTGATTTCAGTTGAGCTTTTTTCACTTCTGCTGCCTGGCTAACTGTTTCCCTCTGCTTTGTGCTGAGATAGGCTGCTCTCTGTACTGGATGTACAGAAATTAAATTGATATTGATCTTCTCATCTGACTGGGAGAGTTAAAGCATATTTCCCCAAATATTACATTTTCTCTTTCATTTTTTTTTTTTTTTTACCACACCACGGTCTACCATGAGATTAGAGACTTTCACCTGAAGTCCAGGTAAGGGTGGGGGATCTAGTAGATCCCTGATTTTTGCCCTAAGAACCTCTTGCAGGCCAATCTGACCCCTGGTCCACAGCATCTACTATTCTCTTTTAGGTTTGAGAGAGTCTCCAGGACTATGTGAAGAAGAAAAGAAGAAAACTTTTAACCAACATTAGTCAGCTCTGTTCACATTTCACTCTGGCCCATTATGGGAGGAAAGTAAAAACAACTGCTCTTTAGCTGTGTTAAGAAAAAACAAAAATCCGATTAATATCCATTATACTGCTTCCCTCTAATGTGACAGGTGCCTGGCAAATGAAAATAAGACTTGTCAATGTCAACATATCCTGTGGAGTGACAGTAACAAATTGTACAGATATATTTTCTTTGTCCACGAGTGTGAGATTGTTCTGCGGAGAGTTTTTTGTGATGACCTCCAGTACTCTCTCTCCTGCTGTATATAGATAAACGGAGCTAACTATGCCTCTGCTCAGCAGCTATACTCTGATCCTTATGCTGTGATGTCACACCACACCCAACAAATGAAGGGCAAGATGAGGGAATTATTTTTTACATTACATTACATTTGACTTAGAGAGTGAGGATTTTAACACGGTTTTTATTTCATGAGCTGGTTATTATTATTATTATTTGACCTGTTTTTGTTTTAAAAGAACATCAAATTTCATGTAGTTGTTTTGTGCTATATTTTGTTGTTGAGTTTAGTCACTTGAGTGCTGTACAGACCAGCAAGCTTAAGATGTGGAGTGTTGAAAGGTGGAGGAGGAAATGCTTGGAACTTGCTGAAATCAGGTGTCATTAGGCTGGAAACTGGAAATATGTGAAAAAGTGCTATTTCTGATGTGTCATAGTTTGATGTTCTAACCACTCACCTTGTTTTCCTGAGTTGTCCCTTTACTTGAAGTGGTGACTGATGTTTGAGTGGGACAGACTGAACTGAGTTCTGGAGTTTGATTTCAGCTGGACTTTAAACTAAACTTTCTGCCGAACTTAAATTTGGGAAAACTTTCTGTTTGACTCAGAGCCCCTCTGTTGTAGTTTCACATGTCTGCGTTTACACCTGTTTTTTCTCTACACTGAGCAGTGCTGAATGGTCAGTCACAACATTAAGACCACCGGCCTGATATTGTGTTCCTGCTGCCAGCTCTGACCTGTCAGAGGACACAGGACCTCTGAGGGTGTCCTGTGGTGTCTGGCAGTGAGACGCTAGCAGTGGGTCCTTTGGGACCTGTGGGAGCATTGTCCTGCTGGGTTGTGCTTGGTCTACAACAATGTTTAGGTGGTACGTGTCAAAGTAACATCCAGATGAGTGAAGGAGCCAAGCTTTCCCAGCAGAACATATTGTAACCAGATGATGAATGTTATTCACTTCAGCTGTCAGTGGATTTAATGCTATGGTTGATCAGTGTGTGTATGTGTGTGTGTGTGCATGTGTGTGTGACCAGTAATACACTTAATCAGTGTTTTGCCTCGAGCATGCCCTGCAGTCAGAATCTGCTCAGAGTGCACACGTTCTCCTTAATGTTTCTTTAAGGGATGAGATGTTGAGTTTTTGAGTCAGTCACCATGAAAATACAAACTCCTTTCAACAACCTGTACTGTAGAAAGGATCAAGAAAAATCATTCTGTAAAATCAGAGGATTTCTTCTTTGTTCACCAACAGCAATCCGCTCAATTCCAGTGGTGGCCGAATATACTGTTTATAAATTGGACTACTGTTTTAATCAATACTCTTTCCATAATGTAGTTTCCATCCACCAGTGGCAGCACTGAGTGAACTGCTGCTGAGTAGACTGCTGTTTGTGAGGGTGAAGCCCTGTGTCATGATTTGGTTTTACATTGTTTGTATTGGCCTAAACCTCTGTCACAGGTCACTGACGGGTGTAGTTACATTAGCTTCTCCAGTCACCACATTAAAAAGGATTATGGTACTGAGGAGGTTTATAGCATGACTAAAATATTGAACTTTTTAAAATATTTATACCTGTGTGGAACTGCCTGCATGGCAGTAAAATATGCTACAAACGCTCATAATGTGAATTTACCCAAATTGGACAGAAATGTTCAAGTTAAAGTTGATGTGCAGTCGCTGATTCTGTCGGATAGAATGGTAAAATGCCTCTCCCTGCCATTTTTGTCTTGTTTACATATCATGAATATTTACTTTGCTGTAGCTGTTACAAACTGTGTTCCTGTAGGAGAGAGTGTCCCTGGTACATGGTGAGTGCCTCCATCTAAGCTGTACACAGCTAACACCTTCTGAAAAGCCTCCATCTGAGTCAGAAATGTAAATCTTTGCCATCTCCTGTCACACTGTAGTGAAAATGTTACTATAGCAGGAACTTTGTTATCATATCATCATTCCTCAAAAGAAAAAAAGCAGGTCACAAATGTATAGTTCATGTTTTTAAAGGCTTTGTTATGTTCCAAAACAACTGTACTGTAGTTTTTAATTATGTTAATGTTAACCCTAGTGTTACATTGCATAATGTGCTGCTAGCTGCCAGCTAAAAGGTTTGTTTGTTGCTAGCTGTGTACCAGTAGTTAACAGCCTGCAGGCCAATGGAATGCCATAACAAAGAGATTTTCAGTTAACTAAAGTACCAGCAACTTTTTCACAACAGTGTGACCAAAAACAAGACTAATATTTAAATGTCCAAGTGTCCCTTTATATTTGGTCTTGTGTGTGTCTGGTGTTTTAATCACAAATGCACAGTTTTGTTTTAAATCAAACCTTGTGACACATGTAAACAAAATCTATCATTGAATAGAAGATCTGCCATACACAACTGTGACGTCGTGTGTCATAGTTATCTGGTATACATCAACAGCCAGGTGTTATTGTCACAGAGTATGACAGCAACTCAGAAAGCAGAGACTTCAAGAAATTTGCAGTAGTCTTATATCCAGAAGCAGATGACTAATGGCTTTTCTGGAGCTTCAACCAAGTATGACAGTTGATAGCTCAGGAAAAAGCTTCTTTCCAAGGTCAACAGTATACTGTACTTTATGCCTGAACAAGTTAAGTTAAATGTATGTACAAATATCAGATTGTCTAAAATGAGGGTAAGTTAAAGTGTTATAAATCTAACCATATATTTGAATATATATGATGCTGACTTTTGGTACGTGACAGTTTTTGATGCAGCAGACACATTGTGGTCTGTTCTAAGATGTATTCATACCTGAGACTCGGCCCTAGTGTGAACTGGAACCCTCCATCTTTTCTGTCCACCTCCCTCTGACCTCAGCCTGTCTGCTGTGTGCTGCTTAGATTGGAGAGCCGGTACCATCATTCATACTGTATTTGTTATCTGATACCTCCATTGTGCAATAGATAATGTTTATTTTTATTGTTGTTTTGTGTAACCTGTGAAACCAGTCTGATGTTTTTGATATGTAGCGTATGTTTTTAATGTTTATTTATACACCTGCAACCACCCACTCCTCTGTCCCGACTCTGTAGAGGAAGTCTGTGCTTTGATTTCATTCCACTAGCTGCAGAATCTACAAACCTTTCATTCCACAACGATTTCTTGTCTATTTCAGGAAAGCAAAGGGTAACACAATGTTCATTACCTATTATTTTTTAAAATAGCAGCAATGTTACTACTTATAAAAAGACATATTTATAAAGTGACAGCTGAAAGATATCAAGATTTACAACTTAATAATTCCTCAGTTGTAATGTTCATTTTATGTCTCTCTCAAAAACGTGGACCTTTCATTAGATATGAAGCCTTTGAATTCTGCTGTTACTGAAATGCTGATGCTTAAAGAAAAGCAGCCTAAACTGATTTTGGGGCGACCTGTTTCATTCTTCATCCACTCTACTTTTTCTTCTCTGAAGCATGTTGGGGTTTTTCTGCCTTCCTCAATTGTCCTTCCTCACATGAAGGTGGAATACTATGAGCTGTCTTTATTAAGATGCATACCGTGTGTATACAGTCTGTATAGTATCATGTCTATTATATTTGTCCCATAAAAAGTGAAGATGAAGAAGAAAAAGTAAACTTGATAAGGAACCATTTGGAACATTGCCTACAGTTACACTAATAGCTGAGAGAAAAGATGCTGATTTATTTTATTTCTCTACATGGTCTGTACTGTTTACTAGAATAAACATTTCAGTTAAATGAGACTGGACTGCTGCTTGATTTATTACAGGTGACAAGTTATTACAGGTGACAGTTAGACCAGCAGAGCTGGGTATTGCAACAATATAATATTGCACCTCCATCTCATTGTGGGACCAAAAACCAGATTAAAGTAATGATCAGAATTGGAGCACAGGCCATGAATTGTATATTTTCAAACGCCACACCCCCAGTTTGAAGCACACTCTGTCGTATGTTTGTAGATTCCAAGCCCATACTGGGATAACCCTGATGACATCACTATGACATCTTCAGGGTTATTTTGTCAGACTTGACAAAGCTCCTCCAGAGCCCCAGAACACACTATGCAATTACATAATGTAGTAAGAGGTTGACTGGTACTCACAGGGAACAGTGTACTGGTTTTAATAGTATGTGTGAAATGATTCTTGCTTCAGTTTCAG
This sequence comes from Lates calcarifer, assembly GCF_001640805.2. Taxonomy (NCBI): domain Eukaryota; kingdom Metazoa; phylum Chordata; class Actinopteri; family Centropomidae; genus Lates; species Lates calcarifer. The sequence continues at coordinate 438,504 of NC_066849.1, read as the reverse complement.
GGCCCTGACATTTCAAACTTGGTATAGTAATCTGTTCTGTGTATTTAATGGCCTTAACTGAAAACTGTGTTGTTGCAGCACATGTTGCCATGTCACCTTACTTTTTTAATAAAAAAATGTTTTCTTTTTTTTGACATTTTGCTGTGCAAGTGTCGAACAGTTGCATTTACATAGTCATCACTGTTGCAACTCCACAGCTGCACAGCAAATACACAGAAACAGCACAAAACACAGCACTGGTGTGAGCACAGTCTCTGTCAGCATCCAAGGCTGTTTCCTGTTCATGGTGGCAAGCTGTGAGTGTGTCCCACAGTTTGCTTTGGTAAAGTCCTCACACTCTATCCTCTCTCTTTGCTCTGAACCAGTTTCCTCCTTCTGTTATGAGCCAAAGAGCAATCCAGCAGATTATACAGACAACCACATGGGGAATATTTACGGGCCGCCGTTTGTTTGAACTGGGTCTTGATTTGATCTTGACTTGAGGGATCTTGACCATCATGGTGACATCAAAAGTCTGATGAGAAACAAACCTCCAGGTCAAACAAACAATATCAGTGCTCAGATTATAAACGTCTATCACAGTTGCAGCTCAGCTTTCACCAACCACCATGGCTGAACCAGGCAACCAGGACAAAACTTCCAACTCCAGCAGCCCTGAAAGTTAAGCTTGTGCTACTGTGATTGAATTTCACCAGTTGAGTCACCAGTTAACCTGCATGTGTTTGGACTGTGGGAGGAAGCTGGAGAACCCAGAGAGAACCCACACAGGAACAGGGAGAACATGGAAACTCCACACAGAGAGGCCCCGGGTGAACCCTCTGGCTGTGAGGTGACAGTGCTAACCACTGCACCACCGTGCCACCCCAGATAATTATTCTTATTAATCTTCTCTTTATTTTATTTGGATCAGCTTGAAGAAACTCACAATGTATAACTAGGGGAACAGAACTCTGGCAACGTCATTGCCAAATAACCATAAATACTGAGGACGTGACTCAGGTGTCCTCAGTAGTAGCTACAGCCTTGTGGGGAGTCGCTGTATTCACAGCTCTCAGCAATTTGATGGGTACCGTGTTATCATGGTCAATAGAAATGACTGACAAAACAACAAGACTAACACTCAGTTTGTAAGAACTATCCTTCAAATGATCAACTGTCCTCAAAGTTTTACACAGACATCCTGTTCTCTGACAGACTCTGCAGCAGAGCTTAAACACAACCTGCAGTAAGAACTCCATCCCTCCCAGACAACCATAATGTGCAGTGAATTACACTCAGCTACATTTCAAGGATACAGCTGTGTGGTGTGAAATGGATGCTGTGCAAATACAGCAGCCCTTTCTGGACATATTAGCTGAACCCAAGCAATCTGCTATGTTAGCGATTGGTAACTGTCTCCGTATGGAATAACAGGAAATTCCTCACTAGGTTTGTGTTTACCCAGTGGTAATGGAGAGGAGGAAATGAAAAGCCTATTGGCTTTTAACTGGGAATGTGGGTCAGAGAGAACTAGAGGGTAAACATCAGTTTAATATCTCTCTTCTGCCTCTATCCTCTGACCAGTGTGCTTTCACTTTTCAGCCTCATCAACACTGCTGCACGACCCTGCTCCACTGCTCTCAACATGAACACACACAGACTTTGTACAGGAAGAATTCTTGGAAACTGAGGGATATACCTTATTGCTGTATCACCATGAACATACACACACAGATGAAAATAACTGCTGCTGCTACCAGGCTGCGGGATCATTTCTGGTTTACCCTCTGTTTTGTCATGACTGTCAGTATCAGCCACCAGCATCTGTGTGAGCTCATTTTCTATTCAGTGATCCATTCCTGAAAAAGCTCCTGCGCTTCCCCTAGGAGCTCAGGATTTGCTGCTTTTATCGAATTGCTTTGGGTTTAGACTTAGATCAAAAACTTAGATCAAAAATAAAAATAATTATTTGTTGCAACCATATATTACAGTCAGGACTGTTCAGTGAGGACCCTGAGGTCGTGTCCCTCTTACAGTAGGAGGGAATTTGAGGCATTTTAACAGACTGAGGGTGAGTTTACATACTGTAAATACATACAAATTCATTGACATGGTGAGTATTTTTTGTCTAATTCTGAATCAGAGTCAATTCTTTAAATTGCATTTAGGTCAAAAACATAAGTTAAAGATGAAGTATTTCTCACAAAGAATGATATTTCTGGCGTTGGACAGTGGGCTTTGAAAGGAGTATTTCTGGTATTTTATGGCTGGAAAATAAAACACCACAAGCCTTGTATATAAAGTGACCTGGAAAGAACTATACAATCTTATTATAGTAAAAATAGAGACAAAACACACACAAAAAAAAGATAAATGGAAATAATGACGTTTTAAAACTTTGACTGATGACTTCAGTTTGTAAAGAATTCATTCATTATCTATACCACTTTTCTAAAGTCCCAGCTCACAGTGGGCAAGAGGCAGGGTACACCCAGTCCATCACAGAGTTTCTATAGAATCCTAGGTACAGTTCCTGAAAGGGTTCCCAGACTGAATCTTGGGAAGGCTTTTGAGGTTTAGATGAAAGTGTAATTCACATTACAGACAATAATCTTTATAAATTGAAGCAGTGAGGTAATGTTGAGTTGTTGTTGATGGTTACAGTAAATTAACTGTTTACAGTTATTAACAAGGAGACTTTGTGCTGTAGAGAAACCTTTTCATTTGTATAGATGTATCTCATCATGAAATATATGTGCCCTGTTTTTCAGTTCAGCTCAGTTTAGTTTTATTTCTATACTGTAGCACCAAATCACAACAGAAGTCAGATTGAGTCACTTTTCATATAGAGCAGGTCTAGAGTGTACTCTTTAGATTATTATATTTACAGAGAGAGACCCAACAGTTCCCACTGTTCACATTAGGGCTCAACATTATACCTGTCATTGTTAACATTATCACTGTGGGCATGTTAGCATGCTGATGTTAGAATTTAATCTAAACACAGTCTCACACAGCTGCTAACATGGATATACACTCTTATTCTTTTTAACCTTCAACTTGCTTCTTCTGCAAAGTTCATGTAAGTTTGATCTGGCTGTAAAAACAGGTCAGCTGCCCAAACACCAGATCTGTTTAAGATATGAGACAAAAATATTTGATCGTTTGCACAAAAATGAAATGAGCTGATTGGAGCCAGAGAATCTCACTGAGTGAGTGTAACCCAACCTTCCTCACAGGCAGGTAGCATGTATGCTATCATCTTTGGCTGCTCATTCAATCTGCTGGTCATATTCACACACACACACACACACACACACACACACACACACACACACAAATGGATGGATGAATGAATGAATGAATGGATGGATGGATGGATGGATGTCCACAATGAATGGAAATCAGTCCAATGCACAACTGCAGCTGCATGAACCTCCATCTTTATTGCTAGAGGACCCTGTCTGTTCTTAATCATTTTTAGGTCTTACGGAATCAGATTCACTTCAGTTTGGATCACTACAGCTGTCTACACCAGTCATGCCAAGGTAGGAACATACCTCTGTGCACGAAGGCAAATGTGCATTTAGAGCTGGACCTGTAACACTCTACAGTGTGATCCACAGAGAGAGTTTATTCACTGGTACCTAAAACAACAAGCCCACACCTTCATCTGTGGACTGAGGAGTGTGAACTAGTGATGAATTTAGATAAGGTGGCTACATGTAAGATCGTGTATACACTGACTGACTGAGTTCCATCTCCTTCATTTCATTCCTTCCTCACTCTAACACTCTCCCAACCCTCCTCCCTGAACTGAACTGAATTAACATCCTAACTCAGAAACTATTGAGTAACATCACACTGATACTGTCCTCTGATGAGGCATTCAGGGACTAGATTCCAGCAGGAGTTTCCTGCTGTTCATAGTAGTGCTGCTGGCCCAGTAGATGGCATTCTCCTCACAGAAATAGAATTCCCAGTTTTCCTCATAGTGCTTGGCACCTTTGGCTCTGGGAATCTATTCAGATAAGATTTTTTTTCCAGTCAAGACTTATGTTTCCCAAACAAGCGATAAAGTTCACTGCCTCACTGAATTTCACCTGAAAAATGAATGTTATCTCAAGTCTCCTCACTGACTTTTCTGGTAAAGAATCTGCAGTCATGATACAGTGTCACTAGGTGCTGTTTTAATCTCCAGTCACTAAATAAGCAAGATATCATTTCAATGTGTGATGGACCAAAGAAAGATTAGGTTGAGCCTTAAATGCCTTTAAAAGAAACACAGTGTTAGTTTCAAATGCAAATTTTGTGCCTAAATCCTTTGTGGCCTTTTGACCCCATTGATAGGAACACTCAGGAGAAACACTCTGGTATCAGTTTTCTCCACACACTTGGCTTTATGCGTGTGCTATGCTGGGGCTGGAGAAGAATATAACACTGGTAGGGAGTTCTTCTGAGATAAATTGTTGCACAAGAGCCAGTGAGCATGTTTACAGCTTCTTGCTAGCTTGCTAGCCTTGGACAGTAAGGTTGGAGCGAGAATCAGTAAAAACGTCACTGCTTACATTGGAATAGCAACGAATGCTTCACTGTAGGAGTGTCACACATTTGAATTTTATGCCTTAGGTAAGATCTGAGTGATGAGTGTTACAGGGGTGGTGAGGCCCTCGCTGGAAGAGTGTGTTGAAAAGTTCATGAACAATCAGGAAACCAAATAAAAGCCTGTTTTGTGTCTCAATCAACAGGACTGTGCTGGACATCTTTAAGGGAGCAGGTGGGGCTCACAGACATCAGTTGTGGGAATATTTTCCTGCACAGATAAAGCAACAGACACCGACAGAGGCTGAGACACAGTAGATGATCAGATTGAGACAGAGATTGAGTTGATATTGAGGTTGAGGTCAGAAAAGAGGTTTTGTAATTTGAATGAAATAATGATAATGATAAATAATAATGACATATGACACTGCAGAAACTGAGAACTCTATTAGAATTTAAAAGTGTGCACAGGAGTCTTTAGGAGCTGTCCTGTGACCTGCCTGCATCCATCTGAGCAGCTCAGTCTGAGATGTTTCACACACACACACACACACACATGGCTGCATATCTGAGGGAGCACAGAAACCAACATGTAAACCATCTGACCCCCTCAGGTCGGATATTCCCACGCTCAGCAGCAGCAGCCCCCCTCCTGTACCCAGCTGAAAAAGTGAAATGAAAATGTTTGATTTTTCACTTGAGTAAATGTACTAATGATAGGGGCGGGAGTTCCTCTTTTCTCAGGTTGGCATGGGGCCATCCTTGAGATGACACTGACAATGTGTGACCTTTCATAACCAAAAACAAACACAGGCCTTCAGACTGCTGCACCGGTGCAAGTGTGAAATGGAGAGGCCATGTGAGTTTCAAACAGAAACTATCGTCTCTGTGTTTATTGGTCAGCACAAATAAACTACTTGGTATATTTGTATGCTACTTGGAAAAGGTCAAATTTACAGTATTGACAGATAATCGGAGATCATTATAACTTGGGTCTTATTGACTTATTTTTAACCAGCATTTATGTCAGTTATGATAGAAAAAGTTAATAAATATATTGCTGACTGCTGATGGAAAACAGAAGTGATTCAATGCACAGCCCTGACATTATCTTTGCCATCTGAACACCTGCTTCCTCGAAAGGGTGAAATATCCTCTGGCTCCCCGGAATCAGGATGTTTACAATTTTTTTGGGCTGAAAAGGTTGTATGTGAAATAATGGATTGCTGAGCAGACAGACAGTGTGCCAAACTTAATCTCTTGAACTGTGACTGTTGAAATAAAAACAGGATACAATATCCTCTTGGCAACAATATCTTTTTCCCACCATTCATTCCCAACAAGCAGCCTGAAAACTCTGGTCCTGACAGATTTTTCTCCTCATTCCTGATGAACTTTCTTTTATCCCTGTGGGTCTTTCTCAGTTTACTGAGACAGGGTTTCTCTTCCTTTTCACCCCTCATCCCTCCCACTCATTGTGGTTCGCCCCTGTGCCCTTGACGCAGACTCCATCTATATCGAGCCCCTGTAATTATGTCAGTGTAATGTTTGTATTTATAGGCAGCTGCCACAGTGCTCTGGCAGCTACTCTGTCCTGGGAAGCTGGGAATCATCAATTTGATGCTGCAGGCCGGGCACTCAAGACTCTGTCCTGGATGGAACCAGCTCCTGAGAATTGCTCACCTGTTGCTTAATATTTGGGTGTCTTTGGAATGTAGAATAAAATTCCCTGAACCAGGTAAGCTTTAGGCAGCTGTGGCTCAGGAGGTAGAGCAGTCGCCCACCAATCAGAAAGTCGATGGTTCATTAGTGTAGTGTCATTAGAGTATGAATGTGTTAGAAAGCACTTTGTGTGTGTGTGTGTGTGTGCATATATATATATATATGTATAGAGAGAGAGAGAGAGAGAGAGAGAGAGAGAGAGAGAGAGAACAAGTGCTGTGTGAATGGGTGAATGTGATATGAAGCGCTTTGAGTGGTTGATATGATTAGAAAGGTGCATATGATTATCTCTTTAGCATCTAAAATTTATTCTGATTTCAGATTAAAATAATCTGAGAGAAATACTTTTACTTGATCTGGACACAACCTGTAAATAAATTTCACCTGACAAGTTGTAAGAGGACACAGATTTGTCTTTCTGCAGTGGTACCCAATTTTTTGGCTTATGCTTTCTAGCAAAGGAATGCCTACTCACCCCTATTATGGTTTGCATATATCTATGCATAGGTCAACCAGTACTATGTTCCCCTGTAAGATTCTTTCATTTAGTAGCTTTAGTAGTTTTTGGTCTTGAAAAAGTGAAACCCAGATTTGTACTGAGGGTGTTCAGACCTTTGAATTGGGAAACTGTGAACTTGTATGAGAATGTGTGTATTCACACCACTCTCACAGATAATCATCAACCCTCTATCCAGATCTTTAACAGTCACACTCAGGACTCAGAAATCATGTTGTTCATTTAGTTTAATATGTACATTAAAATAAACTATTTACATTATATTTTAAAAATTCTATTTACAAGGCAGTACATTTCTTCAAGACAAAAACAAACAAGTCTTATTGCCAAAGACTGTATAGCCCTTTGTCAATCAGGTGGTGTTGAGATGGCATGCACTTCTGTGAGACGTCTGTAAGGCCCTGACTTCAAATGCTAGACAACAGATTCACAGACACGACATTCAATTCAAGCCTTTGAGGAGGACAGAATGAAAGGCAGTTTTAGAACAAAACATTGTCTCAAAGCTTATTTCACGTGCAGTTTATAAATACAATATAACACACAGAATAAAACTTTGATTGTCTTTTAGCCAGTGAAGGATATGGCACTCGTAAGATGTGTAATAATGCATTATAGAAGGCACTAATAATGAAAATACCAAGAAAAAAAGCGCTCCAGAGGAATTGTCTGTTTCCAGTTGTTTCAGTTGCATGTGCCTGACATGTTGAGTGGAATGTTCCTTTAATCTGTTGTCTATATAAACAACATTCCATACAAAAAGTAGTACCAGCTACAGGAAAAAAGTCTGAACAGAATGAATCTGTTTCTGTCATATCTGGCTATATTTGCTCTTTGGTTTGTGGTGAGTATGTCGTTTTTCTCAAAAATAACATTTAAATAGTTTTTTCCTCCAAAATATAATTTGAAGACATTTCGTCTTGATGCTCCTTTTACCCCAATGAAAAATCAGTATAATATTCCTAGAAATATAACTAGGCATTACAGTGTAGTCAATAGTGGCCTCATCAGACTGTATGGCTGTTTATGCTGCGATGGTACCACTACAGTTCATACTCCTGTGGGCAACTCCTACAGGAACTTGCCTCTATATATTTGCATAGCATCATTTTTAGCTGATTGTAGGATTACTGCAGTTTTTATGGGGTTTACGCAGAGCATATAAGTCTTCATCTGCTCCATTTTGATCTTCAGGACTTCCCTCACATGTGCCTCTTCATGTGCAGGGCGAGGTGGTCGGACCGGGAGAATGCCCGTTCACACAGGTGACACTGGAACGGCCGGTGTCCGGTGTGCTTCCGGAAGTGACGCGTAAGCTCATCGGAACGAGCGAACTTCCAGCCGCAACCCTCCCAGCTGCAGTGGTATGGTTTCTCTCCTGTAAAGAAACAAACAAACAAAAATGATTGTGGGTTATGTTAGAGATTCGAGGCAGGAAACGAAGAAATGTATAAATAGTTGTTCACATTCAGATCTTACCTGTGTGTGTCCTGAGGTGCGCCTTCAGGTGGGAGCTCTTGGTGTATGTCTTTCCACAGCCGGTAAAAGTGCAGGTATGTGTCGCTGTCCGTTTCCTGGGCCAGGACCGGCGACCCCTCTTTGGTTTGGTGTCCATCATTTCCAACGGGGAGGACGGTGGGGTGAGTAGGATCCGCTGGCCGGCTGCCGGCTGCTGCTGCATACCCATGGCTGCGTCCTCTCCGAACATTCCAGTAAACTGGTGATGGTGGTGCGTCCCGGTGAAAGGGAGTTGCATCCCGGTGTGCGGGTGAGGGAATCCCCCGGGCGCGCTGCGGTGGTGTGAGTGGAAACTCTGCGGGAACGTCAGCGAGGTGGTGTTGCACATCTGGGGCTGGTGGCACTCGGAGCTCATCAGGTCGTCCGGGCTGAGCGGCGGTGTCATGCTGCCGAGCGCGGCCTGCGGGGAGTTGGCCAGCCGCGGCTGCTGCTCGTACGACATCATGCAGGAGACGTTCCCTTCGTGCTTGATTTTGGTGCAGCTCTGAGGCACTAGACCCATGACGGGTCCGTATGTGTCCATGGAGGCGGGCTCCGCTTTAATGCTCGAATGCTCGGGGAATAAATCCTGAGTGGTCTGGAAAGGTGTGGAGCTGACCAGGAATCTGCCTTGGATGCTGGGACTGTTCCCGGGGAGGAAGCTCGTATCCACGTCGGATCGGAGGAGCTCCGCCATCAAACTGTTGTAGGGCGGAGGAGGACAGTTCATGTCTGGGACGGAGGTGTAATTGGACTGCGGCTGGGACATCCCGGTATGCTGCTGCTGGTGATACACGGACGGCCCGGACTCCTGGAGCCGATAGGAATCTACCGCCGTCCCGCTGGCTGGCGCACAGTCAGAGCCAGCTGTGTTTGCGAGAATAAACTCAAGGTCCAAGAACTTATCCAGGTCCTCTTCGTCTTTTCTGCCCCGGCAGCTGCTTTCCAAGTCAGGCGAAACACTGCTCATGCCGCCCTTCCACCTCTGGAGCGAGGATTAGAGGGCAGAATTAGTTTGTTTCAAAATCTAAGAAATGCTTTCATAGCTCTTTCAGATAACTCATTAGAATAATTTACCTCGATAAAATAACTCGAAAGCATCACAGAAGGTGCACCGAGTTACCAAGAAACAGCAAAAATGCATGCATAGAAACTTAGAAAAAAGTTTTAAAAACTTTTCAAGGCCCAGTAAGCACCGAGTATGTGCGCGAATATGACGCTCAGATACAAGTAAAATAACTGAGGTTAAGTGATTAAGTCAAAACATCTCTATCTGTTCTCAGAACAAGTGTAAATGTATAAACAGCGCAACTTACATCTTCCCAACATTTCTCCTTTTGGTTGGCAAATGTAGAGATTGATGGTAAAATGGTCCCACTCAAGGCCATTTCCATACGTTTTTTTAAAAAAGTAAACAAAATCCCTCAAATGTTGAGAAAAGAAACTTTATCTGTTGAAGGAAATCACCAGAGTCCACCCAGTCTCCAGAAAAAGCTACAGATCGCGTCGCTTCTTCTGTCGTCCGATGAACTGTTGCTCGTCTCTCATGTGTAGCTGTGCGCCTGGAAGGAGCTGCTTATCTTATAAATATCGTTCGCTGCACAAACCAGACCAATGCGAGGCTGGGGGAAGGAAGCGTGTCCAGGATGGGGACGCTGCGCACCGACCAGCCCCCTAAATTTAGCCTCAGTATAAAAGTACGATTTTCCTGCGAGTCAACGACAAAGAGGTCTGAGAGTCAGAGTGGGACTGGTGCGGAGTGCTCTCTCTGCTCCACTGCGGGCAGCTACTTAACTCTGTCACAGAACCCGCCCCCACCGTCAAACCTGTCCAACAACTGAGAGCAGAGAGAGAGAGAGACCGCCCTGGTCCAGCACCACTGACATAATAAGCACATTAACATGTTGTTGAAAAACAGCAACGAAAACGATACTGCAAGGGCTCGCATGCTTTACACAAAGAGGAAGAGAGATGCTGCAGGTGCCATGCGTATTACGCATTTGGATATGGTGCGCTTTTACGCACATGAACAATGCAGCATTCTTTACGATATTATCCTCTTTTAAAACAGTTTCATCGCTAACTATAACAAACATTATGACAACTACATTGTAAAATAAAAGCGTTGATTCTTAAACGTGAAATATCTTCCTGTCAGATAGAGAAGTTTTGTCTCTGCGAGAACATGAGGAGACAGATGTGTGCCTCCGATCATCATGGGCTCGGATCAGACAGATTCCTCACAGAAACTCCTCACTCCTCGGTCACTCCCCGTCATACAGTGTTCTTTCTGCTGCAGCCTTCAGCCACCAGGCGCCAGCTACACCACGTCTTTCTTCCTTCAACTTCACAAGACTCCTTGAAGCCTAACTCAGGTGATGATAGGGCAGCTCTCCTGTAGTCACACTGGCATAGTCAGAGAGAGCGAGATCTATCCATCATTCTCTATGTAATATGTCAGCTTCAAACGTGGCAGTATGGAGCTGGTGCAGAAATTGTCGGGATCCAATCTAAATATGAATGACAGACGCAGTTACTGTGCCCATGAGCAATTACTGCTGACTGCTCCAGTAACTGAAAATGTATCATATGTATCAGTGTTGAAACAGGTGCTCAGTAAAATGGCAAAGCTGGGATTGTGTTATGCTCTCATACAATTTGATGAATAAGACATTATTAAGTAATAATCTTCCCGGTGGTGGAAACATTATTATATCACAGTGTAATACATACATACACAGTCACTCTGAAAATGTTACACAAGTAACATGTATTGTACAAGTATTGTTGCATAAAGGTGAGTCCTCTCTTCATCTAAACATGTTTACTATTGTGTTAGGTGTCTAAATCTTTTCTTTTATTACATTGATTACTTTTCTATATTCAGAGAATCTCTAAGTATGTATATGTTGATATTTCAAAGTTTGTTTGAATATTGTAAATAATTTCAAGTGTACATGTTGACATGACTATTGGTAGGACATGGTCCTGTGTGGTGCATACTGAGAATTACCTGTCAGAAACATAAAAGTGAAATGATCTTCTTCCTTCAATACAAACTGTAAATCTGCTGACTTCCAGCATGTTTCTCCAGCGTATGAACAGTTTTACTAAAGCCTTCAGTGACTCCTGAGGAAAAAAGATAGATGTCAAACATTTCTACTTGCAATCCACACTACCTGTCTGTGTGTGTTGGAGCTTCTTCTTGGTTAAATGGCAGATGTACAACCAGAGGGCAGACGACCTAGAGAAAGAACACGGGTGTGTCACACTCTGTGATTTTACTCTGTTTTGCCCTCTGTTGAAACACAGATTTGAAAAGCTAATTAAAGGTTGTTTGTCCTGTGATAGTCACCCAGTGTTCTGGAAGCCTGGCAGCCACAGGTGATTTAGTCGCATTCCCCTGAAGTTTGTCAGAAGATACCAATATTTTAATGGGTCAGTTCACCCAAATACATTTCAGTTTCCACAGGGACTTGTTTGTTCAGTAGAAAGTGCTTCTAATGTGAAAAAAATCTGTTTACCACCACCTTACAAAACATCACATTCATTTCTCACCTGTGAAACAACAACCAAAGTTATCTTTGTGATTTTACATACCTGTTTAGTGATTCATCTTTGGATTTGTTTTTTATATGTTGAATACTCAAATGTCAAATGAAATGTCATTGGTACAGTTTATCATTATGGTTCGTTATGGTGAGGCAGTAGATGCAGATCACTGGTGCATCACTGCTGAAGCTGGTAACTTTATGACTGTTTTATCATCAGCAGAAAGAGAAAGCTGAGAAGACATGGATGTCATGAGAAAAACTGAATATGAAACGTATGCTGAGTGAGTCATTCAGTAGTGTTAAGTACTGGTGATATGTAACACCAAAAGTCTTTTACTGTTCTGTATGCCATCTACCATGCCATTTGCCACTTACTACTGATTCATATAACGAGTGACAGAGAAAGAGGTTAACATATGAGTACACTGAGTAATGTGACTGACAGCTTAGGCCTCAGTGTGATACAGAAGACATTCCCAATACTGTCTAAATTGTGCTGCAGAAGATGATTCAGACATTACTTCTTGACCCAGTGATACATCCAGCCTTCCTTACTGGAATAAAACAGCTGACAGACATATCAGTCAGCTGACATCCCTGTGATGCTCTGCTCTTATCAGACCAGCTGTTATATGATCTCAGAGCTCTCCAAGAAATTCATGTTCTGTCATACTCAGAGTCATGTCCACAGATGTATTAAACTATGAATGATGATAATATCTTGTCATGACTCTGGATGACTTTTGAATGTTTAGTGACTGACTATATATATAACTAAACACAACCAGGTTAGATGGACTACACTGAAAATAATATAATAACACCTGTGACCACTGCAACGAATGTGATTACATGAGTGATTTCCAGTTAAACCTCACTGCATGAATGAGGTTATAACATAACTTGTGAACACCGCAGCCTTCTCAGTTTTTGGCCTGGATTGTGTCTAATGCAGCATGGCTTTAAGTGCTAAGAAATTGTCTGAACAAGTAAGAAACCAGATTATGATGCTTCACAAAGATAGGAGTGGGTAAAAGAGCATCAGTAGGCTACTGAGCATGAGCTGAAACCTAGTTACAGCAGTGGTTAGGAGGTACAGGAAGAGACATATTAGCAATAAAAGAGGGCACTGTGGCTGTCCTCAAAAAATAACACCACATACAATTCACTATTTACACAACTGTGTATTGAAAACAGTCAGTGCCTCGGACTTGGCTGAAGAATCATCTGTGGAAATTGGTGTAGCTTCCAAGAAGACTTAGAAAACTGCAGATTAAACTTTGCCAAAGAACATGAAAAGAACCCCTGTCAAATACTGAAAATACAGTCTCTGGTCAGATAAAACCAAAAATTAGTTGGGATCACATGGGGTTAGCATAATTGGTTTGGACCTGACCAGGACTACCACAGTGACTGCATAGTGCTGACCATTAAACATGGAGGTGGGAATGTGCTGATATGGGGCTGTATGAGTGCAAATGGTATAGAGGTGATGACAGATGGCACTAAGAATGTAAGTTTGTACATAAATCCTCAGTGAAAAGAGAAGTTCCCAGTCTCAAGACGTTTGGCAGGAAAGGAATTTTCTAACATGACAATGATCCCAAACACACTGAAATTATCAAGAAAAGAAGAGAGAGACAAGAGAAAAAATGAAATGAACAAAAGAAAAAAAAAAAGTTAAAAGTGAAAACTGTGACCAGGCCAAGTACTTCGCCTGACTTGAATCCAACAGAAATTCTCTGGAGTATTTTAAAGTGGAGGTACAGCAACAAATCCCCCTCAACAAAGAGCAGCTGAAAAAAATCATCTGTGAAAAATGAAGTCTCTCTATAGATTTGTCCAAGTCTGGTATCATTCGTGCTCTGGAGGATAAAAGGTAAATATTAAGTATTACATTAAAAAAAGAAATAAAAGAATGGGATCTCTCTGTTGAAGGGTGTACTGACTTTTGTTGCAGCTTTCTCTTAAATATCAACCTTTCATTACAGTTTTATTGGTCAAGCATTTCTTCTTTTCCAAATTATTATTCTAATTTTTTTCTTCTTGGGCTATGGCTGGAAACAAATTTGAGAAAATCTGAGGTAGAATAAAATTTACTGTGCACAGGAGAAATAGACTTTGGCCCTTAGAACCCAGCAGGAAGTAGTGTAAGTGGTGCCTCCAACGTGTAGGAAACTTTCCCCAGAGCCTAGACATCGGTGGTGGTGATGAGGAATTGAGCCTGAGGTTGGGAGGTCTTCATGAGATGGAAACTTCTGATCAGTGGAAACTTCTGGCTGGGCACCTGCAGTTGAGGTAGTGAAGGGGTCTTGATGGGTCACAATGTTACGGTCCTGAAATGACAGCTGAATGAGAGCAGAGAGAGAGAGAGAGAGCATGTCAGATTGTGATTGGATGAAAACAGGAATTAGTAGGTGGGGTTTATAGATAGCAGAAAAACTGCTTGTGACTCAGATGACATACTCTGAGAGATAGTCATCCTGACTGAGGCTTCACTGAGCTTCATAAAACTCTGTTGAGAAGACAAGATTTGTAGTTAATTAACAATTTAGTGATTTTAGTGTTTTGTTGTCTGCTGTAATGTAATAAATAAAATGTAAATTGCTGTTCCTCAGGGCATCAATTACAGAGATAGGTTCACATAGACCCCTTTTCTGTCAAAACGATTTTTTAGTTTGCAGAGCTTAGATGGAGGCAGCATGGCAGTATGACTGTGCAGCTGACACATCTGCAGAAATTATGTGATTCTATCATGTCAGTATTGGAGCTGACTCTAAAATTGTTTACAGTATAAATAACAGCAGGTGTCTGGTCTGTGCTTGTTGAACTTAAGGTGAATATTTCAACCCTATCACCAGAGACAATAAAAGATATATAGGATGATTCTTCAAAACCCTGGGTTACATGCAAACAATGCAAAATTATTTATTTCTTACATCCAGTGCTAATATTTTTTAAATTCTCTCTTTCTACAATATCTGCACATGCCAGCATGGCTAAGGTTAAAGAAACACTGAAGAAGAAGAAGAAGAAGAAGAAAGAAGAAGACAGAGAAGAAGAAAAAGACAAATGCTAGTTATTGTATGTTTGTGCTGAATTTGGATAAATTCCCTCAAGGTGTCATGACAATATTGCATTCACAAAGCCAACATGTTTCCTTAGGTCACGGTAACCTTGACCTTTGACTGTTAACCACAAAAATCGAATCAATTCATTCTTGAGTCCAAGTGAACGTTGGTGCAAAATGACAAGAAATTCCCACAAGGAGTTACTGATATGTCACATTGACAAGGATGGGACAGACGGATGTACAAGCTGACAGACAACCTGAAAACAGAGAAGCATAAAAATAACTATGTTTGATATAACTTGCGTCAAAGTTTGGTCATCAGTTCTACACTGAAGAAAAGACTGTTTTCATCAAAGTATAGTCTCAGTATGCTTCAAACAAGGTCCTTGTCAGATCATCTAACAGAGTTTCAAACTCCCTGTTCTGCCAGGATGGACAGGAGGGCTGCGTCTGACAAGTTTCCAAACTGGCAAGGACATAATCAAACTCACTTTACACACCATTTACAGGTGTATGGAGATATGAGAGTAGGCAGCTCTCATGGTTCTCAAGCTCTACTTCACACAGCTACCTCTGTAACTTTAGAGTGCAACACCATGGACGCCTTTGAGGACAACATTACACCCTGATTATTATTTTTAAAGCAAAAAGTTCCAGTTGTGGTGAGTGTAAAGCCATATTTACTGACAGGACAATTTTAATTAAGTGGGACTATCCTTTTATGAGGGTTTATCAATGTATTCTTACACATGATGCAAATCACTATAAAGCTGTTGTGTGTTTTAGATCCTCTACAAAATATTCTTCCATTCAGTGCAAAGCCAGTCTGAAACAAAAACACAGAGCTTCATAAACAACACTGTACCAATCTAATAGCAGAGTGCAGTTTAGTCTGGCTTACAGTATGACAAAGAAACGTATCAGCTGTGTGACGGCTTGTGTTTCTGTTATGAGCCTTGATTTCTTAGTGGAAACAGACGGGCTTTCTCCCTCTGTGAAAGTTATTGCACTCTGTTTGGGGATAAAGTGGCTCTCTTCAGCACACATAGTTTATGTCTTTGTTAAACTTCTTGGAAACACCTGCTTTGACTTCTCTGCTTTCCTCTGCACGGCAGGAAAGCTGTACTGTTCTATGTCTGTGTGTGTGTGTGTGTGTGTGTGTGTGTGTGCACGTGCTGCGTATGTGTGAGAGAGCGGAGGCAAGCTTCTGGCCAAGGCAGAGCAGTGTTGGAGCACACAGTGAGAGTTTGAGACAGAGAGTGGGCTCCTGCTGCAGCTTATATAGGCGGGTATTTTTAAACCCACACCCCCTTCCTTATTCCTTATTACTGCACTTCCTCTCCTGCTCACTCAGGAAGCCCACTTGGCCGGGTTTCCTGCCGACACGCCGTGCCGACTCGGAGGGAACAGAGGGAGCGATAGCACTGAGAAGGGCCAGGCACTGGGGGTGAGAGACACAGAAACAGAGAGACAGAGAGAGAGGGAGAGAGAGGGAGGGGGGAAGTTGGCACTCATTCAAAGTCTGACATGCGAAGACCTGGGCCTCCTCCAGCCCTTGTTAAAATGACTCTCTGGAATACCTCAGAGAGAGGGAGAGAGAGAGAGAGAGAGAGAGAGAGAGAGACTGACAGAGAGAGCGAGCGAGGGCGAGAGAGTGCAGTGGACACGAAAAGAAACACAAAGAGACAGGCATAGGTCAGGTCTGTGAGGAGATGGGAGAGATGTGAAGCGCTGATAAAGATGAAACAATGACCTGTTACTTTGTTTATAGACTTTGACTTAGACTGAGGTCCAAAGCTCTCATCAGTTTTTTTTTCAACCTGTTCATAGTTTTCAAACCTTGAACATGACAGTATATTTAGAGAAAGTTACAATAATCTATATGTTTATTGTTAACAAATCCAATGAAAAACCATCGTATTCTTCTGTACCATAGAGCCCCAATGTTGTCCCTGTTGCACTCCACAAACACACACACTGTGGTTTATTTTCACTCAATCATGCACCATCCTACTGCCACAAACTACTCACCAGAGCATCTAATGTAGAGAAATCTACCACTGAAAATAGTTCTCAAAGTGACCAGCTGTTTTGAAATTACTGAAGCAGGCTGCTCTGTATGTCTAACTATTTTCTTTCAAGCAACATTGCAAGTGCACCCACAATGTCTCACAGAGCAGCACAGCTGTACCATTTACATACAGTGTTATACACTATTACACCCAAATTACATTGAATTTAATGAATTACATCAACAGAAGGCCTGAATAACACAATTTGTTATGGCATGCATTATAATAACCTTTGAATCTAAAACTGATATGTAATGACACTGCTGTCAGAATACTTAACATATTTTCACCTATTACACTTTAAATGATGACAGTGCATTCATTAGGGAGCTAAATGTCAAGTGATATGTGAGAGTAAAATGTGGAGTTGAAATAGGAATGGCATCGAAAACCGAAATCAGAGAAACTGGTAGGAAAAGAAGGGGGTGGGGGGGGCTGCGGAATTCCATGCATAGCTGTGGGGAGTGTAGTTTAAAAAATATAATCCTTGTAGACAGTGCTACACCAGGTTTTGTGAGGTTCTAATGTGATTATTGATGCAATTTAAGCAAACAAAAATATACATTGAGCAGAGAGATTTATGTACACATGAGTATTATTAATCAATGTAGACAGAAAGCCAAAGCCCTGTCAGGTAGTGCTTCAGCTTCAGGTTCAGCTGAGGTAGAAGGATAGGATGCTTTACTGAGACTAAAGACTAAGACTAAATAAATCAACATCCCAGTTTATTTCCTTCTTAAAAAGTTTTGGTTGGACTCCCATATCTCTTGAGATATAAAAGAAAGAGAATACATTTACACATTATCCCCCAGTTACTATTGTGTACAGGCAAATCCACATCCGATATATAATGGTCTTTCCATTGGAAAAACTCAACAAACAAAACGACATCATTGTGTTATGGTAGGCAGTCCCGGCCCTCATCCATTTGGCTCCCTAGGCAAGAGTTTAGGTGGCACCCCCTTAAATTCCACTGCCAATTTCATACACTCACACAAGAAACTGATATTTGTAAATGGCCCAGGGGTGTGATTTAAATATCTCAACAGCGCATCTGAAGGGAGGAGTATATGACACCATTGGATGTTACAGTCTAATAATAAAAAAGATGATTCCAAGAATAAAAATGAAAAACCTAAGAGATGCATGATGTTCACTATACTGTGCATGCATTTTTTTCTGATATGCAAATTAGGTTAGATTCAACTTTATTGTCATCACAGTAAAATGCTGATTAGCTGAATACAAAGAAGCAGTAAACTGCAGTATAATGCTAAGTTATGGAGTAACATTAATGGTGTGCACTTTAACACTGATGTAAAGTTTAACACTATAAACACACTTTAGACAAAATGAACTGTAACAACAAACAACTAGGCTAACAACTATGATATATAAAGGGGTGGAAATGGAATAGCATTTTGATTTATTGATTAGCAAACCATGTTAGGCTAAAGGCTGCTATCATTCAAAAGCAAGTTATCAAGTTAACACTACACTAGATAACTAATGCAATGCAACAGACAAATAATTTCATCACATTATCTTTACTGTACCTCTGTCTCTGTCATGTTTTTCCTCCCCTTCTTTTCTTTTTTTCCTTCCCTGGGCACCAGAGAGTTTGGGTCGTTTTGACGTTGATAATGCTTCCGGGGTCACATCAGAAAACTCGACCATCCCCCCAGAGAGCAGGTACAGTCTAATCAGCCGGAGGGGGGCGGGGAGAGACGTAGGAGAGTATTCTTATTCATCACACAGGTGATGAATAAGAATGTCCGTATGCTCACACTAAGTGTGAGCATACGGACAGCTCTCACTTTGGTTAAGCAGGGATCAGATGACAGTCCCCAGACCCCATATTCCAGCGGGGCACATTGCCATAAGTCCTCTGGATACATGCTTACTGGATGGTCAAACTCTTATGACCACCTCTGCACTCCTGCAAGGGTAAAGAACCAGTCCACTGTTCCATTGCCAGGACGGAATCTGCATTGCTCCCCCTGAATCCGAGGTTTGACAATTGATCAGAGCCCACTTCCCAGCATCCTGTAGTAAACTTTCCCAGGAAAGCTGATCAGTGTGATATCCCAATAATTAGAGCACACCCTCTGGTACCCCTTTTTGAAAATGGGAACCTCCACCTTGGTCTGCCACTCCGCAGGCACTGTCCCCAACCTCTTAAGCCTTCTGAGATCTTGTGTCAACCAAGACAACCCCACCATGTCCAGAGCCTTAAACATCTTAGAATCTCATCCACGGCTGACACCTCGCCACTGCTTCTTGTCAGTCTCCGCAAACTCTGCCAGAGATATGGGTGAAGCTTCCCCGGAGTCATCAGACTCTCCTCCTCCACATAAGATGAGTTCACAAGCTCCCTTGGCTATCGGAGTTCTGTATATCCTAATGTTATTCTTAATTTTGTGTAAGTCAACTCTTTTGGTCTATTTGCAACTAATAATATTAGGACCAGAATTTTAAGATCATGTTAGCCTGCCCAAACAAATTAGGACCAGTTTTACCAAGAGTTTTAATAATTCTGTTGAAATTTTTTTTATTTATGTGCATGTTTTAGTGTGTATGTGTATATATGCAAATGAATGTGTGTGTGTTCACCAAAGTTGGGCTTACAGCTGGGCAACTAACATCATACAACCTGTAACATACATACACAATCTAAAAACCCAAACACACACACATGCTGGGTCAGAAGAATTTAATGTTTTCATTCCTCAGCCCGGAACTTGAGGAACTGAGGAACTTTCTGCTGGCTTCATGAAAACAGACCCTTTTCACTCTTTGTCTTGCTTCTTCTCTTGTTTTCTTTAGTTGCCTATCAACAGTTGATGTAACTAAAACAGACCTGGACTACTCTGTGGAGGAAACTTGCTCTAGGAAATGTACAAATGCAACAAGTCTATCTGCAGCACATCTCTTCAGGTAGCCCCAGGTCCATTTCTGTTTCTAGATTTCTTTCTCTGCTGCTCTCTTCCAACTCTCTTTAGACCTGTCTCTGTTTAATGAATTTATTTAGTTAAAGTGGTATAAATGTATTTTACACTTAACTGACAGGCACCCAGAGTTTATCCATCCTTGTTTTATCCCTGTATTTGGGGGATGGGCTTTATTTGTTTGTGTTGACCATGCCCCTAGCCAATATCTAAGACCAAGCTTTTATTGGACTACCCTTTTTTATTTTAGGAAATATGTTATCTTCAGGCAGCTAAAACACTTAATGAATTTACTTACGTTTTGGGAAAGACTGTGGTTAATCGTTAGTTTGTAAAAGGAAGTAAACTTCCAACTTCAGCTTAGAAGTAAGACACACCTTGTCCTCACCAGAAAAATGTAATCATCTGTCATTTGCTCAGATGCTTAAAATGACTGATCTCTAAAATGTTTTTATGACAAGTCAGGCAGAACAGCTTTGCCATATTCACACAGTGTGAGACTTTGGCAAGCCCTTCCCTTTCTCTGATGGAATTTGAACTTTCGTCAATGCAGTGTTCAATCATCTGTGGTGACCCATGTGATCCAATTACTGGAGGATGTGAGATCTGCCAGATGCTAAAGACCTGTGACTATATAAAGATGAAGAACCCATCTCTGTGTACAAAAATTAAGCCAAAGTATCCTAGATATGAGTGCTGTCACCTTGCACTGGTGATGTTGTTTGAAGCCAGGGTATGTGCAGTAGTGATTGGACAGTGTAGTCGCTGTATCAAATTCCTGCCTATATACACCACTGACCAACCAATTGTTCTTGTTTATTAACCTTTAGTAAGCTATCTTATTTTACTATAAGCTAACTTTTAACTTTTGTTGGTTTACATTCATCATTTTATGTTAGCTTTTGTTTGATAAACTCCCTTTTTCTGTCTAAATAATATCAAATGTCTGTCTCAGGTGGGACATCTTGGACGCAAAACACAAAAGATGGTACATTTTTGTAGGAGTGTAGTTTGTAGGTCTGCGTGAAGCAGACCTGTGCCCTTCCAACCAACAGTCAACACTGATTACTTTCAATCATGACTAATATGTCAGAAACATTGAGGCTGCCATTCTAATCCCTCCAATAGGGTTCTCCAGTGTGTTGTGATGCAAATATCATTGAAGCTGAATTGTTGTAATGCTATAATCTATAAACATGTCTAAATTAATTTCATCCCAGAAGTATGAGCCTAACAGTCATGAGTCTTTCTTATGTAAAGTTGTGCACAGTCTCGAGCAATAGAAGTGCATTAAAGTTCCATTGTAATCTTGAGATTGCAGTGCTGCTCATCAGTCCATTGTACTTGTGTGTGCTGTTTTACCAACAATAAGACAAACATGCCTCTGCTGAACACTAGAGAATCCTGGGGCTGGCACGCAGTATACACACATACAGTATGTACACACATGGTTTTTGAGCATGGTTTTAATTGTACCAGGAGGACCTGGGGAATTGGAGAGCACCAGGGCAGAGTGTCCAGAGGCTGTTAGAAGAGGAGATTATAAGGCTGAGTTGAAATTTTCTGGAGCTGAACCTCAGTTGGAAGCATTTGGATAAACTCTAACATCCTAGACAATCTCTCTCCCTCTTTCTGTGTCTCTCTCCTTCTCTCTCACTCTCTCTTTCCTCCTCTGTCTCTGAAGATGCCAAAGCCACAGGATTGCTGTTGGGATGCCCTGCCAGAAACCCAGTCTCCTTTTTTATTGAGGGACAGGAATTGCAGAGTGAATGCTTGCAATATAAGACTGACTTTTTAGTGAAAAGAGGAAGAAATTGTAGAGAAAAGGAAGGTAAAGAGGACAAAAGAGATACACAGAGAGGAAAATCACAGACAGAATGACAAGCTATCAGAGAGACTCAGATCAAGACAGAGCCAGACAGATATTGCCAGGCCCACAGGATTTTCATGTGCAACTCTTAACCACAAACTCAGTCACTCTCTAACATGTCTCCTTAAACTGTGCCAGCTGTCCAAATAGTCTGTCCTGGCTGCAGAACAGGTTCTCCACTGTACTCCCACTTTGTACTCCCTGTTGTACCAACACTGCCCTTACTGCTCTCCAGCATTTTCTGACCCAGAATACCAAGGTTCCCCAACCACAAATTACTGTAGCATTCCTGTGCTGGATCCCTCAGCCCAAGCCTTTTAAAGGGTCATTCGTGCCATCTCTCATTATATTGAAATTTAGCATATTTTCTTAAAGAGAGATTTTTCTGCACTCAGTTTCAGTGAAACCAAGACAACCTGGTCAAGAGTGCACTGTAATAGGCTTTTATAAAAAGCAACTAAAACCATTTGGTCTGAGGATAATTTCAGTTTATTTCAACCTGGGTATTCAATTCAATTCACTTCAATTCAATTCAATGTATATAGCAGAAGTTATCTCAAGGCAGTTCTCAAACAGAGCAGATCTAAACTCTAGTCCTTATATTACTATATTTACAGAGAGAGACCCAACAGTTCCCACCATGAGCAGCACTAGGCGACAGTGGAGAGGAAAAACTTCCTTTAAGAGGCAGAAACCTCGAGCAGAACTAGACTCAGGGTGGGCGACCATCTGCCTCGACCATTAGTACCTCAGCTGTCTTTCGTAAATATTCAGATGGTCTGCCAGTTGGTTGTGATGTCATCTCAAAGAATAACTCTTTGAGATGACATCACAACCCTTTCTAGCTTGACACAAATCAACAATTCTTGATCTGAAGCCTTACATTAGGTGAGAGGCAGGCTACACCCTGAACAGATCACCAGTCTATCACAGAGCTGACATATAGAGACAAACAACCATTCACACTCACATTCACATCCTACAGGCAGTTTAGAGTCACCAGTTAACCTGCATGTGTTTGGACTATGGGAGGACTCCAGTTTTATTGATGCCATGACATCAACCCTCACATACTATTTCCAACCTAACCCACAGTGAATGTTCGCATGATGTACTCAGTGTGATCAGATATAATACAAATAGATGGACAGATTGTAGATAAATAGATAGATAGATAATAGTTAAAATAGATTGTGTCTGTTCATTATTGTAATTTAGATTAGATGGCTATCTGATTAGAACAAATTAATAATACCTAAATGGAGGTAGTTAGGGTTAGGGTTTGGGTTCATGTATTTTTTCTTGCCACTGTATGTGTGTAGTTGTATGTTTGTGTGTTGAGAAGTGGGTAAAAGTTTCCTTGAAAGGAAAATGCAGAGTGACTGTGTTAACCTTTATCTTACTGGGATCAGTGGTGTGTTCATTTTTCCCTGTGTAAAACAGTTTTAAAGGCCACACACACATGCAGTGTACTCACTCTTTTCTCTACATAAACATTTAAAAGCCATCAGTGCCTGCAAACACACACACACTTCTGTTCAACATGTGTCCATTGGGTCAGAAACTCTCTTTGACCTGTGTAATACTGAATATATTTTCATATGTGCATACAGTGACCTGATTGCTGTCTATCATTAATACAATGGTGCCTATGCAAGAACCACTTGTGGGACTATTTTAACAGTGTTGATTATACTAATGATAATATCTCACAATGTGCACGTCATGAACAGCTGGTCATCAGGCTGAAAGGATTCACATCAAGAGAGTTTGGTGAATTTAAACAGCTTATTGTCAAATGAGTCTTTTACATTTGCTGCTCTAAACATTTGATGTCTGCTTAGTTTGGGGAAAGTCCTCTGTCACATGAAATGATTTTTGGAATAAATAAAATAAGAGGTGGGTAGTAACCATAATTACTCATGCCTACATGAATTAAATAATAAATGCTGGGTACAAGGGATGTAATGATTCAGTCAACACACGATTCGATTATGATATTCAATACAGGGCTCCCGATTTGATACACTCACGATACATCTAAGGATCTTAGAACTCTTATTTATTTACTCTTATCTTATCTCAAACCTTTTTTTGCCACATATCTCAGTTTCTTACAGTGTTTTCCTTATTGTAAACTAAATTCCAGTTTGAATCGTTCCAGTCGACTCCCTACAGTCAGTCAGCTGATTAGTGGTCACTAGGAAAGTGAGTGGTCTGCAGATGTCTGACTGTTGTCTGACTAACAGAACTGAAAGCAACCAGATGCTGCACATTGTCAGATGCTGTGGGAAGTTGCAGTTCAAATCTTTTCACTTTAAATCATCTTTTACCAGTGTTATTTCTCATGGCGAACAGTGCGATCACTCACAGAAGTGTAAAGGATTTCTTCAGGACACAGCACTCACTTCAGCGTCACGATGTGTATCATCATGTTTTCTGAATCGCGATGCATCGTGTCACAGTGCATTGTTACACCTCTACTACATCAAAAGAAAAAACAACAATTAAAAAAAATCCTGAGAAAAGATGTTACTTTTTGATTGACAGGTGAGTTCACCACAGCAAGGAGAACTGAGCATCAAAAATGAAAACAAAATCTGTCAAGTAAAATAAAGATGTTAATTTCTTTTTTCTCTCCCATTGTAGATGCAGGCAAGCAACTCATGTTAAAAGCAGCAAAAACAACTTTTTACTAAGTAACCAGAATTCATTGCCAACTGTGATGTGACAGTTACTGGTGATAATTTCAGATGAAGATTTGAAAGCCTTTTGTTTCCGGAGCTTGTTTAAAACCTGTGTTTTTCACTTTGACTGGTGGTGAGCTTGTGGTTGGGTGCTGATCGCACTCAGGGCTGCTGGCTTCACAGTGTGTATTCACACTTCACTAGTATGATTTTGATTAAGAGCAGCAGAGGAAGACCTTATGTGTGTGTGTCTGTCAACGTGTGCATTCAGGTATTACAGTGCAAATTTCTGCACACATTTTCAGAATTTGTGTGGCTGTGGTATGAGACCATGTGCAGGTTTAATTAGCATAGCTGCAACAGGATGTGTGGTCTACAAACCACAGAAGAGGTTTTATCACTTTGCTTAGTTAATTCTGGTTGACACTTACGCTCTGCAACACACACGACCCACAGATGTAGGTGAGATAATTCATTAGTAGTTCCGTAGAAGACAAAAGACAAAATCTGTCCTGAAAAAACATTAATTTTTTCAACGTTAGATGGATGTCAGTTCATCTTTGTGGGCCCAATAAAGAGATGGAACAGGCAAGCTTAGCACAAAGACTGGAAGCATAGTAATTAGGAAGTCCAACTACTAGTCTGTGATTATATATGTGATGCTGACATAGGCAGAGGGGATTAAGATGATTATTCCAACCTTTGTAATAAGAATGTATCAAATAACAACATGAAAATGCATTATGTATAAAGGGGTTACTTGTGGTGATTAACTAGATCCCTTTGCCTTTACAAAGCTCTATTGTGTGCTTCAGTTATGGCCAGGTACTGTTCACATTTGAATTGAAATGGCATCAGTACCTGGAATTTGATACTGGTGTCCAAATATAACTCTTTACAGTCTTGTTAAAAATCAGTCCAGTGTAACACTTGCATTTTCTGTTATGTCGTAAATTATTTACCTGCAGATGTCAATTAAGCTGTCAGTGATGCCTCACTTAATGTTTTGCTGTTGGCACTGGCTGCAGGTGTGCTAATGCTTTTTTCAGGCTATCAAACACAACACATTCAGCAGCTTTTAGATATATTTTGTGTTTGACCAGATTAGATATGTTTCCCTGGCCAGCTTTGCACTTCACATGACAAATATTGGAGCAAGCACTGTATGTGTTGACTTGAAAAGCATAATCACACTTGTGCCCTGCATTGCCTTTACTCACTGTGACTTGAACAAGCTACAGGGGTGACACAGTCATGTTAGTCTTGCTCTCTTCCTCTATACCAACATTTGGCACAGTTTCCCCAGGAGCTGGCTCACAGTGGACTTAGATTCATCAGGGGAGCACAAACACCAGTCCAAATGAATGGTAATGTTTCTCTGTGAATATGGGATGTGGCCATATCAACTTAAAATGTGATGAATCAGTCGCTGTTGTTCCTAACTTGTTCCCTGTACCAAAAGGTGGAGAAGTTCACAAGATTACACACTTTTGCTGATATATGCAACCATGTCTTACAACATGTTAAATCTGCAGAATATGGAGGTCTTACATCTCTACTCAGAGAGGAGAAACTCTCTAAAAGGAACAATGGATACTCCAAAATGACATTAGGCTTTTATTCCTTTAGAGTGGAGGCACTCTGTTCTTTTAACTTCATCATAATGTATTACATACAACATACAATGTATTGGATGTAACATCACTGTAAGAGACTGGAGAATTACATGTGACTGAAATGGCATCAGTTCTTCAGCTACTGCACAGTATGAATAGGCATGGATCAATATGATTTGAGTGCATGTTTATAGCACTGTGTAAGAGTGGCTGATGTTAATAGAATCTTAAATCATGCTATATGTAATTTTATTTAGTCAGGATATAGTAAACTTTCTGGAATTTCAACTGTGGAACTCTTCAGAGATGAAATAACCAGATAACAGTGCATTTTCTAATTAAATTGTTAAGTAAATTTAATACCTGACAAACCAAGGAACTTTATTAATCCAGATATTGTCATCTTCAGCAGTGCCTGCAATGGTCTAAGATACCCAGTTATATGAGGGATACCTGTGTAGGTGTTGGCAACCTATGACACATGGCTATCATAGCCAGAACCACTTTCAGTGGCATATGAGAAAGTAAATATTGAAATGCTCTGTTAGATATTACATTAGCGTGGTCCCATGATTACAAGTTGGCTTAAGTTAATGATTAAATGGAGTAAAGCAACATTATGAGTTAATGTTAAGTTGGCGATATGGCAAATCTACATTTTCACAAAACAGCACAGAATTCATACGAGGTGGCCCTTGAGCTGTAGAGGTGAGTTGAACATCAAGTATAAAGCATCATTTTGAACTTTGGTATGAGAAAAATGTCACTAGAGTGCAGTTGGTTAACAACAGGCTATTCAGAGGCAGCTCACAGTATCAACATACACACCAGAAAATAAGAAATCTTTAAAACTAGATTTTAAAGCAGAATTTGTAATAAAAGAATACTTTCACTCCTTTTATACCAGGGTGGTCATTTCCCCTACAGTCAAAACACAGGAGATAAAAAAGGTTAGAAACATACCAACTGCAGCTGGGTGGCTCCATGGCTCTCTCTCTATCTTTCTCTCTCTCTCTGTGTCTGTCTGTCTGTCTCTCTCTCTCACACACACATGCACACGCACACACACACACACAACCTGCTGGTGCATATGCATACCAACAAAGATTCAGACACACACACACACACACACACACACAGAGTATATATACTAGAACACTGCAGATACGTGTGCACAAACATAGATATATTACACCCCACGCTCACACACACAGAGACACTCACTCACCCACAGATACTCTTACACAACAGTAATTGTATGTTTTTGGTTTTGTACCGTGGAACATTTAGGCTGGCTGAGGGGTATAATACTGGGTAGCAGGGCACTGATGCATGGTAAGTCACCAGACGCTGGAAAATACCAGTTGGGTCCGTCTTTGTTTGTCTAAGTTGGGACAAAAAGGAAAGCATGGATGGCTGTGATGCTTGTGTGTTTTGGAGGCACCACATGATTGTGTCTTTGTGGTGTGAGGTGGTTGTATGTCTGTGTTTGTGTAATCTGCAGAGAAATAAGAAATGGAAGGTATGTGAATGTTGCAGTGTGTGGTGCCTCTGTGTCTTGGAGGCTCCATGCAGCTGCCTGTCTATATACACACTGGGATATGTGTCTCTGGCATCAGGTGTTTTTATTTTCTCAAGATGGTGATTTGACCAAACCTGGACATAGACTGAGATATGTATTTCCTTAAAAAGGTAGATTTACAAAATGTGTCAAATTTAAAGGGTTTGCTCTGTAGCACAAAATAGGGCATAGTAAACAGGCTGAGTTAAAGCATGCTCATAGTTCCTGGTAATACTGCATGGTGAAAATCCCTTTTGACACCTTAGTAAAATCAAAACTCAACTCAAGTAGCAAATATCTCTGTAGACGAGGAGTATGTGACAAGTGAATTTGCAGCACCATCATCCCTGGTGTGAGACAGTGACAACCGTTACTGCTTAGTCTGTTATGCTTATCATTAGCTATCATACTAAAACCAGTCATCTATATTTCATGGCTAATACGTTTGGTTATGTATGTTCAAAGGATTTCAACCTTAACTTCTTACATGTTCTACAAGGATCTGTAGTTGATCCATGCTTCCACTTGGCAAAATAATCCAACAATATGCAGGTTAACTGGTGATTCTAAATGCATGTGTGAAAGTGTGAATGTGAGTGTGAATGGTTGTTTGTCTATATATGTTGGCCCTGCAATGGACTGGCGATCTATACAGGGTGTACCCCACCTCTCCCCCAGTGTCAGCTCCCCCATGACCCTTAACGGATAAGGGTATAGATAATGGATGGATGGATAGCTGGATATGGATGAATAACTATGCTGACTCACTCATCAGTAAAGTACACAGAAAATAAGAAACTAAACTTGCTAGTTTATAGAGAAACACACACACGCACAGTGCTGAGGCTCCAGTAAATGTCTTTAAAGAGGTGGGTGTTCCTCACACCACTGCATTAGGCTTTGCCTCTCCTTTCATGAAGCCTGTAGACGACCTGTTTTATTGGTGGGGGGTAATTACTCGTGCACACAAACTCTCTGGTACATATACACACACATAAAGACCATCATGTATGTACACACACAGGCCACATGGTCTGCCTTGATAGTGCTTGTAATTAGGTGGTGTTCTCTATTGGGGAGGGGGGTGGGGGGGGGGGGCATCTACAGAGGATAAAAGCCTCAGTCTTATATTAACCCACTCATCACCAGCTCTGTGGTCAGGATGCTCTTTTATTTGCCTACCATTACCATCATCATTATTATTGGTTTCTTCTTTCTCCTGTCTGCTGTCTACAGCTAACAGACTAACTAACTGCTGCTCACTGTCTGGGTACAAGGATAGCATGTATTACTTTTCTTGTAGGTATGATGTAAGTATTTACTGAAACAGAATAGGTATTTGTATGTGATTTTGTCCTATTGTTGGGACATTTATGCAGTCTTTGAACTACATAGCAAATGAGGATCTGTATGAGAGCAGTAGATGCTGATCTTCAGAGTTTTTAAAGTAGATGAAGCTCTTAGCTACATCAGTTCCATGCTGACTGTGTGCCTGTAGACGTAGTGCAACCATACAACAGTGCTTGTTCAAAAGACCTGGAGTTCTTGGTGAATTCTGAGCTCTGCATGTACACCATTATTGTGTAAATTGTTATCTAGCTATAGCTAATGTCTGCCAGTGTGTGCACTGGCAGTTCATGGGGAACAAACTGATGACAGTTTTTTTCTCTCTCCTCTGTGTCTCTACAGTGTGGGTGAGGAGATACACTTCTTCAATTTCCAACTTTGTATCAGGCTATTTAATGAATGTCTAAAGTGAGTGACAAATATGATTATGCAAAAAATTGCAAACCCAGTCCACCATGCTTAAAATGAAACCAATAAGGATTTTTTAAAAATCACGTTCTAATGGGCTGTATGTATACCAGCTGAAATGAAAACATTTCTGTGTCTTGTATGCTGATATTCAGTCTATATGGTTGGAGGTTTGATTCTTTGCTCCTATTTTCAAACGTTTCCCTCAGCAAGACAATGGGTCCAAATGTGTGGGTATGTAGGGAAAAAATATGTTGCTTTGGACAAAAGAGTCAAGCCAAATGTTTTATGTGCAATCCTTTTATAAACTCAGTCTTCATGAATTGGGCAAATGTATATGATAAATACAGTTTTCTCTCCAAGTTACACTTGCAGATAATCTTTGACCAATACTTACACACCTTTTATATCAAGCATATACAGAAAACTGTAGTTACAATATGCAGTCAGACTACACTACATGATTATGTGACAGTGCCCTCTGCATCATGAGAAACACAACAATGTTGATGTCAACCGTGAATTGTTGGCAGACTTTTTTGGTGGTGCTTTTTAGTTGATCTCACTTTCCATCTCAACACATTATACAAAAGCTTTCAAAAAAAAAAATCTCAGCTTTTATGTATACATGAAATCAATTGTTCTGAAGCTTCAGTGTTTTGAGTAAATTCTCTCCAGTTTCCTAAAAGCCAACATTTCTGTGTAAATTAGGAAATATGTGACTGTACTCACATCACTGCTGATGGAATTTAACTGAGAAAGACATTAACCTGTTACATTAACCTTAAAGCCTCTCTGTTGATGTCAAAGGAGTACAGGTATACAAGTTCCACAGGCATACAGGCAAGTCCAGATTTCCCCAGATGAGGCACCATGCTGAAATAATGTTCAGTTTGTTTGTTTCTACATATGTGAGGAAACATGATTTCTAATGTCACTAAGCAACAGCACACTCACTATTATAACTGACCATCACCTCTCTGATGTACTGAATCCCCTATACTTACACTGGACAGAGATTCCTCAGTCTAAGGCAGAGTGTCACTGCTCCCACTGGGACTAATATTCACAACTGAGTGGAATTTAATAGTGACAAAATGCTTGTGTTGAATACACAAGCATTTTGTCAGAATTGTGTCGAGGCACAGATCTGGAGAAATAACTTGCTCCATAATTTGTATATGGAGGAAGAGTGTAATGACAAGGACTCTTTCTAGATTTGGTCACCTGGCCAAATAAAGCAACTGAAGGAGAAGGGCATCATTATCAGCGATGACCAAGAACCCGATGATTGTAAATTAAATACATAAATGAAAGAACATATCCTCATTGCATTAATAGAAAGTACTGATTTGAATAGAAAAGTAATTTTTAGGAGAAGGGGTTGTGTGATTGTTTTACTCACTTAGCGTAACTCTTGGAAATTAAGTTAGAAATGAGATAAAGAAACCCAACATGTGAATACACCCAACTGGCACTATTTGTACCAAGGGAAGTAATGAACTACATGACATTGCTGAACAAAGCAGATGAAGTGCCTGAGAGAACATGTCATATTCTATTGAGTCTGGAACATACTTGTTAAACTGGTTTATCTCTTCTTCTTCTTCTGCTTGTGTGTGTGTGGTATGACTCTAAAGCCCTATTAATTCAGTGATAATGGCAAATTGGATGACATGGATGAGGTCAATGGAATCCTCTTAAGGCAGCTCATGTCTGTGCTGTTGAGGCTGAATATGCTCTACAAAATGTGTGCAGATTGACAAGTAAATTCTACTCCTGAACATACAAACAGTGTTTATCTAAATTTCTAGGTTCACATGAAAAAATCATGTGTTTTGATGAAGTCTCTTATAATAACATACATAAAAAAACCACCTCTACTCCTGGAGCTTTAAGCCATATCTTATTGATGATGGACTTCACTCAGTTGTTATTGTGTGACCTGAGCCATGACAACTGAGCAAACTCCTGGTAAGGGCTTTCACCACACAGGGATAGTCACGATAATGTCACGTAGGATCCAGTGTCTGTAGAACTTCAGAACTCATTTCAGGGGCTGAAAGTTTGGATATCTTTACCTCTGTACCTCTGTAACTTTAACTTCAGCTATGGTCTTTAACTTTATTGCTGTACTGAATCACTGGAGAAAATCTTTACAACTTGATTTCAGGATGACAGATGTCCACACACTTTTATTTCTTGAGAAAAATTATATAAAGAGCAAAGTGATGCTCATTGACACTAGTTTATAGTCGCTTTTAGTACAAACAATGACTAACATACAGTGCTGAGGCATCTCTGATTGATGGCTGCATTCTGTCTATATCATATGATTTTTGTGCTCATAAAAAAGAAAAATATAAGAGGGAGATGATATGTACTCACGTACACATGTACCTGCAGTGCTCAAATTAGGTATGGTCTGCAATCATAACTTCAAATGTGTGGGAAATCTCTATATTACACACATGTTTTCAGATGTGTGAGAACTTTGGTCGTTACATTCATTATCTCAGATGTGTGGGAGGCTCTCACACCTTTCATGTTTCCTCTCTGAAGTACTGGCAGATCACAGATTATTTTGTCTCTCTGCTATAAGCCTCAGTCTGATTCTTTTTTTTTCTTCTTTTTTTTTTTGTGAATGAGCCTTGGGCATTAGAATATTAACAAGCAGCCTGACACCAGCAAGTCACGTATACACACTCATATATATGTATATATATATGTGTGTGTGTATATATATATATATATATATATATATATATATATATAAAACTCTGTTGTTGTAAGAATGATATAATCTGGAATTCATAGACATGGTATCACGGTATACATGTTTATCTGTATGTGTGTGTGTGTGTGTGTGTGTGTGTCCACGGGGATTTATGACTTCAGTTGACTTGTTGGATGTATCTAATTGCAGCTCATGTATGTGTTGAGGTCTTAACAAGTCAAAGATGTTGGGCCTGATCCAAAATGGACCTGTGGAAAACATACCCGAAGCATTCATGCTTTTTAAAAAAGATGGACCTGAGCACTGTCAGGCCTGACTCCAGGACATAGGAGATAGGAGGTAGGAGATAATAAGACCCAACCCAAAACTGACCCAAAACCCTGCTAGAGAGAAAACATCACCAACAGCAGGATCATGTATCTGTATCAACTTCATCTGTAGGGGACAGAATTGTGTGTAAAAGCAAGGGACTGGGTTAAAGGACAATTCTGGTGTTTTACAGTTATGGTCTTCTTTTTGTGGTTTTGCTCCTAGTTTTTATCAGTTATGTTAACACTGTATTCACCAATTGTATTGATTTAAATTGAGAACATAGTGACATCACTAAAAAGTCTAACAGGTCAAGAAACCCTAGCAGACACATCAGGGTGGATCAGGTTGGAAACAAGACAGTTTAACAGTTAACCACATTATCTAAGCCAGTGTTTTTTTTGGACCCTGTGCCCTTTCTGAATGGGTCACAAGGTGTACTGAATTTCACTTTATTTTTAAGTACTATTTCCTGCTGTGGAGTGACTAGCAGTGATGCCATGTGTAACTGTGCATTACATGTAGTGTACTTTGTTGGTCATGGTATTGTGGCCTTGCCAGGAAGCTACCTTAGTTTTTAAAAACTTATTTACAACTATTTACATATTATGCTGTAAAAGGTATAATTGTAAATGTTTTGGAAGCTTCAGTAATTCCTGAATTCTGCAATTTTTTCTTGTTGCAACGGTTTTTCATTCATTGGATTTTTAAGGGCTTTTTTGCCTTTATTGAGAGGACAGTGAGAGAGTGAGAGACACACACACACACACACACACACACACACACAGGAAACAGGGAGAGAGTAGGGGAATGACACGCAGCAAGGGTCCGGCTGGATCAGGAGTCGAGCCGGGGTCCGCCTGCTCAAGCCCATGTGGTACGCGCCCCAACCATTCAGCTATGGGGGCGCCCTCCATCATTCATTGGATTTTAAGCCTCAGAAAGGAAGATATAACTATGTAAGGTATGACTATAATGATGGAGAATGATGGATGGAGAGAGATGAGAGACTGAGGGGCAGGGGTGTTTTGCTGATGAGGCCTGCTCTTCAGCAGAGGAATGTAACAACATCACTTTTTCAGTCTGATTGTCCAGCTAATCACCTGATTGGGAAAATTACCACAGACTTACAGTGTGTTAAGTGTTTACAGATGATGAAGAAAAATGGATGGATAGGTTTTGTTTATATTCTGCCATGTGTTAATAATGTACATTTGCACAAGTGCACAAAACATTATGTATATCTGCCCTTCTACCTGCATACCTAATCTTGAGAATGTTTAGCAATACAGTTTTCATTTCCTGTCACCACAAAACATAGTGATCCACCAAGAAAGTTTGACTTTTACTTGACTGTCAGGGCTCCACAAATTTTTTTGTGTGGCTTTGGTCCTCAATTTAAAGGATTCCAGTTAATTACAACTTGAATCCATCATTTCTGTCAGTAGTTGTCATAGCTCCCTCCTCTCACCTAGTTCTCTTAGTTTTTCTCGTGTCTGTTTCCCTGTCTGCTTCCCCTGTGTCTCCTCCTCCATATCTGTGTGTGTTTGCATGTGCTTCTCAGCAGGGGCATGGCGCAACACCGGTCTGACTCACCTGCTTCTCATGAACTCATCAGTCCAGTGTAAGAACCAACTACCCACTCACTTGTCACCAGATTGCTCCACTTACCATGTGCTAACTCTCTTGGCCACTAGTTGTCAGAGTATTTCCTGGTGCTTTTGTGAATTACTTACCTGTGTTTTCTCATTACTGTCCTGTCACCTGCCTCTGCTGAAGAGCAGGCCTCATCAGCAAAACACCCCTGCCCCTCAGTCTCTCATCTCTCTCCATCCATCATTCTCACTGAACTCACTTTAATCAGTAAAGATCTCTTGTTTTTTTTTTTTTTTGTTTTTTTACTTTATCTCCAGTGTCCATGTTTAAGTCTGCTTTGGGGCCCTGTATTGTCTTTTGTTCAAATTGTAGTTGTCACCAAAGTAACAGCTGAGATCTGAGACCACTAAAAAGGTCAGTCAGGTGGGACGAAAATGAAACAGGCTGGAAACAAACAGATTAGATAGATTTAGCTGAGTGAATGTGAACAGTAAAATTACTACCCATACTGTATGTTGTAAATATCCATCACAGTTTGCAGACCCACTTCCTGCTTCAACTATAACCTACAGTACATAGCATAGTTGAGCCATAGTTGTGTTCACACAGTTTTCCTTTAGTAGTAATTGCTGTCATTTCAGGTGTATTCGCTTTCAGTTTGACCTACAAAAAAGTGGTGGAGATGATTGTCTCCCAGCTGGACTTGCTTCAGAGGTCCACATTTCACCAGTCATTGAGTCACAGTTCACATACACTGATGAGCCACATCATTAAAACCAAATACTGGTTTTAATGTTGTGTCTGAATGGTATCTGTATAGATAGATATATAGATATAGTCATACCTTACATAGTTATATCTTCCTTTCTGAGGCTTAAAATCCAATGAATGATGGAGGGCGCCCCCATAGCTGAATGGTTGGGGCGCGTACCACATGGGCTTGAGCAGGCGGACCCCGGCTCGACTCCTGATCCAGCTGGACCCTTGCTGCGTGTCATTCCCCTACTCTCTCCCCGTTTCCTGTGTGTGTGTGTGTGTGTGTGTGTCTCTCTCTCACTCTCTCAGTGTCCTCTCATAAGCAAAAGCCCTTAAAAATCCAATGAATGAAAAACCGTTTGCAACAAGAAAATTGCAGAATTCAGGAATTACTGAAGCTTCCAAAACATTTACAATTATACCTTTTACAGCATAATATGTAAATAGTTGTAAATAAGTTTTTAAAAACTAAGGTAGCTTCCTGGCAAGGCCACAATACCATGACCAACAAAGTACACTACATGTAATGCACAGTTACACATGGCATCAGTTACTGCAGACATAGTCCTCATTCCAACACAACACCCGAGCACTACAGTAAGACTTTGAAAGCACAACCTACTGTGTGTTAACAAGTGAAACACTGATTTGTCTCAAGATGACTTGATACAGCATTGATTCAAACCATGAAACGGTTGAAAGTGATTTGATATTGATATTTTGAGAAGAACATGACACTCCCTGTCAATTTTGGGTGGCTGTGATTTGTTTCATAACTGACTCTGCTGATTTTCTATATTTTTGTAACTGATTTCTAACTGATGTGGCCTCATGTGGGTAATTGTAGAGATGAGTAGATGAGAGCTGATTGTCTCCCAGACAGCCACATCTGAGTTTGGACTGCAGTATATCTGTAGTAGCAATGGAAGAAATAAAAATGAAGCTTCAAACAGCTATTCTTAGAAACTTATTACTATTTATTTTCTATTTATTATCTATTTTCTATTTATCAGAGGCAGTAGCAGAATATTAATTCTCTATGTATTAAAACTAGATATGGAAAACAATGACTTATCATTCTCACAGCTAATGCAAACCATGCAGACAGCACTGAAATCAACTGTGATGCACAATCGCTGTTTTTGTTCAAACTCTACGAGGTGAATAACAAACATCAGAGGTGTTTTCCTCTACACAGAATGAGTAAAACCACATCCTCCATGCTGCACCTTACTCGGTTGTGCACAAATACAAGCTCTGCCTACCAGCAAGAATGTGCTTGGTGTGTGTGTGTGTGTGTGTGTGTGTGTGTGTGTGTGTGTAGTCTGTTTTTCTGGATGTATTGTGTTACTGCTCAAGCCAACCAAACCTCTCACCAGCAAAACCCAGAAAACCTCAGGCAGTATCACAAATGAGCTGCTCTGACATTAGTGCAGGATATCTGAATGCAGCTATGGGCACAGCAATGTCCAGCATGTGGCACTTACAGGCCTCT
This sequence comes from Lates calcarifer, assembly GCF_001640805.2. NCBI lineage: Eukaryota > Metazoa > Chordata > Actinopteri > Centropomidae > Lates > Lates calcarifer. Next base: position 402,218 of record NC_066849.1, on the reverse strand, counting down.
AAAACCATGCTACATTTCAACACTGCAGCTACAGAGACTTTCATTTTATGATATCGTGATGAAGTGTTTATCTATGACCCCAGTTATCAGATCATCTTGAAACATTAACTGTTGTATGTTGTAACTATTGTTTTGTAATTGTAACTATTGTATTGTTAGAAAAGGTTTGATTTCTTTTCTAACCATCACTTTATTCTGGCATATATGAGATGAGGTACAGTTGACATGGAATTACCACAACAGTTTGACTCCTAATTCATTAGAGAAGGTTTTGGAGGAAATAACCAGAAGAGACACCAGGGCTACATGGATCAAAAATGGCAAATCTCCCTTTAAACTGGCTGGTCATTTTACAGGTCATAACCTGTTGTAGCCCAAAGAAGGAGTTTTGCAAGATTTAGCTGATGTTTTTGTTAGCCTAAATGGAAAACAGTGTAGTGGAATGCAGCCTGTCTAGCCTCAGATGCCCAGACTAAGAGACAGAGAGCCAGCCAGCCATGTGGCCAAGGGTCTGTCCACAGACATGCAGAGAAACAGCTCAGTCTGACCAAGACTCAGCCATGTTTCCTCACAAAATGCTTGTTACTTCAGTTTTTCTATCAGAATAGTAGCTCTGGGTTTGTGCCTGGACTTTAGCACCTGCTGTTAGGAGACCACTACTGAAAAGGAAGTGACAGGGATCCCACAACCTACTCAGTGCTGAAGTAGCAGGTTGCACAAACTGCAGTGTAAATGTAAATGTGTCAGTGTGAATGTGCTGAGGGCTCCGCTTAATGTTCAACAGCATGAAACTATAAACAGCCAAATTATTCACATCTTAATCATTCTGATGATATATGAGTGATTGTATGATTTATGAAAGACATTTTCAAAGCAATAAAGTTGCTCTTTTTCAAATGTTTCTTTCAATGGTATACATAATGTTGCTAAATCATACAACATAAATGTGCTTATGTACTGTATGTGAAGTGAACATTTCAGTAACAGGATACAAACATACAATTTGGAAATGCATCTTGTACCATGACAATAATGTTTCTTGAGGTGGTCTGAATAACAGCTGTAGGGGGAGGGGATATATAACAAAATCACTGAGAACTGGAGCTGTGGTATAGACTGGTATTGAGATAGATAGATTTACATACACAGCAGTTAAGTGTTAAAAAGTGTATATTGTTTTATCGCTTATTTCATTAAGAGTGTTCATGCTTTTCACATTGTTTGCTCTGTGCAGGTTCAGTTTTTCAGGGTTACATACAAGGCTCAGCAGGGATCCGCTCTGTTCTCCAAACACAGGGCTCAGGTAAATATCAGTGAAACTAGACCCTGTAGTTGGGTTCAGTGGTTCCCCTGCTGTATTCCACAATGAAGCTCCTGTCCTTCACAGAGAGCTGTGTCTCCAGAGCTCCAGCACCCTCTAAGCACCTGGACAGGCCCTGCAGAGAACCCACAACCCAGACATCATATGCACCAGCCCCACTGTATACACCAGCTGCTTCAGGAACAGAGTCTTTGTTTGGCATAGTGCTACCATCAGCCCAGGTGTGTCATCGCTGCAGACTTGCCACTTGGGATCAGCAGCTCCTTCAACAACCAGTTTTCACATCTTTTACAGTTAAATAGAGCCCAGGATTTAAAAACACCCTGATAAAACGAAGGTCACCCACTTAACCAAACTTCAAAATTTAGAATCAGTTAAGAGCATCATCTAGCCCCGGGTTAGTTGCATGTCTGAGAATGCAAAAGCCTGCTTCTCTCCTCAAATATGACAGACCTGTCAGGAATCTCTGGATATACTGTAACCTGAAGGTGACTGTTCTGCTGACCAGGTGGATTAGGCCCTCCCCTCACTCCGTCACCCCATTCACTGACAGCAGGGGCTTCACTTTTTTCCAGTTCAACCTTGCTGCTGAAAAAATGTTTGGAATATTAGCTAAACTATCAGCATCACTCCGTTATAATAAAAACTATGACAATTATCTGAATAAGCACAATGTCTCATCAGACCTCAGTGCTTATGCATACATCGTTTGCAGCAGGGGTTCCACAGACAACTCCACGCATTCTAAAAGGAGCACACAAACCTCAACATATGCTCAATGACACCGTACATCAACCTGGTCTTGGCAATGAAATCAGTACTGAACCCAAACTTCTCCATTATTCTCCAGCAGAAGCAGTGCTTAATGCGATCAAAAGCCTTTTCTTAATTTAGAGAAATGCAGACCAATGTTTATGCCCAGTGACCTAGTGACCTCCAAAACATCTCAGGGATCTGTTGGGTCTCTCTCTCTAATTATATTAATCTAAAGAGTATGGTCTAGACCTGCTCTATAGTGAAAAGTGCCTTGAGTTTTGTTGTAATTTGGTGCTATATGAATAAAACTGAATTGAGTTGAATTGAAATTCAGAAGATATTGTCTACTGGGAACCTGCAGGGCACATAGTAAGCACACTGGTCCCTGATAGATGACCTGCTGCACAGCTTCTCTCAGCTTGTTGGCTGAGGCCTTGGAAAGGATTTTGTAATTTGTGCAGAGACACCAGTTCTTGATGTCTGCAGGTTGCCTTTTAGGACAGTGATAATAGCCCTGTGGCAGAACAGTGGCAGTGAACCTGAGAGAGAGAGAGAGAGAACGAAGAGAGAGAGAGAGAGAGAGAGAGAGAGAGAGAGAGAGAGAGAGAGATGTGACTGGAATACAGGGGAGTGAAACAAATACAAAAACAATATATTATTGAACTTCTGATGGCTGCCATTGAGAATAGTCTTAACTGGAGTTACCTTAAAGCCTACCTTCGTTACAGCTCGATTACTTTTGTTTGCTATTTTTGTAGCTTTGTTCATCAGTTCTATTCCTTATATCAGTATGCTCAAGTAAAGTAAATGCTGAGATCTGAGACACTGTTAAAAAGAATTAAAACTGGTCATGTTAGCTAACTGACATAAACAATATGGGCAAATAGGAAAATAAGATTCAAATTTGACAAATTCTCTTCACTCTGTAAGGTAGTTTTCCCTTAACATTATTTTATAACACAATTTCCAAGGTCAAGAAGGAAATGTCACACTGAAGATTCAGGCTGTAATGAAATGGAAATTCTTTGAAATTCATCACACAGTGTATCTTCTTGCAGTACTGAGAACAGGCAAAGTTTTCTCACTTTACAGTTTTTCTGTAGAGGTCCTCAGAAGTCTAGGAAAACGAGAACACATAAATACACAAAGATACACACACACCAATTCCTCTGTCAGCGTTCAAAACCATCTGTTAGCAACAACTGTTGCAATCTTTGAGGGTGTCTTGCCACTTTAGAGTTCACAAAGTTAGATTGACTTACATTTGGTTGAATTGAGTCAAAGCAAGCTTACAGCTGCTGAAAACAACAGACTGGCCCTGCCTTTTTAAAGGGAGGTGACATGCTGTCCCATGAAGTTGTAACTTTAAGATGAGATAAAGACCGCTCTCTGTTTAGTGGCTGTGGTGTGTGTGTGTGTGTGTGTGTGTGCTGCATGTTCAAACACACTATGAGAATTGTATAGCCACAGGTGTTTCTTATCTGTTAGACACACACACTCTCAATGTGCATCTGGTGTATATGAGACTGATGTGTATATAAACATGCAAGCTCAAAGCTTGTGGCTGAATGAAACCATGAAACATGTTAAGATGTTAGAGGGAAAGCATCTGGATAAGCCAAAGCTAAAGATCTAAAACCAATAGAACAGTCTGCCATGATTCACAATAGTCTGCAAAGTTTCTCCATCATCTGTACATGTTCGTTGGAGGTGCATAGCCCAAACATTTTGACTTTGTTTTATAACTCAGGTTTAGCGAGAGTCAGAGACACTGGTTCAAAACAGTTCACCAGCAACAAACAAGAAGGCTGGAAAGCTACAGCTTGGAAAGCACAATAGACAATCTATCATGATATGAGTGGAAATGGGCTGGTATAGAAACCAGGAGGAGGTGAATCGGTGGGTGGGGAAGGGTCAGGTAGCTGAGGGTTGGGAAAGATTGGATTACTGCAGAGCAGGAGGCCATGGCAAGGTGTGAAATGACAGGAGAATTAGTAATATGGCAAAGGCAGGCAGAGAATGACATTTCACATACTGTACATATGGGATTTATGCAGAGACTTCTCGTATGAATATATTAGCTTATGCAGAGACCCACTACAGTTTAAATAGAGCCATGTGTGGCCACTTGTCTGTTTCTGCCCTGCTGTTTGCATTTTTGTCTGACTACAATGTGCTGTTGATATTTGCTCATTTACTTCTTTTTACCTGCCAACCTTGGGTCTATGCAGGGTTGGTGTTTCACCCTTCCAACACACTTAGAACTCTTAAGTCAATAATTTCAAGGTTGATGGCAGGTACAGAACTGACTGACAGAACCATTTTCTAGGCTTATACGGCACCATGTTTGCATCATATTGGGGGAAATTGTGAAAGAGTGAGGAGAGAGGGAGGAAAGGAAGCAAGTGATGGAGAGAGGTAAAAAGGAGTGGAGGAAGAGAGAGATGGGATAGGGGATTGCTCCATTGCTACAGTGTGAGTGTTAGTGGCACCAGTGAGGTTGAAGACATCTGCTTTGTGTTAAAGAGTGCACTGGGCCTCTCACATGATAAAACCAAGCCTGGCGCTCAACAGCACAGTAAGATATTGCCATTGGTCTCTCCTCCTCCCCCACCAGCCAATCAGGAGCCAACAGACCCTGAGGAGACATTACATTAGCCCTGCAATCCATCCTCCTCCAGTCCTCCATACTTTGGTCCCCCTCTCCTGCCTTCATGCTGCATTCACATTCATATGGGAATTACCTTCTTTAAATGCCAGTGGAATTGTCACCTACCTCAACTATTTCACCAAGAATTCCAAAAGTTGTAGGAAATCATGCAAGCAAGATTTACTGCACAAAGACAGACTTAAATGCTACTTTCTAGTATGAAACATTGAACAGAATCTGAAATTTCCTCACAGGACTTGAATGTAACATTAGCTGGACAACAGCTGTGTGGGTTTCCCCCTCTATTGCCTTGACAACCAAAATCCCTCACAATAACACAATGGTTAACATTTCTTCCTTGTTTTCCCTCTGCTGGAGCTTACCTCACTTTCTCTACTTTTCACAATTTTGGAACCACCAAAGTTTTCTCGCTCTGTGTCCCCACTCACATGGTTTCATATCTTATTCTCTGCGTAATTCAATTCAGAGTTGTTGGATGGGCATGAAATACTAAGCTACAAAACTGTAAAAAATAGATTGTCAGCAACCCTGTCAAAGCTAAGTGGCTATTCCTTGACATCTTCATATCACACAATGCTGTTTTGCTTTGCCCATAAATTGGTCACTAGTTGAGGTGTCACAAAGAATTTAACTTCAGGAACTGATTTTGTTTGTTTGTGAAATGAAGCAACACCATTCACCATCACATTACAGAGTTATATCAGTCTATAGCATACAAAACCATAAAAAACAAGAATAAGCTGTACTAACTTTTAAATTCAATTACATTGCATAGGTGTCATTGGAGAGAAAAACTAGAAAGGATCCCTTGACAAAATGTGTGTGTGTGTGTGTTTGTGTGTGTGCTTGCTTACCAAGCCAAAGACAGTAGCTCATAATGGATTCAATTTACAAGTGGCAGTTAGTTAGTAGGTAACCACTAAGGTGGTTACTCAGTTGTTACTAATAGACCATTAGGGTATTGGTAGGTGGGGCAGTATATACCACTTTATTCATCATCTGGAATAATAATAATAAACTAGATCATTGGTGCATATCCAGGATAATCTGCTGTCAGATGCAGGGTAAGTGTTTATGAGGGAGCACGACATGTTAGCAAGCTGCTGGAGTGACAAGGGCTGTGTCCAAAACTCTCCACTCACCACTCACTATAAAGTGGACTATATAGTGAGCTTGCCATTTTGTAGTGCTGTCCAAATGTAGAATGACAATTGTTATTGTTATTGTAATTGTTATTAATCTATGTTATGTTATGTTATGCTATGTTCTTCTCTCGCTAGCCACCCCTTGCCACTGTCGCCTAGTGCTGCTCATGGTGGGACACATCTTTGTGTCTCAATATTAACCATTTCCTACAGTGTTTTTTTTAGTTGGTGAAGGGATTGGAAAAGAAATGTAAATAGTCCCAAAATGTCCAAGAAAAGAAAAACTGATGCAGAGCAAAAGCAATTTAATGAGAAATGGGAAAGTGAATATGTTTATTGTGAGAGTGTCCAAGGAATACAATTTATGTCTGCACTTTGACACCAAAAATGGAGCTAACTATGCTAACCTTAGCCACCGAGAAAAACAACAGAGGGTCCAAGAATTAAAATGTAGCCTGCATTCTCAGCAGAGTATGTTTGCAGAAGTTAAAACAAATAATAATGCAGCAGTCAGCTTTATCGTGGCTGAAGAAATTGCCCACACTTAAAATATTTTTTCAGAGGGTGCATTTTTAAACAGTGTCTGTGACCTGCTGTGCCCTGACCAGAACCAGGCTTTCAATAATGTCAGCTTGTCAAAAAACCCTATTGCAGACAGAGTCAGGGAACTAGCAGGAAATCTGACGACACAGCTAGCTGAAAAGGCGTGCAGTTATCTAGCTTTGTCATTTGCCAGTGACAAAAGCACTGACAATACTCATAGAGTGCATCTAGCCATTTTTTAAGAGGCATGAAGGCAGACTCGTCTGTCAGTGAAGGGGTCTTGGATGTGGCCGCATGCAACAACAACAGAAAGGGACATCTTCAGTGAGGCTGAGTAGTTTGTAAGTTAGATGAAATTACCCTGGGAGAAGTTGGTGGGGCTTATTATCAATGGTGAGCCTGCCATGTGTGGTGAGTGAACTGGTTTGGTTGGACTGGTGAAAGAGAAAAAGCAAAAAAGCAACAGCCACACACCCCTGATAACTTACCTTTCAAAGCTAGTTATTAATTAAGATATTATTAAAACTAATAATAATTGAATTCAGTGACAATTATGTAATATGAGAAAGTAGATCCATTTATTCTTCTAGTAAGAATGTCTTAGTCTTAGTCTTAACAGTAACAACTGGCCCTTCATGGTCAACTATGATGCCACATCCACAGAAAGTGTCCAACAATTAAAGCAGTTCCTTTCTCCTGATGTTTCCTTAGATATGATGGACACTTCGGATAACAGTAGCCACAGGCTCAACAGTGAGCTTGTTAGCATAAGCACAGCCTTGTCGGCAGATGTGGAGTTCATCAATGTTAGCCGACATGGAAAGCAGATAACAAGAATGGTTGTGGCCTGCTCAGCAGTCACCTGAGCCAACTGCAAACCAGTTTTTGACCAGCCCCCATTGCTGGTCCTGTTGGCTTGCATGTCTTTTCTGCCCCCAATGACAGGGAGGGAAAGATTAGCTTCCTGTGGCCACTTGTCTAATAGTAATCTTTTCTAACCTTTTCAGTCTGCCTTCAGGGCCTGTCAATCTACTGAAACTGCATTTGCTTAAGTGCTAAATGACTTGCACAGCAGGTACATAATAATGTCATCTGAGGCTGAAAAAGCTTTGTCAACTCAAATGATGACATCATATTGACCCGAAACCACAATATACACAGATAAGCCATAACATTATGACCACTGACAGATGAAGTGAATAACATTGATCATCTTATTACAATATAATATTCTGAAACCTTGGGTCTTGACAGTCATCTGGATGTTACTTTGACACAGATACCACCACCTAAACATTGTTACAGACCACGACAGGTCAGGGCTGTTTTGGATCAGATTGGGAAAACCTTGGGTTCTCTGGTTTCCTCCCACAATCCAAAGACATGCAGGTTAACTGGTGACTCTAAATTGCCCGTAGATGTGAATGTGTTTGTCTGTATATGTCGGCCCTGCGATGGACTGGTGATCCATACAAGGTGTCACAGTATGTGATATGAACTGTTGCCCCACCTGTTTGAATTTGCTTCAGGGGTCTGAGTCTTGACATTATCTTAGTTTTCCTTGTCTCTGTTACTTTTTCCCTCTTTCCTTCATTCCCACACTTTGTGTTATTTGGCTATGTTCATCTCTTACTCTCCTCATGTGCTGTGTTACATCATCTCTGCTTTCAGTCTGACGCTCTTACTGAGGTCAGTGCAATCGCAATTTTATCATCACACACACAGCTGGGCCTTAGCTCATTCTCTCTAGTGGACAACATTGGGTCACTCCCTGCGTGTGTGTGTGTGTGTGTGTTGTGTGTTATACTCCCTCTGTGGTCAGACCAGTGTGATTTAGTGCTGTAATATATGTATTTCCCCTCAGTGACAGCTCCTTTCCAGAGCTCTGAGAAGGCAGTAATTGTCCAAACTTCAGGACTTAAGACAAAGCTTTTCACAACTTTCTCCACAGTTCTACCAAGGAATGATTGGCTTTCATGAAAAACCTGAAGTTTCTATTATTCATATTTATATTATTTATGCTTCATGTGTTTTTCATTAAATGAACACTCTTGTAAACATACCAGGGTGTAAAGCTAACACTTTGAATGGAATGTTGTTGTATTTTCATCCACCAGTTTACAGGCAGTGTAAACTGCATCTTACAGTCTTCCTCAGTGTATGGAGTTCACTTAGTAGTCCTGGAAATGTAGTTGGATCACAATACAGCTACATCCAGTGGATGTCCACTGTGGCGCAGGGGTATAATGAACTAGCAGGCAGTCAGACCTAAAACAACCCTGCATAAAAACAAAGTGAGGGCTTCAGGTTCAACAGATTACTTAATTAACACTGCATATACAATGTATATAAAATCTCATACGGGGTGGTGTGTGTCTTCCTTAAGCTTGGGTCCTCTACCAGAGGCCTGGGAGTTTGAAGGTTCTGCACAGTATCTTTGCCTCTCCTGGGACTCCACTCTTCTGGCCAGAGGCCTCAGATGTTGTACCTGGAATCTGCTGGTGCCACTCTCTCAGTTTGGGCCCCTAATGCTCCTATTACTTTTGGGACCTTGGGACCTCTTTGAAAGTGTGTGTGAGTGTGTGTGGTGTGTGTGTATGTAACTCTTATCCTTCATCTGTACCATCAGGGAGGTGTCTGATCAGTCCCAGATTAATTCTGCTGCAGGTCAATTGGAAACACTGATCTGATTTAGATTCTTCTGTTTACTGCACTTCACATGAGGTTAATTGATGAACAACAAATAATCAGTGGATTATTTTTGACAGCATCCTCACTTTACCTTTAGTGCCTAAAACTTTTGCAGAGTACTGTGCACACACACACACACACACACACACACACACACACACACACACACACACACACACACACACTCAAGAACCTTGTATGTGTGTATACATATTTTTGCAAAGCAACTTCACTTGACTAGGTAGATCAATGTGTGCATGTATTTATGTATTGCACATATATATGTGTGTGTATGTGTATGTGGAATATGCTGCAGCCCCAGCTGCATCTGACCACAATGGTAGGCCACACCTGCCACAGGGCTGTGACAAGCCTGGTGCCCTTACATCGAAGTCACCCTGTGGTCTAGAAATGGGGACATGAACCTATGCTTTGCTGTGATGGGTGGCAGATAGATGACATACATCTGGAGCACAAATCTGCACAAAAAGAAAGCTGTGATAAACATGGGCAGGTGTTGTTCATCACTAAAAGGAGAAGTAAGAATTTACATTCCCACAAAAGCTTTCTCAGGGGACATGCAAAGAGTTCTACTACAAAACTTGGAAAATAAATGTTTCTGTTCAGTCCCTGAAATATGCACTATTTAGTCCATTTAAGTCATCATTCTGTAAAACCAGGTGTGACTTAATGCAAAATGTAGTTGCCCCAATTTTGGATTGAACAGCATTTACAGTAGTTTTTATTAAAAATGCACTGGTTCACATCTGCAAAATGCCATGTGAAAACTGAGTGATCCTGAGTCAGGCCACTGCAGACTAAAACAAGCAGTATTTGGATTACAGGAAATGCATGTTGACTGGGACTGTGAGGTAAGTTGTTTTCAAATGAATAGTGGCAAATCTTCCCCATATAAAAAGTAAGCTGACCTCTGCATGCACTTATAAACATGTACACACACACACACCACACACACACACACACACTTTCCTCTCTGTGGTGCAGGCACTAGTACAGAGTTTTCTGCTACATCTGTGGGCAAGATAACACCACTTTCCTCTCAGAGTTCCTATACATTGTGTGCATTTATGTGTGTGTGTTAAGTGACAGAGTGATGACAGCAAATGGCTGCAGTGGTCGGTGTTGAGTTGATCTGAATCCAGGAGAATCCAGCTGGAATGTGCTACTGTCTGACAGTCACACAGAACTCAGAAAGTCACAAAAAATACACTTACACTTTGACCTCCTATCCAAAGTGCTGAATCATTCTCTTACATCTGACGTGTGTCTGTTTCAACACCCTCTTCAGTAGATGGTGAGAGGGACACCTAGGGTTGGTTTCATAAGTTCTCTATACCTTACATAGGTCCGCAGATGTATGCTTGTCCTCAGAAGTTTGATAGTTGCATAAAAACAAAAAAACAGCTAAACCTTTAGGACTTGTGGGTGTATCACTCACAGCTCCTTTTGCTTGTATGATATGGTCGGTTTGTTTTTGCTGGAGCAACTTGCACCTCTAAAGCTTGAAATCCATTTGTGAGTATATATAAATGGGCATTTTAATTGGGCATTTATGAAATTGATGGTATAATGTGAAGTCATATTGTCAAAACTCTTCACACAGTCAGTGAAACAGAAGTCTAAGTGAACGAAACTGTGAATCATGTGGAATCATTTTTCATTACTTTCACACAAAATGCATTAAGTGACCATATTTTCAAAACTCTTTTCTCATACATACGCCACCACCATGGTCTGTCTTTGAGAGAGGATGGTTAAAGGGTGCAGCCTAATCTGCAGTGTTTCTACAGTTGCATCAATTGTAAGAATGTTCCTACAAAACAGGTGAAATGTATATCCTTCAGTGATAATAGAACCACATATTGCCATACAATACAGTATGTTTACATTTTTACTGACATTTTGAATGTATTGATTATTTTGTTTTACTGTTGGAGCTACAATTGCCAGAGTCCTATAGAAACATAAAATAAGGATGAAGCAGTTGTATACTGTATCCTCTGAAAGAAACTCTGTCTGTTTAATAATCAAACAGGGTATGTATACAGCAATGCCTAATGTAAATTACTGTAAAACTGACTGTGGATTTATTGTATTGTAGACAGTAATGGAGATGGATGCCAGGCAAACTGCACATACATTCATCTTTGTGTAAGGGAATAAATGTGATTGGACAGAGAGCAGCCATGGATGTCCCCGACCAGAGAGGAGCTAGCATCACAATTTGTGCAGCACTGTCCAATGATGGTTTGATATCCTTAATATCAAACTATGCATTTTGACATATACTTTTTCTGTTTGATTTTTTAACTCACATTAATCTACAAATATAAGCTGTAGCTATCCCCATATGACACATAAATAAACAAAAACGGAAACTGTTATAAAAGACAGTAATGGTGCTCTGTGCTAATATATATGAGTAACACACCACCTCCAAACTGATTACAGTGGACATCTGAACTGTGACTGGGCCGTGACAGCACAGTGGTGCAGCTGAAATGTAGTGAGGGGTAATCAGCCTCCTTAAAAAAATTTGGACACACCCTTTCATTCCCTCATTATCCATCCTCCTCTGCATGTGTCTTCTGTGTCCACAGCAAGGTGGTATATATAGGAAATATTACACACATAGGTGGTATGGTGCCAATTCTCTCTTCACATACTTAAGTATGGTAACCAGTGAGTAAAACTCTGTGGTCTTCCATGAGTAGAGATAAGAGATTCTTGGCAGTTATAACTGTTAATGGCCTAGGTGGCCTTTACACTTATTACATTAGAATTTCACTAGAAATGGATCTACTGTATAATAATATGAATTATTTACATGATAGATCTAGAATGACTGTTGAAGCTCTGGTGCTGTAGCACATTAATTTTATGATGTTTTGATGACATAATAACAAATAAGACTGAGTGCTATATTGTGATTAATGGTAACAGTTAATGTTAACCCTTCATCGGGCACTCATTGAAACACGGGGCCACGTAGCGACGCCATTTGGATGTCCGCAGAAGTTACCATATATAGTCACTTGCCAGATAAAGGGTTAAGAATTTAATTTCAAAACTTCATGTTGGCCTACTGTAATTAATTGACTGTTGTTTAGCAACAACTATTGTTTGACAGAAACATGCATACATGTGTGAGTGTTGCGGGTGTAAGCAGTCATGGAAAAACTCTCATCTAATCCTAACATAGGCTCAAAAACAAATGTTGCATAAAATGGTTCTAATGCGCTCAGTGTGCATTTACAGTGCAGATGATGACTTGTAATGACTAATCAGCAACACATGAGGTGTTTATTCAAACCTCTTTGTTTTGATCATGGGTTTCCACTGACCCAAAGGAGCAGGAATGTAACTGTAATCCAAAAGCATGAAAATGGACACATATCCTGCCCTTCATAAAGGCCACCTTGGAGCTCAGAGAAAGACTGAACTGATAAATAAGATCAGGTACTTAGCAATGACCTCTGACCTCTGTCAGTCTGTGTGTTTCTTTATTCTGTTCTGTTTCTTATATTACTTTTTTAAAAAATCTTTCATTTATTCATCAAGTCATTTTCTCGACAACACAGTTAATCAACACTTGATTATAAGCTGGAAGCCCCATTTGGAATTGTTTGGGGGGGGGGGCTATAACACCAGTAACACCCCAGTTCCCACGCAAATTCTTGTGAGGGGGCTGGTGGTGGTGTTGGAGAGGCAAGGTGGGAATTTAAAGAATCTGATTCATATCACTGTATATTCAGATACACAACAAACATACACTCACTGAGCACTTTATTAGGAACACCATACTAATACTTCCTCCCTTTGCTCTCAAAACAGCCTCAATTCTTTGTAGAGCTTTAACCATGCATAATATGCAATTACAAACAATAAAAGCTGATAGACACTAATTTTTATAAATTTGTCCAAAAGTAGTTGATGGAAACACAAGAAGTGTTTTTAATTTCTTTGTGGACCAATAAGAATGATAACAGGATCAGCTAGCCCACCCTAACAAGGTGAAACCTTTGAGGGTGACTGTTGATGAGCAATGGTTTTAAATTTTGTGTGTACAGTAGAGATAGACCGACATGGTTTTTTCAGGGCTGATACCGATACTGATTATTAGTAGTGAAGGAGGCTGATAACCGATATTTGGAGCCGATATTCATTTGCAGTAAAAGTGAAAATATTGGCGTCAAAATTTTGAATAATACAAACTCCAACACTTAACTTTGTTTAAATGGCTTTAAGCATATGTTTATTAAACAGCTTTTCAGATTTGCAACATGTTAAAGGTTTTTTTTTATCTTAGACAATAAACATCTTTGTTTTAAAATTCTAACAAAAAGTGCAGGGAGCTCCCAGGCTCAGCAGCATGTTTTATAAAGTTAAATGAAAACTTAAACAAACAAGCCCCCTAAAGTTTTCAACAGCAAATAAAGAAACATAAATCTGCTCTCTGGAGCTTCTCCACCCGGCAAAACTTTTTCTCTTTTCCACAGTGTGTGTGAGCACTATGCATTCACAGCTTCCTTCACTGCTCATTGGCTGTTACCTGTGCCGTGGCTCTGCGTGTAACAATCAGATAGTGCTGTGGGTGGGACAATGCTGGAGACAGAGTAGTGACTGCAGACAGAGAGGCGCGGCTGCATCAGAGCCAAAATAACCCAGTTTTAAATTGATCTCTTATCGGCCATCGGATTAAAAAAAAAAGGCTGATGCCAATATGCGTCAAAATGCCGAATATCGGTGCCACTAATCACTCCGGCTGATAATCGGTCTATCCCTAGTGTACAGTACCAGTCAAAAGTTTGGACACACCTTCTCATTCAGCGGTTTTTCTTTATTTCTATTATTTTCTACATTGTAGATTGATACTGAAAACATCAAAGCTATGAAGGAACACATATGGAATTATGTAGTGAACAAAAAAGTGTTAAACAAACCAGCATATGTTTGATATTTTAGATTCTTTAAAGTAGCCTCCTTTTGCTTTGACGACAGCTTTGCACACTCTTGGCCTTTTCTCAGTCAGATTCATGAGGTAGTCACCTGCAGTGGTTTTCCAACAGTCTTGAAGGAGTTTCCAGAGATGCTGAGCACTTGTTGGCTGCTTTGTCCTCACTCTGTGGTCCAACTCATCCCAAACCATCTCAGTTGGGTTTAGGTCAGGTGAGTGGGCCAGGTCATCTGACGCAGATTACAGATTTCCACTGGTCTAATGTCCATTCCTTATGTTTCTGTGAGGCTGGTAACTCTAATGAACTGATCCTCTGTAGCAGAGCTAACTCTTGGTCTCTCCTGGGCCGGTCCTCATATGAGCCAGCTTCATCACAGTGTTTGATGGCGACTGTACTTGAGGATACATTCAAAGTTCTTGAAATTTTCTGCACTGACTGACCTTCATGTCTTAAAGTAATGTTGGACAGTCGTTTCTCTTTGCTTAGTTGACTGGTTGTTGCCATAATATGGATTGGAACAGTAGCTGAATAGGGCTATTCACTGTATAGAACTGTTTACCAACACTACCTCTGCACAACACAACTGATGGTCTTACATTAAGAAGGCAAGAAATTCCACAGATTTACCCTTGATTTGTTTAGCACTTTTTTGTTCACTACATAATTCCACATGTGTTCATTCATAGTTCTGATGTCTTCAGTATAAATCTACAATGTAGAAAGTAACAAAAAGAAGAAAAAATGACTGAATGAGAAGGTGTGTCTAAACTTTTGACTGGTACTGTATATATGTATTTTAAGGTATATATAAATGGTGAGATGAAGGTTTGGCTCACATGGGGGTGACATTACCAGACAGCAGGGCTCTGGAGACCACAGATGACAAAAACACTGAAACACTGGTGGTGTCGGGAAGAGGACCAGTGTAGTAGTTTGTAGAAAAAGGATTAGATGGTGATGGGGCTCAGGTATGTTGAGTCCAGACAGCTTTTTTGACACAAGATGCCTTCCCTGACAAACGCATCATTAAAGTTATTAATATCTTTAGACCCTAAGGCTGGGCGCAGCTTTTTTTTCCTGTAACAAACCATGAGGTACTATGGTGAACTATATCTCCTGGCCAGACAGTGAAAGAGGTAGCATGCAAAACAAAATGTACTCATAATTACATACAGGCAGTGCTGTGATTAGACAGTGTTTTATCTTGTATGAGAAACACACTTTGTTTTTGTACACAAATCTAATTTGTATGCTCAGTTACTGTGTAAGCTGTTCCAAGCTGTTCCTCGTGGAGCCTAAGGGTGCCTTCCTCCCATGTCCTCCTCCTCTACTTTCTTTCCCCTCCTCCCACCTCTTCCTATTCCAACAGGTGCCATATAAATCTCCCTGGCACATACCAAAGAGCACTCTCCTCCATTACCCCACCCCGCACACTCAGTTACACATGAGGACCTGGACAAAAAAGCTGTTTTACTGAGTGTCATTACCTCTGCACACCCCCCCTGCAGACACACCATGGCATTATGCCTGTGATGGAGCTTGTGAGTGAGGGGGGCGAGTTGTCCAGGCCAGGCTGCGGGTGATAAAGTACAATATAAAATAAATATTTGAAAATACTTCACGAATGTGGTGAGTAGAAATTCAGCCAAAACTGTCAACATAAGACTAAGGTTGGAAAAAAACCCTAAAAACCTAACCCTACCAAATGAACAATTCCTGAATCAGTACCTAAAATGCCATTCTGATTGCCTAAATACACAAACACACACACACATACACGCTCCCTTTTAACTGCAGTGAGTTTTGTACATGTGTCAGGGGGTCGGTAAGAATTAGTGAGTCAAACAGTTAAAATTCCTGCTGTCCAGGTGGAGCTCTATAAAGCGTCACACAGACACCTGTTGATTTGTGCTGCTTTCCATTCAGCCTTGGCAACCAGCACACACATACACACACACACAAATACACACAGACACACACACATACATACATACATATCATGTTTTTGGCTTACTCTGTATAAGAATATATACATACCCACATGCGTCAAACTATAATTGAGAAAGATGAGGGTTTTTTTTGAGCAGTCATGGAAAAGCTTCAATTATAAACCACTGGGGACTACACCAGCATGCTCCACATGGCTCAAGAAACAACAAACTTTCTATCCGAAATCAAAGAACTTACATCAGCTTATATAATAACTTTAGTGAAATGGACACACATTAGATTGAATGACTGATGTATTATTAGATATTAAGCAAAATATAACAAGACAAGAAACAGAAAATGCTAGAGCAATTACTTCAAAATAAGGGAGAGACAGACATTCTACGTTATTACAACTTGAAATCTGCAGGATTTTGGCACGGTTGGAAAGTAGTATTGTGCTCAAAAGTGAAGTGAAAGAACTGTCATCATAGAGAGGGGCAACATAATTATAAAAATGGTAATAATAGCACACCAGCCTCATTTCAAAGACATTCATGCTGTACTTTGTTATCCATGAGAACAATTACACAAATAGTTGTGTTAAGAATGAAAAAAGACATCTTTAGAGAAAAGTTCAGACTGTTGGACCACTCGCTGTGTAAAGCGACCATGGTTTTCTGATTGTTGTTTGAGAGTGTGGGGGTAGGATTTTTGACAGTCCAACAAGAATTTCATTTAAAGTGCAGAGGTGGCAGAGTGTGCACTTCTGCCAGCTTCAGTTTGTTTTTTTACAGCACCTTAGTGCCTGTTCCGCCGTGCTGTGCACCTGTTGTTTTACTAAATTAATGTAAAACTGAGCCAGTGCAGTGTGCAACTAAATTTAGAGACAAGGGAAACCTTTGGCATCTCTCTCTTTCTCTTTTTTTCTTTCAGCACTCTAAATAAATTTCAACAACAAGTTTTTTTCATGCTTCAGAGGCACTGGTACTCTCTGCCAGCTAAATTCAAACACTGAGTTTTCCTTAACTGGTCGTTTTTCTTTACCAGACCATTGAATCATTGTGTTCCTAGATCTCAGCGATTAACTTGGTCACTACAGTGTCATTATTACTGATAGAAATTATGTCCCAAGCTACAAAAACATGACTGGTTGTAATACTAAATTGTAATTATCCTTTAAAAGTTCATATTTGAGAGAATATCCTGATATTAAAGCATTTGTAATAGTGAGGATAGGAGATAAAGGGAGTGTGGCATGCGAAACAGGGAAAACTTCCACAGAGATTTGCATTTTCCAAACACCAGCTCTTTTTAAGATGGATAATGGCTTTGGTCCAGGCTGTAACAAATGCAGAAAAAATCCTGCAAAGCCCTCCACCCATAAGCCATCAGTCATCTGTAAAAACAAAACCCAAACCAAGAGGACAAAGCAAAACACTCAAGGCTTGAACACACTCAATAAATCACTGTCTAATTATGAAAATTAGCCAAGTCAAGACTGAGCCCCTCTTTTTAAACACTGTTTATCACACTAACATTGGGTAGTTTTGTATTTGTTATGGCTCAGAAAGAATGCTCCTTAGACCCCCACACCCCACCATCCAACCCTCCTAACTGCCCCTTTCCTTCCTCCTCTGTTGTCCTATCCTCTTTATCACTCCTCTCCTTCCTCCTTAGCTATCTCTTCAGGAAAAAGGCTTAATTACTTTCCTGGGATGCAAACAACAACTAGACATATGCACATGAAAATCATCCATACATATTCTGATTGTTATCCTCATAGCACTGTTTGACTTTTTGTCTCCTTGGCAGCCTATTTGATACTTTGTTGACATAGTGAGAGCCCTGTTACTCTTTCTGCAATAGCGTGTGTGCATGTGCATGTGTGTGTGTGTATGTGTGTGTGTGTGTGTGTGTGTACTTTAAGCTTTCATCCCATGTGCGTCACAGCTCTGTGTTACTCTGTTAGTCTATCCCTGGTACTCCTGGCAGCACCCAGAGGTGCTTTTTCTAAATTCACACTTGAATGACAGAGAAGGGGTGCAGGCTGGCACTTAAATTGTGTAATAAAATGACCTCACACACAGACTCACACATAGTGTATACACACATTCTGACACACATACAGCTGGCACCAGAGTTTCTGGATTTCCCCCCTCTATAATTGTGTTTGCCTGGGACCTGCAGTGATTTCTGAGCATCTGCCACTGGCAGCAGACAAGTAATCACAGTAGGGTTGGCTGATGAGAGATTTGCGTAGAGCAATGCTCCACTGTGACGCCTGCAGCTTTTAACACTCCTGAAACTGAGCCAGGAACAGCTGGATTCCATCCCATCCCATCAGCTCCCACTGTGTTTGTTAGATTACATCAGGTCGGCAAACATTCCACTACCACACACACATTCATGTGTGTAGAGATATATATATACACATTCAAAGTAAAGAGAAAGACATATGCACATACATTTTAAGGAAAATTAAAACGTGGAAAATCATAGTTCACACAAGACTAATGAAAATTGCTGTAAACACAAATGACTAAAAGACAGGCTATGAAAGGGGAACTCACAGAAACGTAGTAGTTGTCTGTGGGTCAGTGTAGGCCCTGTTTTGCATATAGAAAGTAGACTGAAATGCAGACTTTTTTTCAGATCTGTTTCCACTCATTTGTTGCCCATAGTGGTTTAACAGGTCATCCACACAATATCCTTGAGAAAACACAGCCCTGTCACCAGATTTCATTCTTCCACTGAAATGCAAAATGTGCTAAGGTATTTCTCCTGAGTGACAAGCCTGTGTGTCAACAAATACCTTTCCAGAAGATTTATTTCAGTTTTATTTGTCATTATTTTATGAAAGATCAAACACAGATTACATATCTAATGTGTAATCATATGCAGAAAAGATCCTAACTGATTTGATAAAGAGAAATGTTTTTTGCAAATTGATTGATATAGCAAATTGAGCAAGAACCTTAGTCAATGTCTGTACAATTGCTAATGATACTTGCGAACAGTTATTCATTCATATTCATTCATTCATCCATTCCGCTTATCCTGAAGGGTCCAACATTGCAGGGCCAACATACAGAGACAAACAACCATTCACACTTACATTCACACCTAGGGGCAACTGAGAGTCACCAATTGACCTGCATGTCTTTGGACTGTGGGAGGAAGTCAGTTTAGTATGCCATCATAAATAAGAGCTACATGCCTCTAGTGTTGCTTTTAAATTATTAAACAAGGGATTAAAATTTGGTTGAGAGTCACAGGGAATTACAGCAGCTAACATGGAACACCAAAGCTGAAGATAGACAAAGAAAGAGTTAGCTGGAATAAATCAAATCTTGAAAGTTCTCAATCCTTTTCCATCCATTATGTCACATGAGTTATTAATTAATCATTAGTAGGGGTGAATATCACGGTTCTGTCTCCCAGTATTGCAATATAAGATCATAGATGTTTGTATGACAGATTCGGTCTCAGTCTCAGTTTCAGAATCATTACACCCCTAATGATTAGTGTTTTTCAACATAGAAACATCTCTCCAGGACAACATAAACATCTAACGTGTGTATGATATGGCCATCATTTTAACTCATTCCAAAATTGTCTCTGAGAAATCATGTTTTTGTATTAGGTTGGTATGGCACGGTTGGCTATAAATTCTAGACAGTCTGTTCTTCTATGAGAAAGTGTCAAAGCCCTCTGACAGTGACAGTAATTACGACTCTTACCCACGAGGAGCAAGAAAGGAAGCAGTGTGATGTTATTACAGTGACACAGAGAAAAGTCTACAGAGAAAGGATGGGATGGATGGGTCGACAAAACATCAAACTGATCAAATGTTTTCAGGTAATCTGGTGAAAGTCTGGGATCTGCATGACATTGGCTGAAATGATTGACTGCAGTTAATTCAGTATCTGTCATGGAGCTGTTTGGCTATCAGGCAGTATTGTTCATCTTATCCCATTAATCTATCTTATTCCTGATTCAAAGAACTGCTCTATTTCACCACTCATTTATTAATAGCACAATTTATCCTACTGTGGGATCAATTAATCAGCTTCATTTTGTTAAGATTTGTGAGTGATGTGCTGACATAAGATCCATGTTTGTAGTCACTCATTGTTTCTTTCCTGCCAGTAATAGTGCTATCAAGTTCCATATCTCGTCTTGTGTAATGTCTTAATTGATTATTGATTAGTACCGTAGATTTAGTGTTTTTTGTTGTGTTGTGCTATGAGCTTATGCAGCCATGCAACATGCACTCTGTCGTCTCATCCTTGTGTCTTTGCTCTTTCTTTCAACACGTGCTCCATTTTCCTTGGCTGTACATGCCAGTAATTCCTGCTGTCCTGCAAGCCAAGCAGCAACAAACCAAGCTAGAAGAGCGCCTGAGTATACTTTTAGAATTTCATTTTAATAATCCCGCATCCTAAAGATTTTTGTGCCATTTAGCTAACACCAAGTTTTTTAAAATTTATTCAGCAAAAGTTCAGTACAGTCAGTGCATCTATTCTGTCATCAACCTGCATGAAAACCACACAGGATACACCAGAGAACTGCCTTGCCAAAAGCTAAAACAGGAGTGCCAAAGACAGTCTTTGATGTCTAGAGGCTGAACTGCTGAGATTGGCTGATGGAGCAATCACCTAGCAATGACAATGTGTGAGGGAGCATCCTATCTGTTGTTAAGGTTGCAGACTCTAGACACAGCTGACCCAGATCATCACTTTGGATTCCCACCAGCAATGAGCTGTTTGTTTTCAGGCAAGAAGACAGCTCAAATAGGGTAAACATTTCATTACCTGCTCATGACTGGGTTGATGCCAAAATAAGAAAGCCTAGTCTGTAGCTTAGTCATTTATTCACTGTTAGTAGACAGCAATTTAACAAACCACATACATCTTTAGGCCCAATCGTTGCATGCGTTTCTTTGCAATGGAGAACGAGATCCCTTACATTGGAAGTCATTTTTTAAGATATTAGACTGAACAAATTAATTGTATGACTAAACTTAATGTTAATATCAAATATCAGTATCACATTATTTTTATTTATTTATTTATTTGATTCCATTTCCTTTTTAAACAGAAAGAAACAATAAAAAAAGAAAAGATAATTTCCATTTCCAAAGCCCACAAAGTCAAAGAAAAAGAGACAATTTCCATTTCCAAAGCAAAACTGAAAGAGCATAGGCTGAAGCTGAAGCTTAGGTATGTCACTAATCAGGTTAAAGACATCCACAGGTGGTGGTCTACTATGAGAGCTTTTGTTTTTTGTTTTTTATCATAATAATGCATATTTGCTACATTCAGTATATTTGTGGTGCCCCATGTGAGGTCGATTTCAAAATACAGGTAGCAAATGTGACGTCACATCTCTGCGCCTGGTAACATAATGGATCCTGGGCTTTACAGTGACCAATTGTAGCTGTAGTTGGGGGATTTTCCACCTAGGTGTGAAAAAGTTAAGGATCTTGGGAGACTGAGTTCAATGGCTCTCCCTTGTCTGTGTCAGTGTGTGTGTGTGTGTGTGTGTGCAAAGTCAGCTGAATCCTCTGAACACAGAGATACATATAACACATACTGTAAAGCAGTGGTTTTATCTGCTCACACTGAGATGTGTCATGCAAGGTGAGAGCAGTTCCGTGAATATCTGCTGCATAGACTCATAGATTACACTCAGATTACACAAACAGGACAGATGGGAATTAGAGAAGCCTTCCAGTAAAGTTAACTAAAGTACTGCTGCAGTTTGAAGTCACTTTATCAAATAACACTCAAACTCTCAGTTAATCTGGTGACATGAGATGAACACATACAACACAGAGCTCTTCTGTGAAATAACCAAAAATGTTGTGTTCATTTTTATATACAGCATAAATGACATGAACAACAAATATATCTGATTTCAGGCTTCCAAACATGTATTGTACGACCCCAACAGCACTATATACACTTTGAGCATTTATGTATGTGAATCGTATGTTGATGTTGGATAATCTTACTACTTATCCAGAAATATGTCTGTCTCTGTCTGTTTTCTCAACAATTGCTTAGCCAATCAAAAACCCCAATTTTTCTCACTTACCTTTAGTTTTGTCTAGCTGTCCAAACAGTTTGATTTTATTGGCCCAGAAGTTTGGATTCAACCTGTACCTTCATACATTCTATATGAAATTCTGTTCCCATTGCTGTGGAAAAGCTACAGAATGCACTTTTTAAATATTTCTTAAGTAAAGAAGTATTTGAAATGAAATCTATGCATAACAAAACATTGTCACAATAGTTTCTAGTTCTACATTCTTGTGTATATGACATTAAATTTAAAAAATGAATGAAAAAGGGGAAAAAATGGAAACTGTGAGTCATTTAACTGGAAACACACACACACACAAAGAGAAAGAGAAAGAGAGAGAGAACACAAATGTCACTCTCAGTCTGACCATTAGCAGAACAGCCTCTCTGTTTTTATACCTGCCCCTAAAATAAGAGTTCTCTGATTGGCTGATGTACAGTTCTCACTGCATCACCCCCAGCCAATTAGAGAGTAGCACTTCCTGTTCTGCAAAAGATGTTTCCTGTTGATAGTCAAGTGGCGCTATGTGTGTACCTCCGTAAAGTGCATGTGTACATGTGTGGGTCTTTGTAATGGTGTGTTGGAAGTATTTTGTGGACAAGTGTATGGCTTGAGGAAGTACTGACAGTGATAACAGTTTCACCATGCTGGTGTGTATGTGGAATCAGTGTTTTGGTTGGAAAGTAAACAGAGTAGTGAGGAGTACAGTACATGTGCTGAAGCACATCTCACTGTCCTCTAGTAACCCTGATACTGGCTTCCATTTGACTGCATCATACTAAATCTGAAACTTGTGGCCATGAGTTTCCAACCATATCTCTCATCAAGCAAAGTGAAAAGAATCTATATAGAATTCTATATCAATAGAAATGAGCAAATGAAGCGAATAGCTCTAAATGTACCAGGTTTATTGCAAGCTCATTGCATTGGATTTGTCAAAGGATAACTCTGATATTTTTGAACCTGGCATTTGGGTGTAAAGGATTGATAGGGACAAAAATCTTTGGAATTGACAGTAAGATTCTTTTTGTTTAACCAGAAACATCACTATATATCACTACCATTGACATTTTTTCCATTTTAAGTAAGTTAAGTAATTAAGTTTGTTTGTGTTATCTGAGTACTTCTTCCACCACTTAAAGTCACACAGTAATACAGACAAACTAAACTCTCTCATGTTCTGCTGTGATGTTTCTGGTTAAACCAAAGGCTTGTAACCCTGTAGTCTTTGTGGTGGTAAAATAAACCTGCTGGGAATCAGTCATGCCTTTCACAGTGAAAAAGCAACTGGAGCACGTTTTGTAAAGTGTAACTTTTCTGTGTGAAACAAAATATAGAGGAGGGGAATAATTATGAGAAAGATTCAGGGATTTAGAGGGAGGGATTTGCTGTGATTGGTCAGTAGTTAATATGTGGAAAATGTAGTAGTAAACTACATTTGGATTGACGGTTTGGTTGATCTACCCTCAGAGTGTGGTGCTGGTGGATCCTGATGGCCTCGCCATTCTGTGTGTTTGTACCCCCAGGAAAATCAGCATTGGTTTTATTCAGCTGACACACACCTCCTACTAGGATATTATTCTCCAAGCTACTATTACTTAAAACTAACTGGATAAGTGTATGTCTGTGAACCCAAGTTAAAAATGAATCAGAAGTATTTCATTGCTTTTAAGAAAAAAAAAAAAAAACAGGATCTTGCTGTATAAACACATGACAGACATGAAGAGATGACTGAACAATTAACAGGAAGACCACAATAGAACTTTGAAAATGTATTTCATTAATGGTGATCTGTTCACAGTTGTTAACTCAGCAGTAGCTCCATATAGACAAATAGAAAGAGCGTGCCTGCTTATCTTTTTATGAATACTACTGAATGTATGTATATAATGAATGTATATAAATGTTTAATGTCCTTTATGGAGTTCTTTTCTATTTTTATTCAAGTGCGTGGTCTTTCAGTTTTAATTCATGTTCAGCTCCTCCCTCTCAAATGTCTCCTTGCTGTCACTGTGTGCTCTTGAAACTTTTCTTCTTGGATTCTCTGCTCCCACTGGTGGATTTTTGTGACATTAACCTGAGATGACCCTGTCAAAATTCCTCACACAAAATAATTCCACTTATGACATTTACCAATGAAATTGTTACTGCCTCCTTATGGACGTGCTTGCTTTACTTCTTACAGCGTCCCTTATGGGCGGTTACTTTTTAAACCAGGTTCAGTGGTTCAACATGGAGCACTCAAGTCAAGGACCTCAAGTAATTATTTCATTTTACACTTTTCACTTTTAAGTATTAATTACGCTTAAGTATGAGAACACTGTTACTAAGCAGCACACAACAAAATGGACACTGCCATGTTTCTTTGCCAGCAACACAACAAGACCGGGCTCCCAGCTTTGCCTCGATAAGAGAGTAAAAGAACAGAGTAAGGCTGAGTAAAAAACAGCTGGACTTACAGCATTTAAGTTAATGTTAACCCTACCCTTTACTATTGTAATGAGTCATTCTCTGTCAGAATACGAAACATCACTGAATGCTGGGAACCACCATGGAATATGTACACAATACCACAAAAATGAGCAATAACTGAGGACCTGGACCACCTCCACCTGCAATATCCAGACATGATGATCATCCTCTGTCAACACCCAGAGATGCAGGTGGAAGGCTAGCGCAAATCCAGGGAAGATCGGCCAGGATCACTGGTTTGTGAACAGTGTTATGGTTACATACATGTAAATCTTTTGACTGTCTTAGTCCTGTGCCAACCCAGTCCTACCACCTTATGGTCTCTCTCTTTGCTCTTTGTCAGACATAGCTGAGTTATGTTATAAACAGATGAACACATTAGTATATATTTTTACACTACCTACCATGTCTTCTGTATTTTATACTTACTGAAAGTTATGTTGCATAGGGGATTCGACCACCCCTTCTTATTATGCACACTTGTTATGACAGTTAAATTCATCTTTATCTTGATTCACAGCTGTATTTTATTTATTTATTTTTTAAATAGTCACAGTTGATAGTAAATTACATACTACATTGTTTAATTCATCCATTTATTATTGTTTATTACTGTGATGAATAAAATACTTTTACCTGTGAGGATGGTGACTGGACTAGAATGGACCTATCACCAAATTACAGTTTAACATTTTTTGATTTCTGTTTTTAAAAACCTTACTACATCACCTACCTAAAACAGCAGAAATGAAATCAAAGGCAAGAAACTGAATCTGTGAATACTGCAGGAAGAAAATAATACAGTTCTAAAACACTGGTCTGTCCAATCATCAGAAGAAGCTGAACTGGAGGTGGTTTTCTAGCATCATCCTAAAAACCCATTTGAGAACTAAGATGTATTCCATGCAGCCTCCCTTTTCCACAACCAGATGAATGGCATCAAATACACAGCTCCATGAGGTCTTCCTTCTGTTTGCACTGGTCATTCAGGTTTCACAGTGTGGATACCTTTAAATTACAATAAACGCTTTAGTGGATCACAATGAATCACATACAGATGCCTGCTGTCTGGATAGGTGCATGAATGTCTGCTTCAGCTGAGAATTATTGTCAATGAACTTACAGTATTAAATGAACAAACTCCTACATGACAAATGATCTTCTATGCATTTTTCAAAATAGAGATTCTAACCTGTTGATGATCTTTAACAGTCTCCTCATTTCTTCTCTGAGCTGAGGAAGCAAGGAATGGACAACAGGAACAAGGTGACTGAAAATAAGTGGTGTAAACCTAAATGTTTGCTGTAAGTAGAGAAATTCTTTTAGCAACAGATTTTACTCCAATAACTTGGTATTGAGTAAACTGTTAAATAATATTTTTAAGTCCTGAAAACATCTGTATTTTTGCTCCATTAACGGTGTTAATGAGAACAACAATTAACAATTTTGTTAATAAAAATCTGAGTATATATCTTACATACTGACACTCCAACAGGGAACCTGATGCTTCATAGAGGACATCTGACTGCACAACAACTTAAGTCTTCAAGATATAAAAACATAGGTGTAATGATCAGAGCACAGGTTTGACATCTATTCATTCCCAGAAAAACACAGAAAGCTTGGTTGACAAACAGTTATTCAAAGCCTGTTTTAGTTTTAGTTAAAGTATTCAGTATACAGTATATTCAGTATACAGGATCTGTGAAATCATAATAACATTACACTGCCAAAATCACAGACAACTTACAGGATGACTGATTGTTTCATTAAATGTTGCTAACCACAAATTCAGGAGAAATTATTACTAAGAAGTTATCCAGTGTTAGGTATTTCTACTTCTTTCACTACTTAGTACTGGTACATTCAGAATATGTATTGACTAACTGATCCTTCAAAGTGTGTACTGCACAAACATGAGGATGATTAGATGGGGTCCAGTTCTTCCCTCTCACATTCATCAACCATTTTTGCAGCCTCTCTGTCACCTAATGGAAATCTGTTTGAAAAAAGTAGCATTTCATTCTGATTCATTCCAGAGTGATTTGTACATTAACAGTTTGGACGAATAAGGCACCACATCTCCAGTGTACATCTGCAAATACAGTAAGTATTGAGCCACCTGGAGAGAACAGTGGACATTCAGCCACCTCCTTATACTTTGATGATGATGATACAGGCTGCAGGTCTGTGCAGGCAGGCAAATACAATCAATAACTTTTTACACCTGTTGACAACCAAATGACAATGTAGAACATTAATGATATCAATAGACAAAGCTGTAGATTTATTCCCATTATGATAGACATTATATTAAAGTAGCCAAACCAAAAAATGATGTAATCCAGGGCAGAGAAAAAACATATGACTCAAATGTCAACACGGGTTCAAACATCTATCACATTTATTCTCTAAATATCAGACAGTCTTGATTTAGAGAAGTAGACCCTGTGTATAACCTTAAACTGAGTGAGTGCAAGACTAGACAATACAGTGAAGCCTAATACAAGCAGCCTTTGTTTAAGAGTTAGAGTGACTGCAAACATCCAGAATGCGGTTATACATCTTTGAAACAATCTTTCTTTTATGTGTCTTTAAAGGAAGGAAACTATTCCATGATTGTTGAAGTGTCTTAAATACACTAAAAAGCTGGTTTCCCAGGCACTCCACACAGTGACAACAAATTGGTAAAGCTGTTAGGAGACATTGTATACCTTTGTTATGCCACACTGAAAAAGTGGAATTCAAATATGAAGGTAGATAAACATGTGATTTTACATACTGGACCTAACGGAGATGCAGCTACAAATTTAAAATGTTTTCTACATTGATACCAGGATCCTTAAAGTTTTAAGCACCAGCAGTAGGTAATTTGACATAATATTGCAGATATTGGTTGAAAGAGGAAGAAATATAAGAGCAGACATTAAGAGGTGGGGGGCGAAATAAACAAGACTGAACTTCCAGTTAAGCACCAGGTTTAAAAAGGGGAAATCAACCCAATATCATATTTTATGAATGTGTATAACACTAGTAGAATTGAAAATTCAGTAGGGCAACACCACTGAACTTATATCTTTGGAGTAATGATTTCTGAACTCATGGAGAACTCATATAATAGTAATCTGCCACATACAATGATAATCAATAAGCAGAAAGGGTAAAGACATTTTTAGAATGGGATCATCACACATCACACAGTCTCATTATAATAATACAAAGAAACTATTCAGGAAACTATTTGAATCATTTCAACATACAGATAGAATAATGAATGTAAACATTTGACAGATTTGTGTAGAAGGATGGGTTAGCAATGCTGTCCACTATAATGAATATATTTATAATGAACAATGCAGAAGAATAAGGAGATGCTAAATATTGGTTGTATATTTCTACTCACATAGTTGACTACTCTATGACCACTTCTACTACACACAAACACAGACACACTTACTTTAGATTAGTTGTAAGGAAGCCCGTTGACATAATGCACCCCCCAGCCTTTACCTTACCTTAACCATCACAACTAATGTTACACGATGGATCAGTTTGCATCAAGAACATCAAAGAAAACAGGCAATAACAAAAGCCAGCCGAAAAAGAAAAGG